>NC_053041.3:542707699-543021886 GCF_002575655.3 Aegilops tauschii subsp. strangulata
ACCGTGCATCCGATTCCGGTAACCTTTATATCGATTTCGACCGAAATCATCTCATCTTTCCAGTGGCATGCTTGTTTTGCCAAGTTACTGCCATGTTCATCATTTTCCTTCCGGAGCACGCATATGCATCGCATATCATATCTTGCATATCATACATGTTTTGCATCATGTTGCTTGCGCATTTCTCGTGATTGATTGTGGTTCCGTTTGCTTGTATTCTTGTCTTGGGTAGAGCCGGGAGACGAGTTCGTGAACGAGGAACCTGTCGAGTACGCTTACGAGGATCAAGCTTTCGACAACTCTGAGAATCTTGCAGGCAAGATGACCACCCCTCGAAATCACTTCTATCTTTGCTATGCTAGTTGTTCGCTCTATTACCATGCTCGCTACCTATCACTTGCTATATCATGTCTCCCATTTTAGCCATGTCAGCCCTAACCATCCTTTCCTAGCAAACCGTTGTTTGGCTATGTTACCGCTTTTGCTCAGCCCCTCTTATAGCGTTGCTAGTTGCAGGTGAAGTTGAAGTTTGTTCCATGTCGGAACATGGATATGTTGGGATATCACAATATCTCTTATTTAATTAATGCAAATATATATTTTGGTAAAGGGTGGAAGGCTCGGCCTTATGCCTGGTGTTTTGTTCCACTCTTGCCGCCCTAGTTACTGTTATACCGGGATTATGTTCCTTGAGTCTGCGTTCCTTACACGGTCGGGTGATTTATGGAACCCCCTTGACAGTTCGCCTTGAATAAAACTCCTCCAGCAAGGCCCAACCTTGGTTTTACCATTTGCGACCTATACCTTTTTCCCCCGGGTTTTCTAGAGCCCGAGGGTCATCTTTATTTTAAACCCCCGGGCCAGTGTTCCTCTGAGTGCTGGTCCAAACTAGAGCCACTTGCAGCGCCACCTTGGGGAAACTCGAGGATTGGTTTTAGCTGTACGTAGTGTTCATCCGGTGTGCCCTGAGAACGAGATATGTGCAGCTCCTATCGGGATTTGTCGGCACATTCGGGCGGCTTTGCTGGTCTTGTTTTACCATTGTCGAGATGTCTTGTAAACCGGGATTCCGAGACTGATCGGGTTTTTCCGGGAGAAGGTTTATCCTTCGTTGACCGTGAGAGCTTATGATGGGCTAAGTTGGGACACCCCTGCAGCGTATTATCTTTCGAAAGCCGTGCCCGCGGTTATGAGGCAGATGGGAATTTGTTAATGTCCGGTTGTAGATAACTTGCCACTTGACCCAATTAAAATACACCAAGTGCGTGTGTAGCCGTGATGGTCTCTTCTCGGCGGAGTCCGGGAAGTGAACACGGTCTGAGTTATGCATGACGTAAGTAGGTGTTCAGGACCTCTTCTTGGTCATTGCTAGATGACGTCCGTTCCATTGATTCTCTTCTCGCTCTCATTTGCGCAAGTTAGCCACCATACATGCTTTTGCCGCTGCAGCTCCACCTCTTTGCACCTCTTTGTCCTATAAGCTTAAATAGTCTTGATCTCGCGGGTGTGAGATTGCTGAGTCCCCGTGACTCACAGATACTTCCAAAACAGTTGCAGGTGCCGACGATGCCAGTGCAGACGATGGCGTCGATCTCAAGTGGGAGTTCGACGAGGAACGTGGTCGTTACTATGTGTCTTTTTCTGATGATCAGTAGTGGAGCCCAGTTGGGACGATCGGGGATCTAGCATTTGGGGTTGTCTTATTTTCATCTGGTTTTTTGCCGTAGTCGGTCTATATGATTGTATTTTGGATAATGTATGAATGATATTTATGTATTGTGTGAAGTGGCGATTGTAAGCCAACTCTTTATCCCATTCTTGTTCATTACATGGGATTGTGTGAAAATGACCCTTCTTGCGACAAAACCACTATGCGGTTATGCCTCTAAGTCGTGCCTCGACACGTGGGAGATATAGCCGCATCGTGGGCGTTACAATTAGCAGTTGAGTTGTCAATTCAACCACACCTGGATAACTTAGTATCTGCAGCAAAGTATTTAGTAGCAAAGTAATATGGAAGTAACGGTAACGGTAGCAAAAGTAATATTTTGGGTTTTGTAATGATTATAACAGTAGCAACGGAAAAGTAAATAAACGGAGAACAATATGTGAAAAGCTCATAGGCATTGGATCGGTGATGGAGAATTATGCCGGATGCGGTTCATCATGTAACAATCATAACATAGGGTGACACAGAACTAGCTCCAATTCATCAATGTAATGTAGGCATGTATTCCGAATATAGTCATACGTGCTTATGGAAAAGAACTTGCATGACATCTTTTGTCCTACCCTCCCATGGCAGCGGGGTCCTAACGGAAACTAAGGGATATTAAGGCCTCCTTTTAATAGAGTACCGGACCAAATCATTAACACATAGTGAATACATGAACTCCTCAAACTACGGTCATCACCGGGAGTGGTCCCGATTATTGTCACTTCGGGGTTGCCGGATCATAACACATAGTAGGTGACTATAGACTTGCAAGATAGGATCAAGAACTCACATATATTCATGAAAACATAATAGGTTCAGATCTGAAATCATGGCACCCGGGCCCTAGTGACAAGCATTAAGCATAGCAAAGTCATAGCAACATCAATCTCAGAACATAGTGGATACTAGGGATCAAACCCTAACAAAACTAACTCGATTACATGATAAATCTCATCCAACCCATCACCGTCCAGCAAGCCTACGATGGAATTACTCACGCACGGCGGTAAGCATCATGAAATTGGTGATGGAGGATGGTTGATGATGACGATGGCGACGGATTCCCCTCTCCGGAGCCCCGAACGGACTCCAGATCAGCCCCCCGAGAGAGTTTAGGGCTTGGCGGCGGCTCCATATCGTAAAACGCGATGAATCTTTCTCCGATTTTTTTCTCCCCGAACACGAATATATGGAGTTGGAGTTGAGGTCGGTGGAGCTCCAGGGGGCCCACGAGGCAGGGGGGCGCGCCTAGGGGGGCAGGCGCGCCCCCCACCCTCATGGACAGGTGGTGGGCCCCCTGGCCTTGATTCTTTCGCCAATATTTTTAATATTTTCCAAAATTAAGCTCCGTGGAGTTTCAGGTCATTCTGAGAACTTTTGTTTCTGCACATAAATAACACCATGGCAATTCTGCTGAAAACAGCGTCAGTCCGGGTTAGTTCCATTCAAATCATGCAAGTTAGAGTCCAAAACAAGGGCAAAAGTGTTTGGAAAAGTAGATACGACGGATACGTATAAGAGGAGTACGACCGCGCGCGGGGGTGCCTCTTCTTCGGCACCGGCAGCTCCTCCGGGGAGTCCAGCTCGCGCTCCTCTCTCACCCCGGTGAAGAGGGAGCCAGAGGCCGAGGCGGGGCCGGACGACGTGCCGGTGGCGTCGTCGGGCCGAGGACTTCCTCCCCCCGGCGGAGGCGGACACCATTTTGCCCGCGTTGCTAGCGCGGGAGGAGAGCAAGAAGGGGGAATGGCGCCGCGAGGCCGCTGAGCAGGAGCAGATCTTCGTCGATCTCACCTCTGACGATGACTCCGATTGAGCGTCGCCGCTGATCAGCTACCACACGAGCTCCGGTGAGCTCCATTTTGTCTAGTGGTACGGTAGTGTAGCTCTGGCGAGCTTTTATGTAAATATATATATGCTGTGTACGAACGATCTGCCCCTATGTCAAGAATGATCTATACTTCAACGAGCTTTTGCGTTACGGTTTTGCATACAGTTTCTGATCTGCCGCGGCGATATTGAGCCCGTATAGACCCCCCCCCCCCCCCCACCCCACCCCCCGCGTGACCTACGGCGTGGGTCGGGTTGATTTGTGACTTGGCGCCATGCACACCATGGCGCCTACTGACTTCTGTACTGTATGCCTCTACACGGAACACTTCCGATTCCCATGTCAGGAGCTGGATGGAGTATTTGTCTGCTGTAGAGTTTTGTAATGCCTGCGAGACAAGATCGCTTTAGTTCTAATCTGTGAACTGTTAAGCTATAAGCAACCGTCCGTCGTAGTCTAGGTGGTTAGGATACTCGGCTCTCACCCGAGAGACCCGGGTTCAAGTCCCGGCGACGGAATTATTTTTTTGGCTGCCTGCCCGTCGTCTGAACAATGGACACAGTGGATAAATGATCCTCTCCTCTCGTAACAGTTGATTACTTGCTATCTGAAATGTCTCCACCGTTCCATAAACAAGCGACTGCCGATATGTTCAAAAAAAAAAAAAAAACAAGCGACTGGCGACATCGTCTCCCACGCAATGAGGCCGTCTACGGACCGTTTCATCACCATCAACGCACGATGTATTCAGGTATGGACGTATGGTCACTTTTTTTCACCCCTAAAAAAAAGGTATGGTCACTTTTTCTGACTGTAAAGTTTGGATCCGTTCCTGAGCTCTTTGAGCTTCTGCCTAAATTTTTACTGATGAGTGGTGAGAAACATGGCCAAATATCGAGCTTCGGAGGTCTTTTCATATGGCCAAAGCCGTTTCACGGTTCACTCATTTTATTCGGATATAGTTTCACCTGGCATAGTCCAATTTCGCACGGTTCAAACACTCTGTTTTGTACCATGGGGGAAGAAGACGAGCTGTAGAATTACAGCCCTGGGCTATGTGCTCCCAGCATGGCAGTTCACAATTATATACTCCCTCCGTTCCTAAATATAAGTCTTTATAGAGATTCCACTATAAACCACGTACGGATGTATATAGATGCATTTTAAGTGTAGATTCATTCATTGCTCCGTATGTAGTCCACTTAGTGGAATCTCTACAAAGACTTGTATTTAGAAACGGAGGGAGTACACAATATTGAACGCCGCACATAAGTATCACTAGCCACTGAGGTTGGCGTGCAGGAGGCAGTGGAAGTGGTGCATGGCCATCTCCACGGACGGCGCGTACCTGCCCACGCCGTAGGCCGGCGACTCCAGGCCCCGCTGGACTCCCTCGCACAGCGCAATGTCTTCAATCTGTGGCAGGTAAAACGCATCAGCATCATCGGCCCACGCTTGTTGCGGTACGCTCTTGCTCGCGACATTGCGGCACCAGATGTGTTTTGTTGCTCATGCCGTGGCTACTGTGCTGTGCTGTGCATATATTGGTGCAAGCGTAAAAAGGCATGGAGTCCATGTCGTGAATGCAGTTAGAAGACCATGCAATTTACAGTGCAGTGATTGTTAGCTCAGAGAGGTCTACTTGAAAACAACAAATTTAGTGGTTACAGGCAGCACTGCATCGAGCTACCTTGGCGACCGACGATCAGTTTTGTGGTAATATACCTGTACTTGTTCGCTGTCCTTTAAGCTTCTATCAATGAAATCCTGGTCATCCTGCACATTCAATATGGATGAGTCGACTGAAAATGTATACAGCAAGCAAGAAAGGATTTGCATATTTCAAGGATACTCCGTTTTAGATTGTAGCAATGTAACAAATCATTACTTGTTTCAGATGGAAACTTGATTAATATACGAAGATAACATCATCATCCGTTTGAAGACATCACTCGGCTTTTAGATCTTAGACCATTACCACCCTCTATTCTGAACGGGTTAGTCCCAAGCAAAGAAGAGGAGCACAGTTCCTCTGACTTTGGTTATTCCCAGCATTGCATTTCAGCTGAACAACGAAAACTCATCGCTACAGTAACTTCCACCCCCTACACTATGCTTCTCTGCCTCTGCCATGGGACGCAACTACTTTCTACTAGTATTGCCTATCAGGCACAAGTCGTTTGCGCTCTCTTAGCTCATTCTTAATGCAAATACACCCCCTCCAGGCATGTTCAAGAGTCAAACTCGAAAGCAGCCACATATGATATACAAAGTTACAAACATGTTTTTTTTTTTTGCGGAGCAAAGTTAAAACATGTTGTACCCCTATTGATCTGTTCAGCGATAAAGTGGAGACGCTCTTCAAAACCAGTCTCATCTTATCAAGTGCAAGCAAGAAATAAGCACAATATATGTAACAAACAGGTGCTCATGTTTGCAATCAAACTACTATCACAATAATGTGCCACCCGAGCTGTGTAAATAATAAAGAATGAAAGATACCATGTTATGTTATTGAGATGTGAGAACATACAGACAGTACATAAGTATGTACTGAAAAACATAAAATGGATATGTGAGATCAGGAGAATATATACCAGAAGAGATTCGTTCAGAAAATAATCAAAAACCACTTTACACCTGGTTGCATCCAATGGAACAGCTAGATTAGTGTCCATCCATGGACCATACCTGAAAATTATTAGTTAGTCACATCTGTATGCATCTAACGCAAGCAAGTCGAAATGACAAGTTCTGAGGGATGCCCATCACACCTATTGATCATAAAGTTTGGATAAACAAAGGCATATGTAGCTTTCGTCCCTAAGCGATCAATGTCTTGTTCTTCTGGGGCACTTTCACATCTTTGAACACTAACTTTTTCATATGTCTGGAGATAAGTACATGCTAATTAAAAGTCATCCTAAAAAAAGCAAAACCACAAAGGTTCCAAGGAAATAATTCAGTATTGCAGTGGCATTGGTTCAGGTATGAAGATTAATAAAAAGGTAATAACTCGATAATTTCAACACACACAAAAAGAGAGAATATTTATACTGGTTATGAAAACATATTACTAGTTGAGACCAAGTACCTATGCCTAAACAAATATTATCAAGAGGAAAACTGCAGAAGAAAAGGGGTTTACAAACAATACAAGTGTTTCGTAGGATTGAAGCTGAAGGCCAGATGCAAGGGCCCCATGTGCATATGGAACATGATATCCACCATCTAGATAGTTGTCACAAAATACCTGCATGAAAAAAAATACAATGGGCATAAAATATAAACTCAAGAGAATCTCATTGCTTCAGTAACATCATCAAAATAGCAGACATAAAAAAAATTAAACCTTCCAGTTACATTCGATAATATATTCTCGCCTGCAAATATGGGGTAGTGAAGTGTCAATGCCACTTCTACTCAACAGATCTGAAGCACTACCCAGCCATTCATCGCCCACCACATCATCAACAGTATCTTGAGAGGAATCATCAAATCTGGCCAGCACAAAAGGTCCCCATGTAGCCACCTTAATTGGTAAAAGACCGAAATCCTGTTTCCAGAAAGAAGCATAAGTTGCAATTTTGTGAGATTGAGAAGCATAAAGGCTCAAAAGGAGTTGTGCTATACATTCTTGTTGAAGTTCTTGATTCCTGATATTCTTGTAGCTTTCAGGAGGGTACCATCTAAACCGTATGTCCAACCCTAAAAATTTATATAGCTAGTTAGCTACTGAGTCACAAAAAATAAGGCAAATAAAAACAAATGATATGATGATGAAGTTCAGTTTCAGCCAACCTAGCAGAGGCTTCACCACACTTAGTTCCCTCAGAAATGATAATTACACTAATACACATATGAAATCCACTGATGTTGTGTTGTTTTGTTGCCATAGTTTCTAGTTCAGGCAGTTCTGCAGAGACACCAAGAAGCTGGGGGTCCAACTAAAATAGCACCGGATTTCTTTGGAATTCAACTTGAAACGTTTAATCCTCACATGGGACATGTGGATGTATTCCCTCATTGTCATATTTACATTTTGAACTATCCTTAGTTAATACTTAATAGCATGTGGATTCCATCCCATGAAAATTTTCAACTAAACAACTTTTGATGAAAAGTTATGTGGATGTGGCCACATTTCTTACCTCAGATGTCAATAAGCGAAGTATTCAGATGACTATCCTAGAAAGTCGAAGAAAAATTATGGCATATAAGTACAGACCGCAGGTATGTACCATATCTACAAGGTGTTTATTAAGGAACTCACGTGATAAGGGCATTGGAAGCAAGTCTTCTGACCACTTCCACATGCGAGGAGTGAGGCATGATGACGGCACACATTGTGAAAAGCTTGAAGTTTCCCATTTGCATCCCGGCATATGACAAATTCTACATTTCCAAGGCTGTTGGTTCACCTTGTTAGATGATTGAAATTAGCAACCTCCAGCATGAATTATCTTCTTTACAATAATTTGGAGGTAACCATGACTGGAAGTTTTAAATTTTCAAACAAGTGGTGTGCATGCAGATCCTTGTTTTAGAAAAAGAAAAGGTCTAGCGGGGGGTGGGGGGGAGGGGGGGGCGGGGGCGCTAAACCCACCTGAACAATTTCCATTAAGCCAAATATTTTTGGCAAATTCAGTTGCAGATTACATGGTGGGAAGTTCTAGAAATATTATAAGAACACTTACACTTATAAAAGGTTTGCACATCAGATACTGTAGAAAGTGTAGAATTTATTCAGGTCGAAGAAGCATTAAAGCAAGATGCAATCACCTTCCAGTGAAGAAATCATTTGGGTTCTTGACTTGTCCTATGTGACCTGGAAAAGAAGCATGCAAGTCGGCACCATGTAACCTCTCAGTAAGGAACTACAGAGTTTAACTAATGAAAACAGATAAACACAAATTGTACTAATGGTATTCCTTCCATTGATTAATATAAGGCATAAATTCTAAAGATTGTTTGAACAAATATAGGGCATACATGTAAAAGTAAATGATGTTTCCCAACTATTCCCCTATTTAATTTCTTTCCCATTTGCATTTGTTCATCGCCACCGCCCACCCACACCACATATTGTCTAATATTTTTCCAAATCAAGTACGGGAGTCCTAGGAGAGGGTACTTGAAAGATTTATATAACACAACAGACAGAGTAAAGCAATCAGTGAGTCATTGGCACACTAGAAAATGTCGGGCAGTAACCAGTAAACATTGAAGTGAGCAATGTTATCAACGATATCGCAATTCGCTATGAGCCAGCGAGGCTCAAGTGGACGGTCACTCCAGGAGTCCAGTCCAGGAACTCCTGTTACAAAACTAGAAATATGTTAACATTTCGATAGGAAGTGATTTACTCCCATACGGGCACCTTGCCCATGATCCCAATTAGTTAGTCACGGGACCTGATCGCCAAAGACCTGGACTATCCATTTCAAGCTAGTGAACACTCAGCCGTCAGTGCAACTGTCACTGTGTGCAGAAAAGTAATCTGTCGCCAATGAAACAGCCAGCGACTGTTCCTCCTGAAAATTGGAAGGAAATTTCCAGGGAATCGAGTGCGCGTACCAACGGCCTGCCACCCACGGAGGAAGACGCGGTCGAGCTCGAGCCGGAGGAACCCCGGGTCGGTGTACCACCCGCTCGGCGGCGTCACCGCGGAGGCCAGCGGGATCGCCGGGTCGAACTCGACGGCGAGCCGCCGCGCGGGCTCGCCCGACGCCGACGCCGACGCCGCGGCGGCCACGCGGGACGGCGCGGCGCGGCGGGCCCTGGCGCGGGCGGCTACGGAGGACGACAGGGCTAGGGATTGCGCGATCGCCATCGCCGGCCCTGGCAAGCCGCGTGCGGGTTGGGAGGAATTGGAGTGGGGGAGTAGCCGGCCGGCCGTCAGTGCCTTCCCCTGCGTTTTGTCGTTCTCGGTTGGTGCTCTGCTTAGCGATGGACGAGGAAAAAGTTTTTTTTTTTGAAGAATCAAGAAAGGAGCTCGTTCGTAGGTTCTCGCTGTACGTTCTGCGGAATAAACAACAGGCCACCGCCAGGTTGGCTGGGCCAAGAAAAAGGCTTGGTTGCTTCCGTCAGCCTTTCCCTAAGAAAACAAAGATTGGCCAGGCCTTATTGCAAAAGATTGAGGTTTAACTTGGGCCCATTCGGCCTGGTTCTTCTGGGCTAAACCCTGGTCATTCTTCGGGACGGGCAGGTTTCAGGGCATGAACCAAGGGGCATCACCTAGGTGTGGTCTGTTCTCAAAAAAAAAAAAAAAAACCTAGGTGTGGTCTCAGCCTTCACCTAAGAAAAAAATTGGTGAGGCCACCGGATGGATATTTCCCATCCAACACAAGCACCATCTCCTAGTGGTCCACCTATCTCTCTCCATGACTACCTTTTTTACTTTGGATCCAAACAAAAGTAGCTCTCTCTCCTTCATTCCTTTCTTTCTCTTTGCTTTTTGCAGTGAGGCAATCGGTTCTTCTGCAAGAGCCCGCTTGGTTCTGCAAGCGACTGCCTTTTTGATTTTCTCCTCCACGCGAGCTGCTTGTCCGACGTGTATCCGCCGAGCACCTTGATACATCTCCAGCGTATTTATAACTTATAAAGTATACATGCTATTATATTATCAACCTTGGATGTTTTATATGCATTTATATGCTATTTTATATGGTTTTTGGGACTAACCTATTAACCTAGAGCCCAATGCCAGTTTCTGTTTTTTCCTTGCTTTTAGAATATCGCAGAAAAGGGAAACCAAACGGAGCCCAATTGACCTGAAACTTGACGGCGCTTTTTTGGACTAGAAAAAGGCCATGGAGTAAAAGAGTTGGGCCAGAAGAGTCCCGGGCTGCCCACGAGGGTGGGAGGCACGCCCACCCCCTAGGCGCGCCCCCTACCTCGTGGACAGCCCGGAAAACCCCTTGACTTGTTCTCGACGCCAAAACCTCTTATATATATATACATATATATATATATACATACATATATATATATATATACATATATATATATATATATATATATATATATATATATATATAAACCTCCAGAAATTAACCTAGATCGAAAGTTCCGCCGCCGCAAGCCTCTGTAGCCACGAGATTTTTTTTCGAGAAAACGCAAAAGAGTTGCGTTTCATTGCATTGAACAGGAAGACATCGGGGGTACAACCTCCAGAAAGGAGGGACACACACACACGCACACGCACACGCACACACACAAACAAACGATCGTCCTCACCAAGTGACTACAGCTAGGTGAGGAGGTGCCCTCAACTACAGACACGCAACGACATTAGGCCTCGCCTAGCCTTGCCTCTAGCCAAAATGGCGAAGCACCGAGACTCGGAGCAACAGGGTAGCATCACTGCCATTGCCAGGCACTTTCAGGGACGAATGCAGCTTCAGGACTGCCCAAGCCGACGTACCTCGCACCCATGTGCCTAGAGAGTCGGCGGGTGAAAAGCAGGGCCTGATTGGAACTGGTGTAGCATTCATTGGGGAGCGCCGGCGCAGGCAAACGTTGCGACCTGCTCCTTGTGTAGCAGTCTACGCCAGAGCGATGCATCGCCAACCACCATCTGCCGCATCAAGTACTCCACTTGCAGCCAAAGCAGCGCCATCAAGAGAGGAACAGCGTTGAGACGCCGCCGCTGCCCGGTCCGGGAGGCCGGACCTAGGATTTCTCCCGGTGTTCGAGGAGGAGGTCCGGTCAGGGTCATGCCAACGCCTCCAAGGAGGTGACGGCACCCTCGGGCGTCGCCGTTGACAGCGCAGGCCGTCGCCGCGCGGGGATTTCGCCCCGACCCAAGAACGAAGACCTCAGATGCAATGGCAGACCGGGCATGGCGAAGAATCGTCGTAGAAGACCAACACACATGGGGGAAGGCTAGAAACGTTGTCGTCGCAGGAGTGGGCACCGACCAGCGCAGCTCCAGCAGGCCGGCCACCGCCGGGAGCGCGTCCAGCAGGTGGCAGCAGCCACCTGCACCGCGCCGCCACCGCGCTGGCCCCCAGCCTCCGCCGCCAGGATCCGCCGGGGCACAGAGGAGCAGCAACCGTCAGGGTCGCCGCACGCGTGCTTACTAACCCAGCGGCAACCGCCGGCGGCGGCCGGGAGGGGTGGGAGGAGGGAGAGGGGTGGGTGGGGGCAGAGTGATTGTCGCCGGCCTGGGCGGGCTCGTGCGGCCCAGATCTGGGCGCCCTCAACTCTGCCGCACGCATCAGCGGCCGGCGGCCGCCATGGCAGCGCCACCTCGCACGCAGTCCACGCCATCTCTACCTCCCCGCGAGCAGACGGCCGCCCGCCGCTCCAGCGCGCCCAGCAGAAGCGCGCGAGCACGCGAACGAGGGCCCCGCCGCCGCCGTCCACCGGTGAGGGCTTTGCCCGCCGGCATCCTCCGGCGACGGCGAGGGAAGGGAGGGGAAGGAGGGGAGCCTGGGCGGCGGCTAGGGTTTCGCCTCCCGAGTCGCCCTGGGAGCGACGCGGGGGCTCGGGGGGCTCCCAAAACCGACGGGGTAGCCACGAGAAATCAATCTAGGCCCTCTCTGGCACCCTGCCGGAGGGGGCCATCATCACCGGAGGCCATGGAGGAGGATCCCGGAGGGGCCATCATCTCCATGAAGGCCAAGGACCAGAGGAAGAACCTCTCCCCATCTAGGGGGGAGGCCATGGCGGAGGAAGCACAAGGGGGAGAACCTCTCCTCCTTTCTCTCGGTGGCGCCGGAGTGCCATCGGGAGGGGAATAATCGCTGCGGTGATTGTCTTCATTGTTGGGGAACGTAGTAATTTCAAAAAAAAAATCTACACACACGCAAGATCATGGTGATGCATAACAACGAGAGGGGAGAGTGTGTCCACGTACCCTCGTAGACCGAAAGCGGAAGCGTTAGCACAACGCGGTTGATGTAGTCGTACGTCTTCACGATCCGACCGATCAAGTACCGAACGCACGGCACCTCCGAGTTCTGCACACGTTCAACTCGATGACGTCCCTCAAACTCTGATCCAGCCGAGTGTTGAGGGAGAGTTTCGTCAGCACGACGGCGTGGTGACGATGATGATGTTCTACCGATGCAGGGCTTCGCCTAAGCACTGCTACAATATTATCGAGGTGGACTATGGTGGAGGGGGCACCGCACACGGCTAAGAGATCCAAAGGATCAATTGTTGTGTCTCCAAGGGGTGCCCCCCTCCCCGTATATAAAGGACTGGAGGAGGGGGAGGGCCGGCCCTCTCTATGGCGCACCCTAGGAGGAGTCCTACTCCCATCGGGAGTAGGATTCCCCCCTTCCAAGTAGTAGGAGTAGGAGTCAAGGAAAGGGGAGAAAGAAGAGAAGGAAGGAGGGGGCGCAGCCCCTCCCCCTAGTCCAATTCGGACTAGGCCTTGGGGGGCGCCCAGCCTCTCCTCTCTCTTTCCCCTAAAGCCCAATAAGGCCCAGATACTCCCCGGCGAATTCCCGTAACTCTTCAGTACTCCGAAAAATACCCGAATCACTCGGAACCTTTCCGATGTCCTAATATAGTCGTCCAATATATCGATCTTTACGTCTCGACCATTTCGAGACTCCTCGTCATGTCCCCGATCTCATCTGGGACTCTGAAATACCTTCGGTACATCAAAACACATAAACTCATAATATAACCGTCATCGAACTTTAAGCGTGCGGACCCTGCGGGTTCGAGAACAATGTAGACATGACCGAGACACGTCTCCGGTCAATAACCAATAGCGGAACCTGGATGCTCATATTGGCTCCCACATATTCTACGAAGATCTTTATCGGTCAAACCGCATAACAACATACGTTGTTCCCTTTGTCATCGGTATGTTACTTGTCTGAGATTCGATCGTCGGTATCTCAATACCTAGTTCAATCTCGTTACCGGCAAGTCTCTTTACTCATTCTGTAATACATCATCCCGCAGCTAACTCATTAGTTACAATGCTTGCAAGGCTTATAGTGATGTGCATTACTGAGTGGGCCCAGGGATACCTCTCCGACAATCGGAGTGACAAATCCTAATCTCGAAATACGCCAACCCAACAAGTACCTTCGGAGACACCTGTAGAGCACCTTTACAATCACCCAGTTACGTTGTGACGTTTGGTAGCACACAAAGTGTTCCTCCGGTAAATGGGAGTTGCATAATCTCATAGTCATAGGAACATGTATAGGTCATGAAGAAAGCAATAGCAACATACTAAACGATCGAGTGCTAAGTTAACGGAATGGGTCAAGTCAATCACATCATTCTCCTAACGATGTGATCCCATTAATCAAATGACAACTCTTTGTCTATGGCTAGGAAACATAACCATCTTTGATCAACGAGCTAGTCAAGTAGAGGCATACTAGTGACACTGTTTGTCTATGTATTCACACATGTATCATGTTTCCGGTTAATATAATTCTAGCATGAATAATAAACATTTATCATGAAATAAGGAAATAAATAATAACTTTATTATTGCCTCTAGGGCATATTTCCTTCATTCATCAACATCACCATCATCATCACCATCCTCATCTATTTTACGCGGTCCACTCTCCCGCACCCCGCTGTAATCCCTACTTGAACATGGTGCATTATGCCACATATTATGATCCAATGATGTGTTGCCATCCTATGATGTTTTGAGTAGATATCCTTTGTCTTTGGGTTGATTGATGATCTAGATTGGTACGAGTTGTATGTTTTATTTTGGTGCTGTCCTATTGTGCCCACCGTGTCGCGCAAGCGTGAGGGATTCCCGCTGTAGGGTGTTGCAATACGTTCATGATTCGCGTAAACCCGAGTAAGGGAGTTGTTGCGTATGGGAATAAAGAGGACTTGATGCTTTAATGTTATGGTTGGGTTTTACCTTAATGATCTTTAGTAGTTGCAGATGCTTGCTAGAGTTCCAATCATAAGTGCATATGATCCAAGAAGAGAAAGTATGTTAGCTTATGCCTCTCCCTCATATGAAATTGCAATGACGACTATCGGTCTTATTAACAATTGCCTAGGACAATTCCGCACACTGATCCATCATTATTCCACTCTCGCTATTTATAATATTTAGTAGTATATTCTAACTTTGTGATAACAGCAATTACTTTTATATTTTAGTTCTCCGATATCATGCAAAGTTATCCTCTTCATACCCACAACATAGTTTTATATCTCGTTTCTAGTTGGAAGCAAACGTTCGGTGTACGTAGAGTCGTATGAGTGGCAGATAGGGCTTGAGAGAATATTGATCTTACCTTTAGCTCCTTGTGGGTTCGACACTCCATACATATCACTTCCACCTTTGGAAATTGCTACGATGATTCCCTACACTTGGGGATTATCACACTCGTCCACCCTGGAGCGATGGCCATGCCCTCAGGCTGGCCCTGCAAAAGCCTGATCTCAAAAGGATCAACCAGTGTTCAAAAACCAAAAAGAAGGACCAGCCCGAGCCCGACCCCAAGCCGTAAAAATCAGTAACATCCCAGAGCCGGTCCGAACCAAACAAAAAGTGTGTATCTCAAATTTCTCATCATAGGAGCACACAATGTACAACAAATTCCAGTTTGTGCCTTTTGCAAAACAAAAAAAACATTTTGTGCATCACACAAGAAAAGGCCAATACATGCTCACAAACTGAGGGAAAAAGCCCTAGTTTTGGTGTGTGTGTGTGCACTAAAAATATGTTATGTGCCTATAGCTAGATGACATGACGAAAAAAAGGCCCTAGTTTTCATAAGATAGAAATACCATAGGAGTAGGAAAAACTATAGGAAGTGAGATGGCATGTATCTCGGGAAAGGGATGTCATTTGATGCAAATTATAGATTTTTTTTCATTAAATCTAGGCTAATATTTTTTGTTTCTTCAAAATTTGAAAAGATGGGTCCCTTTTTTGCGAAAACAATTCTTGTATTACTCAATCAAAGTACAAGCACACTTAACAGAGTTTAAAACAACCTCTGGTCCCAACCCAAGCCATACAACGGTTTGGCATTGAGTCCTCCCAAAGTTTGCCAAAACATGACTAGGAATTATGATAACCCACAAGTATAGGGGATCGCAACAGTTTTTGAGGGTAGAGTATGCAACCCAAATTTATTGATTCGACACAAGGGGAGCCAAAGAATATTCTCAAGTATTAGCAGTTGAGTTGTCAATTCAACCACACCTGGATAACTTAGTATCTGCAGCAAAGTATTTAGTAGTAAAGTAATATGGAAGTAACGGTAACGGTAGCAAAAGTAATTTTTTGGGGTTTTGTAGTGATTGTAACAGTAGCAACGGAAAAGTAAATAAGCGGAGAACAATATTTGAAAAGCTCGTAGGCATTGGATCGGTGATGGAGAATTATGCCGGATGCGGTTCATCATGTAACAATCATAACATAGGGTGACACAGAACTAGCTCCAATTCATCAATGTAATGTAGGCATGTATTCCGAATATAGTCATACGTGCTTATGGAAAAAACTTGCATGACATCTTTTGTCCTACCCTCCCGTGGCAGCTGGGTCCTAGTGGAAACTAAGGGATATTAAGGCCTCCTTTTAATAGAGTACCGGATCAAAGCATTAACACATAGTGAATACATGAAGTCCTCAAACTATGGTCATCACCGGGAGTGGTCCCGATTATTGTCACTTCGGGGTTGTCGGATCATAACACATAGTAGGTGACTATAGACTTGCAAGATAGGATCAAGAACTCACATATATTCATGAAAACATAATAGGTTCATATCTGAAATCATGGCACTCGGGCCCTAGTGACAAGCATTATGCATAGCAAAGTCATATCAACATCAATCTCAGAACATAGTGGATACTAGGGATCAAACCTAACAAAACTAACTCGATTACATGATAAATCTCATCCAACCCATCACCGTCCAGCAAGTCTACGATGGAATTACTCATGCACGGCGTTGAGCATCATGAAATTGGTGATGGAGGATGGTTGATGATGACGACGGCGACGGATTCCCCTCTGCGGAGCCCCGAACGGACTCCAGATCAGCCCTCCCGAGAGGTTTTAGGGCTTGGCGGCGGCTCCGTATCGTAAAGCGCGATGAAACTTTCTCTCTGACTTTTTTCTCCTCGAACACGAATATATGAAGTTGGAGTTGAGGTCAGTGGAGCTCCAGGGGGCCCAGGAGGCAGCGGGGCGCGCCCCCCACCCTCGTGCCCAGGGTGTGGGCCCCCTGACGTTGATTCTTTCGCCAATATTTTTTATATTTTCCAAAAATAAGCTCCGTGAAGTTTCAGGTCATTCCAAGAACTTTTGTTTCTCCACATAAATAACACCATGGCAATTCTGCTGAAAACAGCGTCAGTCCGGGTTAGTTCCATTCAAATCATGCAAGTTAGAGTCCAAAACAAGGGCAAAAGTGTTTGGAAAAGTAGATACGACGGAGACGTATCAACTCCCCCAAGCTTAAACCTTTGCTTGTCCTCAAGCAATTCAGTTGATAAACTGAAAGTGATAAAGAAAAACTTTTACAAACTCTGTTTGCTCTTGTTGTCGTAAATATGTAAAGCCAGCATTCAAGTTTTCAGCAAAGATTATGAACTAACCATATTCACAATAACATTTAGGTCTCATGTTTACTCAAGGCAATGGCATAATCAACTAGCGAGCAATAATAATAAATCTCAGATGACAACACTTTCTCAAAACAATCATGATATGATATAACAAGATGGTATCTTGCTAGCCCTTTCTGAGACCGCAAAACATAAATGCAGAGCACCTTTAAAGATCAAGGACTGACTAAACATTGTAATTCATGGTAAAAGAGATCCAATCATAGTCATACCCAATATAAATTAACAGTAATGAATGCAAATGACAGCGTTGCTCTCCAGCTGGTGCTTTTTAATAAGAGGGTGATGACTCAACATAAAAGTAAATAGATAGGCCCTTCGCAGAGGGAAGCAGGGATTTGTAGAGGTGCTAGAGCTCGGTTTCGAAATAGAGATAAATAATATTTTGAGCGGCATACTTTCATTGTCAACATAACAACCAAGAGATGGCGATATCTTCCATGCTACACACATTATAGGCGGTTCCCAAACAGAATGGTAAAGTTTATACTCCCCCTCCACCAACAAGCATCAATCCATGGCTTGCTCGAAACAACGAGTGCCTCCAACAAGCAACAGTCCCAGGGGGAGTTTTGTTTGCAATTATTTTGATTTGATTTGCATAAAGCATGGGACTGGGCATCTCGGTGACCAGCCATTTTCTCGTGAGTGAGGAGCGGAGTCCACTCCTCTTGAGAATAACCCGCCTAACATGGAAGATACAGACAGCCCTAGTTGATACATGAGCTATTCGAGCATACAAAACAGAATTTCATTTGAAGGTTTAGAGTTTGGCACATACAAATTTACTTGGAACGGCAGGTAGATACCGCATATAGGAAGGTATGGTGGACTCATATGGAACAACTTTGGGGTTTAAGGAATTGGATGCACAAGCAGTATTCCCGCTTAGTACAAGTGAAGGCTAGCAAAAGACTGAGAAGCGACCAATTAGAGAGCGACAACAGCCATGAACATGCATTAAAATTAATGAACATTGAGTGCAAGCATGAGTAGGATATAATCCACCATGAACATAAATATCGTGAAGGCTATGTTGATTTGTTTCAACTACATGCATGAACATGTGCCAAGTCAAGTCTCTTGAATCATTCAAAGGAGGATACCCCCCATCATACCACATCACAACCATTTTAATAGCATGTTGGCACGCAAGGTAAACCATTATAAGCTCCTAGCTAATTAAGCATGGCATAAGTAACTATAATCTCTAATTGTCATTGCAAACATGTTTATTCATAATAGGCTGAATCAGGAACGATGAACTAATCATATTTATAAAAACAAGAGAGGTCGAGTTCATACCAGCTTTTCTCTTCTCAATCAATTCATCCTATATCGTCATAAGTGCCTTTCACTTGCACGACCGAACGATGTGAATAATAATAATAGTGCACGTGCATTGGACTAAGCTGGAATCTGCAAGCATTCAATAAACAGGAGAAGACAAGGCAATATGGGCTCTTGGGTAAATCAACAATAATGCATATAAGAGCCACTTCAACAATTTAATCATGGTCTTCTCCTATCGACCCCCAAAGAAAAGAAAAGAAATAAAACTATTTACACGGGAAAGCTCCCAACAAGCAAAAGAAGAACAGGAAATCTTTTTGGGTTTTCTTTTTAATTACTACTACTACGGCAAGAAAGGTAAACTAGCTAAAAACTACAACTAAATTTTTTTGGTTTTTCTTAAGGTTTATCAAACACACAAGAAAGCATAAAAAGGAAAAATAAACTAGCATGGATAGTACAATGAAAGAATATGAGCACCGACATCTAGCAATGAGTATGTGAACATAAATGTAATGTCGGTGAGAAATACGTACTCCCCCAAGCTTAGGCTTTTGGCCTAAGTTGGTTTATTGCCACGGATGGCCTGGCGGATATCCAAAGTTATAATTGGGGTCGTACTGAGAAGAAGAAGCCTACGATTGCCACTGGTTGGCAATCATCTCCGGATCCCACTGGTAATTAGACTGTCGTGGAGTATCAAATTGTGGTTCCTGCTCTGGCTCTGTGGCTGATGTAGGGTTCTGGTAGGCGTGAATGGCAGCCAGCGGAACGAGGTACTTGCCTGCAGACAAATCAAACAAGGAAGGAGCAGGCAAGGTAATAGTCTCAGGGTGATTTTTATCAAATAACATTTTATATTTAAGCGCCCTGGCCCTATTCTTAACAATAAAATCATGTGCTACCATACTCTTATAATCTAAATAAGCATTAGGCAGCAATTTTTCTTCTTTCTCATAGTGCCTAATAGGTATGTTATAGTACGCAGCGAGGCGCGAGGCGAAGATGCCTCCGAAGATGGGGCCCTTAGTACGGTTAAGATTTAACCGCCTTGCAACAATGGCGCCCATACTAAATGTATCATCACGAAACAAGGCATGGAAAAAAATGATAATATCAGGGACACTCAAGTTTCCACAGTTTCTGCGACCAATTATGCATCTACTAGCAAATATAGCAACATAACGTAGAACAGGAAAAATGTATGCTAGTGATTCGTGCGTCGGAAACCTTCCTCGTTTCCCCTACAGCAATTGTATCAATAAACCCCTCCACATCGTTACTATGTGGTTCCTCTATGATACCCTGCAAAGGTAACTTGCAAACTCTACAGAATTCACGAAGGGTCATCTCCTTATACTCATCATATAAATGAAAATCCACCGTAGGTGGTGACCTCCTACAATGGAAATGAAAATTTTGCACAAAGGTATTGGTGAGTAAGAGATACTGTTCGCGTTGGTCGCGGAGGAAGTCGGTGAGGCCTGCATTCTCAGCCAATTCATAAAAATCATCATAAATCCCGGCTGCTCTCAAGAAATCATCACAAGGCCATTCACACGGCCGAACCTCCGCGATACGAGGCAGATTATATTTGGGCCTCTTTTCTTCTTCACTTTGTTTTTCCTTCGAGCTTTGGCTCGATGAGCCCCTCAAAATTCTCTTCATCATTTTCTGAAAATTTCTGAAATTTTTAGTAACTTCAAATAAAAGTGAACCAAGCTCAACAAAATTGATAGCAACTACTCCTACAAGTGCCTAGAGACTATATCATGCATTAGAACTACTTGGAACCATATAAATTTGACATGCAAGCTCAAGAACATGGTCACCTAGGAAGCACAAATTTGCAATGAATAAAGCACTAGAGCAAAAACTAATTGGACCAATGGAGGAGTCACATACCAAGGAACAATCCCCCAAAGCAGTTTTGTGAGAGGTGCTTTGAGCAAGGAGATCAAAAATCGCAGCAAAATGAGCTAGAACTCATGCTTGAGCTGGATGGTGATTTTTTTGG
This sequence comes from Aegilops tauschii subsp. strangulata, assembly GCF_002575655.3. Classification (NCBI taxonomy): domain Eukaryota; kingdom Viridiplantae; phylum Streptophyta; class Magnoliopsida; order Poales; family Poaceae; genus Aegilops; species Aegilops tauschii. Next base: position 542,728,155 of record NC_053041.3, read on the forward strand.
GAGGAATAAGAAGTGTGTGGGTGCAGGAATAAGTGGAGGGGAGCCACCGTGGGCCCATGAGGCAGGGGGCGCGCCCAGGGAGGTGGGCGCGCCCTGGACACTCGTGCCCAGGTGTTTGCTCCCCCTGCTGTGTTCTCAGTGCCAAATATTCTCAAATATTCCAGAAAAAATCATATTTCAATTTCAGGGCATTTGGAGAACTTTTATTTTCGGGGTATTTTTATATTGCACGGATAATTTAGAAAATAGACAGAAAAATACAATTTTTTACTTTATTATGACTAAATAACAGAAAGTAGAGAGAGGGTACAGAAGGTTGTGCTTTCTAACTTCATCCATCTCATGCTCATCAAAAGGAATCCACTAACAAGGTTGATCAAGTCTTGTTAACAAACTCATTCCGAATAACATGGAACCGGAGAAATTTAGAATAACACTATGTTACCTCAACGGGGATATGCACATCCCCAATAATAAGAATATCATATCTCTTTTTGACAGTAGGAAGAGGAAATTCAAAACCTCCAATAATAATCGATGGAAATTTTGCAATAGAGTTGATACTGTGAACTTGAGGTTGTTTCCTCGGAAAGGTACCGTGTGCTCATTACCATTAACATGAAAAGTGACATTGCCTTTGTTGCAATCAATAATAGCCCCTGCAGTATTCAAAAAGGGTCTTCCAAGAATAACAGACATACTATCGTCCTCGGGAATATCAAGAATAACAAAGTCCGTTAAAATAGTAACGTTTGCAACCACAACAGGCACATCCTCACAAATACCGACAGGTATAGCAGTTGATTTATCAGCCATTTGCAAAGATATTTCAGTAGGTGTCAACTTATTCAAGTCAAGTCTACGATATAAAGAGAGAGGCAAACACTAACACCGGCTCCAAGATCACATAAAGCAGTTCTAACATAATTTCTTTTAATGGAGCATGGTATAGTAGGTACTCCTGGATCTCCAAGTTTCTTTGGTATTCCACCCTTAAAAGTATAATTAGCAAGCATGGTGGAAATTTCAGCTTCTGGTATCTTTCTTTTATTTATAACAATTTCTTTCATGTACTTGCATAAGGATTCATTTTGAGCATATCAGTTAATCGCATACGCAAAAAGATATGTCTAATCATTTCAGCAAAGCGCTCAAAATCCTCATCATCCTTTTTCTTGGATGGTTTGGGAGGAAAAGGCATGGGTTTCTGAACCCATGGTTCCCTTTCTTTACCGTGCTTCCTAGCAACAAAGTCTCTCTTATCATAACGTTGATTCTTTGATTGTGGGTTATCAAGATCAACAGCAGGTTCAATTTCTACATCATTACCATTACTAGGTTGAGCATCAACATGAACATCATCATTAACATTATCACTAGGTTCATGTTCATTACCAGATTGTGTTTCAGCATCAGAAATAGAAATATCATTTGGATTCTCAGGTGTTTCAGTAATAGGTTCACTAGAAGCATGCAAAGTCCTATCATTTTTCTTTTTCTTCTTTTTACAAGGAATAGGTGCATCTAAATTATTTCTGTGAGAATCCTGCTCGATTCTTTTAGGATGGCCTTCAGGATACAAAGGTTCCTAAGTCATTTTACCAGTTCTAGTAGCCACTCTAACAGCAAAATCATTATTCTTATTATTCAATTCATTGAGCAAATCATTTTGAGCTTTAAGTACTTGTTCTACTTGAGTGGTAACCATAGAAGCATGTTTACTAATGAGTTTAAATTCACCTTTAACTCTAGACATATAATCACTGAAGTGTTCAATCATATAAGCATTTTGTTTTAATTGTCTACCAAAATAAGCATTAAAATCTTCTTGCTTAACCATAAAGTTATCAAATTCATCCAAACATTGGCTAGCAAACTTAGTAGGAGGGATTTCAGCTTCATCATATCTATAGAGAGAATTTACCTTTACTACCTGTGTCGGGTTATCAAGACCATGAGTTTCTTCAATAGGTAATGGATTAGGACCATATATTTCTCAACAGGCGGTAAATTAAGACCATGTATTTCTTAAATAAGAGGTAAATTCTTAACATCTTCAGTTTTAATACCCTTTTCCTTCATAGATTTCTTTGCCTCTTGCATATCTTCAGGACTGAGAAATAGAACACCCCTCTTCTTCGGAGTTGGCTTAGGAGTTGGTTCAAGAATTGGCTCAGGAAGTGTCCAATTATTTTCATTGGTCAGCATATTATTCAATAGAATTTCAGCTTCGTCCGGTGTTCTTTCCCTGAAAACAGAACCAGCACAACTATCCAGGTAGTCTCTGGAAGCATCGGTTAGTCCATTATAAAAGATATCAAGTATTTCATTTTTCTTGAGAGGATGATCAGGCAAAGCATTAAGTAATTGGAGAAGGCTCCCCAAAGCTTGTGGGAGACTCTCTTCTTCAATTTGCACAAGATTATATATATCCCTTAAAGCAGTTTGTTTCTTATGAGCGGGGAAATATTTAGCAGAGAAGTAATAAATCATATCCTGGGGACTACGCACACAACCAGGATCAAGAGAGTTAAACCATATCTTAGCATCACCCTTTAATGAGAACGGAAATATTTTAAGGATATAAAAGTAGCCAGTTATCTCATCATTAGTGAACAGGGTGGCTATATCATTTAATTTAGTAAGATGTGCCACAACAGTTTCTGATTCATAACCATAGAAAGGATCAGATTCAACCAAAGTAATTATATCAGGATCAATAGAAAATTCATAATCCTTATCAGTAGCAAAAATAGGTGAAGTAGCATAAGCAGGATCATATTTCATTCTAGCATTCAGAATTTTTTGTTTTAGCTTAGCAAATAATTTCTTAAGATCACTTCTATCATTGCAAGCAAGAAAGTCTCTAGCAGTTTCTTCATCCATAACATAGCCCTCAGGCACAACAAGCAATTCATATTTATTGGGAGAGTCTTCATCATCACTTTCATCAATATTATCAGTTTCAATAATTTCATTCTCTCTAGCCCTAGCAAGTTGTCCATCAAGAAATTCACCAAGTGGCTGTTGGAAATATGCCCTAGAGGCAATAATAAAATGGTTATTATTATATTTCCTTGTTCATGATAATTGTCTATTGTTCATGCTATAATTGTGTTATCCGGAAATCGTAATACATGTGTGAATACATAGACCACAACATGTCCCTAGTGAGCCTCTAGTTGACTAGCTCGTTGATCAACAGATAGTCATGGTTTCCAGAGTATGGACATTGGATGTCATTGATAACGGGATCACATCATTAGGAGAGTGATGTGATGGACAAGACCCAATCCTAAGCATAGCACAAAGATCGTGTAGTTCGTTTGCTAGAGCTTTTCCAATGTCAAGTATCATTTCCTTAGACCATGAGGTCGTGTAAATCCCGGATGGTGTAGGAGTGCTTTGGGTGTACCAAACGTCACAACGTAACTGGGTGAATATAAAGGTACACTACAGGTATCTCTGAAAGTGTCTGTTGGGTTGACACGGATCGAGACTGGGATTTGTCACTCCGTATGATGGAGAGGTATCTCTGGGCCCACTCGGTAATGCATCACCATAATGAGCTCAAAGTGACCAAGTGGTTGGTCACGGGATCATGCATTACGGTACGAGTAAAGTGACTTGCCGGTAACGAGATTGAACAAGGTATTGGGATACCGACGATCGAATCTCGGGCAAGTAACGTACCGATTGACAAAGGGAATTGTATACGGGATTGATTGAATCCTTGACATCGTGGTTCATCCGATGAGATCATCGTGGTACATGTGGGAGCCAACATGGGTATCCAGATCCCGCTGTTGGTTATTGACCGGAGAGTCGTCTCGGTCATGTCTGCGTGTCTCCCGAACCCGTTGGGTCTACACACTTAAGGTTCGGTGACGCTAGGGTTGTAGAGATATTAGTATGCGGTAACCCAAAAGTTGTTCGGAGTCCCGGATGAGATCTTGGACGTCACGAGGAGTTCCGGAATGGTCCGGAGGTGAAGAATTATATATAGGAAGTCTAGTTTCGGCCACCGGGAAAGTTTCGGGGGTTACCGGTATTGTACCGGGACCACCGGAAGGGTCCCGGGGGTCCACCGGGTGCGGCCACCTATCCCGGAGGGCCCCATGGGCTGAAGTGGGAGGGGAACCAGCCCCTGGTGGGCTGGTGCGCCCCCCCTTGGGCCTCCCCCTGCGCTTAGGGTTGGAAACCCAAGGGGTGGGGGCGCCCCCCACTTGGCTTGGGGGGGAAGCCACCCCTTGGCCGCCGCCCCCCTTGGAGATAAGATCTCCCAGGGCCGGCGCCCCCCCAGGAGGCCTATATATAGGAGGGGGGAGGGAGGGCAGCCGCACCACAGCCCCTGGCGCCTCCCTCTCCCTCCCGTGACACCTCTCCCTCTCGCTGTGCTTGGCGAAGCCCTGCCGAGATCCCCGCTACTTCCACCACCACGCCGTCGTGCTGCTGGATCTCCATCAACCTCTCCTTCCCCCTTGCTGGATCAAGAAGGAGGAGACGTTGCTGCTCCGTACGTGTGTTGAACGCGGAGGTGCCGTCCGTTCGGCGCTCGGTCATCGGTGATTTGGATCACGACGAGTACGACTCCATCAACCCCGTTCACTTGAACGCTTCCGCTCGCGATCTACAAGGGTATGTAGATGCACTCCTCTCCCTCGTTGCTAGATGACTCCATAGATTGATCTTGGTGATGCGTAGAAAATTTTAAATTTCTGCTACGATCCCTAACAGTGGCATCATGAGCCAGGCCTATGCGTAGTTTCTATGCACGAGTAGAACACAAACTTGTTGTGGGCGTAGATGTTGTCAATTTTCTTGCCACTACTAGTCTTATCTTGTTTCGGCGGCATTGTGGGATGAAGCGGCCCGGACCGACCTTACACGTACGCTTACGTGAGACAGGTTCCACCGACTGACATGCACTAGTTGCATAAGGTGGCTAGCGGGTGTCTGTCTCTCCCACTTTAGTCAGAACGGATTCGATGAAAAGGGTCCTTATGAAGGGTAAATAGAAATTGGCATATCACATTGTGGTTTTACGTAGGTAAGAAACGTTCTTGCTAGAAACCTATAGAAGCCACGTAAAAACTTGCAACAACAATTAGAGGACGTCTAACTTGTTTTTGCAGCATATGCCTTGTGATGTGATATGGCCAAAAGGATGTGATGAATGAGATATATGTGATGTATGAGATTGATCATGTTCTTGTAATAGGAATCACGACTTGCATGTCGATGAGTATGACAACCGGCAGGAGCCATAGGAGTTGTCTTTATTTTTTGTATGACCTGCGTGTCATTGAATAACGCCATGTAAATTACTTTACTTTATTGCTAAACACGTTAGCCATAGAAGTAGAAGTAATCATTGGCGTGACAACTTCATGAAGACACGATGATGGAGATCATGATGATGGAGATCATGGTGTCATGCCGGTGACGAAGATGATCATGGCGCCCCGAAGATGGAGATCAAAGGAGCAAAATGATATTGGCCATATGATGTCACTATTTGATTGCATGTGATGTTTATCATGTTTTACATCTTATTTGCTTAGAACGACGGTAGCTTAAATAAGATGATCCCTCGCAATAATTTCAAGAATGTGTTCCCCCTAACTGTGCACCGTTGCAAAGGTTCGTTGTTTCAAAGCACCACGTGATGATCGGGTGTGATAGATTCTAACGTTCGAATACAACGGGTGTAAGCCAGATTTACACACGCAATACACTTAGGTTGACTTGACGAGCCTAGCATGTACAGACATGGCCTCGGAACACGAAAGACCGAAAGGTCGAGCATGAGTCGTATAGAAGATACGATCAACATGAAGATGTTCACCGATGTTGACTAGTCCGTCTCACGTGATGATCGGACACGGCCTAGTTGACTCGGATCATGTTTCACTTAGATGACTAGAGGGATGTCTATCTGAGTGGGAGTTCATTGAATAATTTGATTAGATGAACTTAATTATCATGAACTTAGTCTAAAATCTTTACAATATGTCTTGTAGATCAAATGGCCCACGTTGCCCTCAACTTCAACGCGTTCCTAGAGAAAACCAAGCCGAAAGATGATGGCAGCAACTATACGGACTGGGTCCGGAACCTGAGGATCATCCTCATAGCTGCCAAGAAAGATTATGTCCTAGAAGCACCGCTAGGTGAAGCACCCATCCCAGAGAACCAAGACGTTATGAACGCTTGGCAGTCACGTGCTGATCATTACTCCCTCGTTCAGTGCGGCATGCTTTACAGCTTAGAACCGGGGCTCCAAAAGCGTTTTGAGCAACACGGAGCATATGAGATGTTCGAAGAGCCGAAAATGGTTTTCCAAGCTCATGCCCGGGTCGAGAGATATGAAGTCTCTGACAAGTTCTTCAGTTGTAAGATGGAGGAAAACAGTTCTGTCAGTGAGCACATACTCAAAATGTCTGGGTTGCACAACCGCTTGACTCAGCTGGGAGTTAATCTCCCGGATGACGCGGTCATTGACAGAATCCTTCAGTCGCTTCCACCGAGCTACAAGAGCTTTGTGATGAACTTCAATATGCAGGGGATGGAAAAGACCATTCCTGAGGTATATTCAATGCTGAAATCAGCGGAGGTGGAGATCAAAAAGGAACATCAAGTGTTGATGGTGAATAAAACCACTAAGTTCAAGAAAGGCAAGGGTAAGAAGAACTTCAAGAAGGACGGCAAGGGAGTTGCCGCGCCCGGTAAGCCAGTTGCCGGGAAGAAGCCATAGAATGGACCCAAGCCTGAGACTGAGTGCTTTTATTGCAAGGGAAGTGGTCACTGGAAGCGGAACTGCCCCAAATACTTAGCGGACAAGAAGGCCGGCAACACCAAAGGTATATGTGATATACATGTAATTGATGTGTACCTTACCAGTACTCGTAGTAGCTCCTGGGTATTTGATACCGGTGCGGTTGCTCATATTTGTAACTCAAAACAGGAGCTGCGGAATAAGCGGAGACTGGCGAAGGACGAGGTGACGATGCGCGTCGGGAATGGTTCCAAGGTCGATGTGATCGCCGTCGGCACGCTACCTCTACATTTACCTACGGGATTAGTTTTAAACCTCAATAATTGTTATTTAGTGCCAGCTTTGAGCATGAACATTGTATCAGGATCTCGTTTAATTCGAGATGGCTACTCATTTAAATCTGAGAATAATGGTTGTTCTATTTATATGAGAGATATGTTTTATGGTCATGCCCCGCTGGTTAATGGTTTATTCTTAATGAATCTTGAACGTAATGTTACACATATTCATAGTGTGAATACCAAAAGATGTAAGGTTGATAATGATAGTCCCACATACTTGTGGCACTGCCGTCTTGGTCACATTGGTGTCAAACGCATGAAGAAGCTCCATGCAGATGGACTTTTGGAGTCTCTTGATTACGAATCATTTGAGACATGCGAACCATGCCTCATGGGTAAGATGACCAAGACTCCGTTCTCCGGAACAATGGAGCGAGCAACCAACTTATTGGAAATCATACATACTGATGTGTGCGGTCCAATGAGTGTTGAGGCTCGTGGTGGCTATCGTTATGTTCTCACTCTCACTGATGACTTGAGTAGATATGGGTATGTCTACCTAATGAAACACAAGTCTGAAACCTTTGAAAAGTTCAAGGAATTTCAGAGTGAGGTTGAGAATCAACGTGACAGGAAAATAAAGTTCTTACGATCAGATCGTGGAGGAGAATATTTGAGTCATGAATTTGGCACACACTTAAGGACATGTGGAATAGTTTCACAACTCACGCCGCCTGGAACACCTCAGCGAAATGGTGTGTCCGAACGTCGTAATCACACTCTATTGGATATGGTGCGATCTATGATGTCTCTTACCGATCTACCGCTCTCATTTTGGGGCTATGCTTTAGAGACTGCCGCATTCACTTTAAATAGGGCTCCGTCGAAATCCATTGAGATGACACCGTATGAATTATGGTTCGGGAAGAGACCTAAGCTGTCGTTTCTAAAAGTTTGGGGATGCGATGCTTATGTCAAGAAACTTCAACCTGAAAAGCTCGAACCCAAGTCGGAGAAATGTGTCTTCATAGGATACCCTAAGGAAACCATTGGGTATACCTTCTACCTTAGATCCGAAGGCAAGATCTTTGTTGCCAAGAACGGGTCCTTTTTGGAGAAAGAGTTTCTCTCGAAAGAATTAAGTGGGAGGAAAGTGGAACTTGATGAGGTGATAGTCACCCCTTCCGAACCGGAAAGTAGCGCAGCGCGAGAAGATGTTCCTGTGGTGCCTACACCGACTGGGGAGGAAGTTAATGATGATGATCATGAAGCTTTGGATCAAGTTACTGCTGAACTTCGTAGGTCCACAAGGACACGTTCCGCACCAGAGTGGTACGGCAACCCTGTCCTGGAAATCATGTTGTTAGACAACGGTTAACCTTCGAACTATGAAGAAGCGATGGCGGGCCCGGACTCCGACAAATGGCTAGAAGCCATGCAATCCGAGATAGGATCCATGTATGAAAACGAAGTATGGACTTTGACTGACTTGCCCGATGATCGATGAGCCATAGAAAACAAATGGATCTTTAAGAAGAAGACAGACGCGGATGGTAATGTGACCATCTATAAGGCTCGACTTGTCGCTAAGGGTTATCGACAAGTTCAAGGGGTTGACTACGATGAGACTTTCTCACCCGTAGCGAAGCTGAAGTCCGTCCGAATCATGTTAGCAATTGCCGCATACTATGATTATGAGATATGGCAGATGGACGTCAAAACGGCTTCCTTAAGGATGAATTGTATATGATGCAGCCGGAAGGTTTTGTCGATCCTAAGAATGCTGACAAAGTATGCAAGCTCCAGCGCTCAATCTATGGGCTGGTGCAAGCATCTCGGAGTTGGAACATTCGCTTTGATGAGATGATCAAAGCGTTTGGGTTTACACAGACTTATGGAGAAGCCTGTGTTTACAAGAAAGTGAGTGGGAGCTCTGTAGCATTTCTCATATTATATGTGGATGACATACTATTGATGGGAAATGATATAGAATTCTTGGAAAGTATAAAGGCCTATTTGAATAAGTGTTTTTCAGTGAAGGACCTTGGAGAAGCTGCTTATATATTAGGCATCAAGATCTATAGAGATAGATCAAGACGCCTCATTGGTCTTTCACAGAGTACATACCTTGACAAGATATTGAAGAAGTTCAATATGGATCAGTCCAAGAAGGGGTTCTTGCCTGTATTGCAAGGTGTGCAATTGAGCACGGCTCAATGCCCGACCACGGCAGAAGATAGAGAAAAGATGAGTGTCGTCCCCTATGCCTCAGCCATAGGGTCTATTATGTATGCCATGCTGTGTACCAGACCTGATGTAAACCTTGCCGTAAGTTTGGTAGGAAGGTACCAAAGTAATCCCGGCATGGAACACTGGACAGCGGTCAAGAATATCTTGAAGTACCTGAAGAGGACTAAGGATATGTTTCTCGTTTATGGAGGTGACGAAGAGCTCGTCGTAAAGGGTTACGTCGATGCTAACTTCGACACAGATCTGGATGACTCTAAGTCACAAACCGGATACGTGTATATTTTGAATGGAGGGGCAGTAAGCTGGTGCAGTTGCAAGCAAAGCGTCGTGGCGGGATCTACATGTGAAGCGGAGTACATGGCGGCCTCAGAGGCAACACAAGAAGCAATCTGGATGAAGGAGTTCATTTCCGACCTAGGGGTGATTCCCAATGCGTCGGGCCCGATGACTCTCTTCTGTGACAACACTGGAGCTATTGCCCTTGAAAAGGAGCCCAGGTTTCACAGGAAGACCAGGCATATCAAGCGTCGCTTCAACTCCATTCGTGAAAGTGTTCAAAATGGAGACATAGATATTTGTAAAGTACATACTGACCTGAATGTAGCAGATCCGTTGACTAAACCTCTCCCTAGAGCAAAACATGATCAACACCAGAACTCTATGGGTGTTCGATTCATCAGAATGTAACTATATTATTGACTCTAGTGCAAGTGGGAGACTGTTGGAAATATGCCCTAGAGGCAATAATAAAATGGTTATTATTATATTTCCTTGTTCATGATAATTGTCTATTGTTCATGCTATAATTGTGTTATCCGGAAATCGTAATACATGTGTGAACGTAGCAGAAATTCAAAATTTTCTACGCATCACCAAGATCAATCTATGGAGTAACCTAGCAACGAGGGAAAGGGGAGTGCATCTACATACCCTTGTAGATCGCGATGCGGAAGCGTTGAAGAACGCGGATGAGGGAGTCGTACTTGTAGCGATTCAGATCGCGGTTGATTCCGATCTAAGCACCGAAGGACGGTGCCTCCGCGTTCAACACACGTGCAGCCCGGTGACGTCTCCCACGCCTTGATCCAACAAGGAGAGAGGGAGAGGTTGGGGAAGACTCCATCCAGCAGCAGCACGACGGCGTGGTGGTGATGGAGGAGCGTGGCAATCCCGCAGGGCTTCGCCAAGCACCGCGGGAGAGGAGGAGGAGGAGGTAGGGCTGCGCCAGGGAGAGGAAAACTCATGTGTTTGCAGCCCCCAATACCTCAACTATATATAGGGGAGAGGGAGGGGGCTGCGCCCCCTCTAGGGTTTCACCCCAAGGGGTGCGGCAGCCCCAAAACCCATCTAGGGTGGCGGCCAAGTGGGGGGAGAGGGAGGCGCACCAGGCATGGGCCTTTAGGGCCCATCTGCCCTAGGGTTTGCCCCCTCTTTGTTGGGGAACGTAGCAGAAATTCAAAAGTTTCTACGCATCACCAAGATCAATCTATGGAGTTTACTAGCAACGCGAGGGAAGGAGTGCATCTACATACCCTTGTAGATCGCGAGCGGAAGCGTTCAGGAGAACGGGGTGATGGAGTCGTACTCGTCGTGATCCAAATCACCGATGATCCTAGCGCCGAACGGACGGCACCTCCGCGTTCAACACACGTACGGAGCAGCGACGTCTCCTCCTTCTTGATCCAGCAAGGGGGGAGGATAGGTTGATGGAGATCCAGCAGCACGACGGCGTGGTGGTGGAAGTAGCGGGGATCCCGGTAGGGCTTCGCCAAGCACTAACGGGAGGAAGAGGTGTCACGGGAGGGAGAGGGGGCGCCAGGGGCTAGGATATTGCTGCCCTCCCTCCCCCCCACTATATATAGGGCCAAGGGAGAGGGGGGCGCAGCCTTGGCCCTTCCTCCAAGGAAGGGTGCGGCCAGGGAGGAGTCCTTCCTCCCCAAGGCACCTCGGAGGTGCCTTCCCCCTTTAGGACTCTCCGTTTTTCTTATCTCTTGGCGCATGGGCCTCTTGGGGCTGGTGCCCTTGGCCCATATAGGCCAAGGCGCACCCCCTACAGCCCATGTGGCCCCCCCGGGGCTGGTGGACCCCCTTGGTGGACCCCCGGACCCCTTTCGGCACTCCCGGTACAATACCGATAAAGTGCGAAACTTTTCCGGCGACCAAAATAAGACTTCCCATATATAAATATTTAGCTCCGGACCATTCCGGAACTCCTCGTGACGTCCGAGATCTCATCCGGGACTCCGAACAACTTTCGGGTTACCGCATACTAATATCTCTATAACCCTAGCGTCACCGAACCTTAAGTGTGTAGACCCTACGGGTTCGGGAGACATGCAGACATGACCGAGACGACTCTCCGGTCAATAACCAACAGCGGGATCTGGATACCCATGTTGGCTCCCACATGCTCCCCGATGATCTCATTGGATGAACCACGATGTCGAGGATTCAATCAATCCCGTATACAATTCCCTTTGTCTATCGGTATGTTACTTGCCCGAGATTCGATTGTCGGTATCCCGATACCTTGTTCAATCTCGTTACCGACAAGTCTCTTTACTCGTTCCGTAACTCACATCATCCCGTGATCAACTCCTTGGTCACACTGTGCACATTATGATGATGTCCTACCGAGTGGGCCCAGAGATACCTCTCCGTTTACACGGAGTGACAAATCCCAGTCTCGATTCGTGCCAACCCAACAGACACTTTCGGAGATACCCGTAGTGCACCTTTATAGCCACCCATTTACGTTGTGACGTTTGGTACACCCAAACCATTCCTACGGTATCCGGGAGTTGCACAATCTCATGGTCTAAGGAAATGATACTTGACATTAGAAAAGCTCTGAGCAAACGAACTACACGATCTTGTGCTAGGCTTAGGATTGGGTCTTGTCCATCACATCATTCTCCTAATGATGTGATCCCGTTATCAACGACATCCAATGTCCATGGTCAGGAAACCGTAACCATCTATTGATCAATGAGCCAGTCAACTAGAGGCTTACTAGGGACATGGTGTTGTCTATGTATCCACACATGTATCTGAGTTTCCTATCAATACAATTCTAGCATGGATAATAAACGATTATCGTGAACAAGGAAATATAATAATAACCAATTTATTATTGCCTCTAGGGCATATTTCCAACAGTCTCCCACTTGCACTAGAGTCAATAATCTAGTCCACATCACCATGTGATTAACACTCACAGGTCACATCACCATGTGACCAACATCCAAAGAGTTTACTAGAGTCATCAATCTAGTTCACATCTCTATGTGATTAACACTCAATGAGTTCTGGTTTGATCATGTTATGCTTGTGAGAGAGGTTATTTAGTCAACGGGTCTGAACCTTTCAGATCACGAATATCTATGTCATCTTGTGGATACTACCACGCGCTACTTGGAGCCATTTCAAATAATTGCTCTACTATACGAATCCGGTTTACTACTCAGAGCCATCCGGATTAGTGTCAAAGTTCGCATCGACGTAACCCTTTACGACGAACTCCTTTTCACCTCCATAATCGAGAAAATTCCTTAGTCCACTAGATACTAAGGATAAGTTCGACTGCTGTCATGTGATCCATTCCCGGATCACTATTGTACCCCTTGACCAACTCATGGCAAGGCACACTTCATGTGCGGTACACAGCATAGCATACTGTAGAGCCTACGTCTAAAGCATAGGGGACGACCTTCGTCCTTTCTCTTTCTTCTGCTGTGGTCAGGTCTTGAGTCTTGCTCAATACTCACACCTTGTAACACAGCCAAGAACTCCTTCTTTGCTGATCTATTTTGAACTCTTTCAAAATCATGTCAAGGTGTGCGTTCTTTGAAAGTATCATCAGGCGTCTTGATCTATCTCTATAGATCTTGATGCCCAATATGTAAGCAGCTTTTATCCACGTCTTCCTTTGAAAAACTCCTTTCAAACAACCCTTTATGCTTTCCAGAAATTTTACATCATTTCGGATCAACAATATGTCATTCACATATACTTATCAGAAATGTTGTAGCGCTCCCACTCACTTTATTGTAAATACAAGTTTCTAGCAAACTTTGTATAAACCCAAAAACTTTGATCACTCCATCAAAGCGTATATTCTGACTGCGAGATGCTTGCTCTAGTCCATGGAAGGATCGCTGGAGCTAGCATACCTTTTAGCAGCCTTAGGATCGACACAACCTTTCTGATTGTATCACATACAACCTTTCCTTACGAAAACTGGTAAGGAAACTTGTTTTGACATCCATCTGCCAGATTTCATAAATGCAGCTAATGCTACCATGATTCCGACGGAATTAAGCATCGCTACGGATGAGAAAATCTCATCGTAGTCAACTCCTTGAACTTGTGAAAATACTCTTTGCCACAAGTCGAGCTTCATAGACGGTAACATTACCGTCCACGTCCGTCTTCTTCTTAAAGATCCATTTATCTCGGATTTCATGGCTTCTAACCATTTGTCGGAATATGGGCCCACCATCTCTTCTCCATAGCTCGTAGGTTCATCGTTGTCCAACAACTTGACTTCCAAGACAGGATTACGCATTACTCTGAAGTAATACGCATCCTCGTCGTCCTACGAGGTTTGGTAGTGACTTGATCCGAAGTTTCATGATCACTATCATAAGCTTCCACTTCAATTGGTGTAGGTGCCACAGGAAACAACTTCTTGTGCCCTGCTATACACTAGTCGAAGTGACGGTTCAATAACCTTATCAAGTCTCCACCATCCTCCCACTCAATTCTTTCGAGAGAAACTTTTCCTCGAGAAAGGACCTGTTTCTAGAAACAATTACTTTTGCTTCTAGATCTGAAATAGGAGGTATACCCAACTGTTTTGGGCATTCTATGAAGATGCATTTATCCGCTTTGGGTTCGAGCTTATCATCCTGAAACCTTTTCACATAAGCATCGCAGCCCCAAACTTTTAAGAAACGACAACTTAGGTTTCTCTAAACGGTGTCGTCCCAACGGAATTGCGTGGTGCCCCTTTTAAAGTGAATGCGGTTGTCTCTAATGCCTAACCCATAAATGATAGTGGTAATTTGATAAGAGACATCATGGTATGCACCATATCCAATAGGGTGCAGTTATGATGTTCGGACACACCATCACACTATGGTGTTCCAGGCGGTATTAATTGTGAAACACTTTCCACAATGTCTTAATTGTGTGCCAAACTCGTAACTCAGATACTCATCTCTAGGATCATATCACAGACATTTTATCCTCTTGTCACGACGATCTTCAACTTCACTCTGAAATTACTTGAACCTTTCAATAATTCAGACTTGTGTTTTATCAAGTAAATACACTCAGCATCTACTCAAATCATCTGTGAAGTAAGAACATAATGATATCCACTGCATGCCTCAGCACTCATTGGACTGCATACATCAAAATGTATTAATTCCAACAAGTTGCTCCCTTGTTCCATCTTACTGAAAACGAGGACTTTCAGTCATCTTGCCCATGTGGTATGATTTGCATGTCTCAAGTGATTCAAAATCAAGTGAGTCCAAACGATCCATCTGCATGGAGTTTCTTCATGCATATATACCAACAGACATGGTTCGCATGTCTCAATCTTTTCAAAAACGAGTGAGTCCAAAGATCCATCTACATGGAGCTTCTTCATGCGTTCTATACCAATATGACTCAAATGCCAGTGCCACAAGTGTGTGGAACTATCATTACTATTTTATATCTTTTGGCACGAACATGTGTATCACTACGATCGAGATTCATTTTAGGTGCAAGACCATTGAAGGTATTATTCAAATAAACAGAGTAACCATTATTCTTCTTAAATGAATAACCGCATTGCGATAAACATAATCCAATCATGCTCAACGCAAACACCAAATCTCGATGGTAGAGGGAGCATGCGATGCTTGATCACATCAACCTTGGAAACACTTCCAACACATATCGTCATCTCACCTTTAGCTAGTCTCCGTTTATTCCGCAGCTTTTATTTCGAGTTACTAACACTTAGCAACCGAAACGGTATCTAATACCCTGGTGCTACTAGGAGTACTAGTAAAGTACACATTCATATAACGTATATCCAATATACTTCTGTCGACCTTGTCTGCCTTCTCATCTACCAAGTATCTAGGGTAGTACTGCTTTAGTGACCGTTCCCCTCATTAAGAAGCACTTAGTCTCGGGTTTGGGTTCAACCTTGGGATTCTTCACTAGAGCAGAAAACGACTTGCTGTTTCATGAAGTATCCCTTTTGCCCTTGCCCTTCTAGAAACTAGTGGTTTTACTAACCATCAACAATTGATGCTCCTTCTTGATTTCTACTCTCGCGGTGTCAAACATCGCGAATAGCTCAAGGATCATCATAACTATCCCTGATATGTTATAGTTCATCACGAAGCTCTACCAGCTTGGTGGCAGTGACTATGGAGAACCATCACTATCTCATCTGGGAGATTAACTCCCACTCCATTCAAGCGATTGTGGCACTCAGACAATCTGAGCACATGCTCAACGATTGAGCTTTTCTCCCTTAGTTTGCAGGCTTAAGAAACTTGTCAGAGGTCTCATACCTCTTGATGTGGGCACTAGTCTGAAATCCCAATTTCAGTCTTCGGAACATCTCATATGTTCTGCGACGTTTCAAAAACGTCTCTCGTGCCACAATTCTAAACCGTTAGCATTACGCACTGAACTATCACGTAGTCATCAAAACGTGTATGTCAGATGTTTCGCAACATCTACAGACGACGCTGAGGTTCAGCACACCGAGCGGTGCATTAAGGACATAAGCCTTCTGTGCAGCAATGAGGACAATCCTCAGTTTACGGACCCAGTCCGCATAATTGCTACTACCAACTTTCAACTAAATTTTCTCTAGGAACACATCTTAAATAGTAGAACTAAAGCTTATGACATAATTTGCAAAGACCATTTGACTATGTTCATGATAATGAAGTTCATCTGATTATTGAACTCCCACTCAGATAGACATCCCTCTAGTCATCTAAGTGATACATGATCCGAGTCAAACTAGGCCGTGTCCGATCATCACGTGAGACGGACTAGTCATCATCGGTGAACATCTCCATGTTGATCGTATCTACTATACGACTCATGTTCGATCTTTCGATCTCTTGTGTTCCGAGGCCATGTCTGTACATGCTAGGCTCGTCAAGTCAACCTAAGTGTTTCGCATGTGTTCCGAGGCCATGTCTGTACATGCTAGGCTCGTCAACACCCGTTGTATTCGAACGTTAGAATCTATCACACCTGATCATCACGTGGTGCTTCGAAACAACGAACCTTTGCAACGGTGCACAGTTAGGGGGAACACTTTCTTGAAATTATTATAAGGGATCATCTTACTTACTACCGTCATTCTAAGCAAATAAGATGCATAACATGATAAACATCACATGCAATCAAATAGTGACATGATATGGCCAATATCATTTTGCTCCTTTGATCTCCATCTTCGGGGCACCATGATCATCTTCGTCACCGGCATGACACCATGATCTCCATCATTGTGTCTTCATGAAGTTGTCACGCCAACGATTACTTCTACTTCTATGGCTAACGCGCTTAGCAATAAAGTAAAGTAATTTACATGGCGTTAATCAATGACACGCAGGTCATACAAAAAATAAAGACAACTCCTATGGCTCCTGCCAGTTGTCATACTCATCGACATGCAAGTCGTGATTCCTATTACAAGAATATGATCAATCTCATACATCACATATATCATTCATCACATCTTCTGGCCATATCACATCACATAGCACATGCTGCAAAAACAAGTTAGACGTCCTCTAATTGTTGTTGCAAGTTTTTACGTGGCTTGTATAGGTTTCTAGCAAGAACATTTCTTACCTACGTAAGACCACAACGTGATATGCCAATTTCTATTTACCCTTCATAAGGACCCTTTTCATCGAATCCGTTCCGACTAAACTGGGAGAGAAAGACACCCGCTAGCCACCTTATGCATCTAGTGCATGTCAGTCGGTGGAACCTGTCTCACGTAAGCGTACGTGTAAGGTCGGTCCGGGCCGCTTCATCCCACAATGCCGCCGAAACAAGATAAGACTAGTAGCGGCAAGAAGAATTGGCAACATCTACGCCCACAACTTCTTTGTGTTCTACTCGTGCATAGAAACTACGCATAGACCTAGCTCATGATGCCACTGTTGGGGAACGTAGCAGAAATTCAAAATTTTCTACGCATCACCAAGATCAATCTATGGAGTTTACTAGCAACGAGAGGGAAGGAGTGCATCTACATACCCTTGTAGATCGCGAGCGGAAGCGTTCAGGAGAACGGGGTTGATGGAGTCGTACTCGTCGTGATCCAAATCACCGATGATCCTAGCGCCGAACGGACGGCACCTCCGCGTTCAACACACGTACGGAGCAGCGACGTCTCCTCCTTCTTGATCCAGCAAGGGGGGAGGAGAGGTTGATGGAGATCCAGCAGCACGACGGCGTGGTGGTGGAAGTAGCAGGGATCCCGGTAGGGCTTCGCCAAGCACTAATGGGAGGAAGAGGTGTCACGGGAGGGAGAGGGAGGCGCCAGGGGCTAGGATATTGCTGCCCTCCCTCCCCCCCACTATATATAGGGCCAAGGGAGAGGGGGGGCGCAGCCTTGGCCCTTCCTCCAAGGAAGGGTGCGGCCAGGGAGGAGTCCTTCCTCCCCAAGGCACCTCGGAGGTGCCTTCCCCCTTTAGGACTCTCCGTCTTTCTTATCTCTTGGCGCATGGGCCTCTTGGGGCTGGTGCCCTTGGCCCATATAGGCCAAGGCGCACCCCCTACAGCCCATGTGCCCCCCCCGGGGCTGGTGGACCCCCTTGGTGGACCCCCGGACCCCTTTCGGCACTCCCGGTACAATACCGATAAAGTGCGAAACTTTTCCGGCGACCAAAATAAGACTTCCCATATATAAATCTTTACCTCCGGACCATTCCGGAACTTCTCGCGACGTCCGAGATCTCATCCGGGACTCCGAACAACTTTCGGGTTACGGCATACTAATATCTCTATAACCCTAGCGTCACCGAACCTTAAGTGTGTAGACCCTACGGGTTCGGGAGACATGCAGACATGACCGAGAAGACTCTCCGGTCAATAACCAACAGCGGGATCTGGATACCCATGTTGGCTCCCACATGCTCCTCGATGATCTCATCGGATGAACCACGATGTCGAGGATTCAATCAATCCCGTATACAATTCCCTTTGTCTATCGGTATGTTACTTGCCCGAGATTCGATTGTCGGTATCCCGATACCTTGTTCAATCTCGTTACCCGCAAGTCTGTTTACTCGTTCCGTAACTCACATCATCCCGTGATCAATTCCTTGGTCACACTGTGCACATTATGATGATGTCCTACCGAGTGGGCCCAGAGATACCTCTCCGTTTACACGGAGTGACAAATCCCAGTCTCAATTCGTGCCAACCCAACAGACACTTTCGGAGATACCCGTAGTGCACCTTTATAGCCACCCATTTACGTTGTGACGTTTGGTACACCCAAAGCATTCCTACGGTATCCGGGAGTTGCACAATCTCATGGTCTAAGGAAATGATACTTGATATTAGAAAAGCTCTGAGCAAACGAACTACACGATCTTGTGCTAGGCTTAGGATTGGGTCTTGTCCATCACATCATTCTCCTAATGATGTGATCCCGTTATCAACGACATCCAATGTCCATGGTCAGGAAACCGTAACCATCTATTGATCAACGAGCCAGTCAACTAGAGGCTTACTAGGGACATGGTGTTGTCTATGTATCCACACATGTATCTGAGTTTCCTATCAATACAATTCTAGCATGGATAATAAACGATTATCGTGAACAAGGAAATATAATAATAACCAATTTATTATTGCCTCTAGGGCATATTTCCAACACTCTTCTCTCCAGGCGCATGGGCCTTGGTGGGAAGGCGCCCCAGCCCACCTTGGGGCTGGTCCCTTCTCACACTTGGCCCATGTATGCCTCCGGGGCCCCGTGGCCCCTCCCGGTGGACCCCCGGACCCCTCCGGTGGTCCCGGTACACTACCGGTGATGCCCGGAACACTTCCGGTGGCCAAAACCATACTTGCTATATATAAATCTTTACCTCCGGACCATTCCGGAACTCCTCGTGACGTCCGGGATCTCATCCGGGACTCCGAACAACATTCGGTAACCACGTACATGCTTTCCCTATAACCCTAGCGTCATCGAACCTTAAGCGTGTAGACCCTATGGGTTCGGGAACCATGCAGACATGACCGAGACGTTCTCCGGTCAATAACCAACAGCGGGATCTGGATACCCATGTTGGCTCCCACATGTTCCACGATGATCTCATCGGATGAACCACGATGTCGGGGATTCAATCAATCCCGTATACAATTCCCTTTGTCTATCGGTATGTTACTTGCCCGAGATTCGATCGTCGGTATCCCTATACCTTGTTCAATCTCGTTACCGGCAAGTCTCTTTACTCGTTCCGTAACTCACATCATCCCGTGATCAACTCCTTGGTCACACTGTGCACATTATGATGATGTCCTACCGAGTGGGCCCAGAGATACCTCTCCGTTTACACGGAGTGACAAATCCCAGTCTCGATTCGTGCCAACCCAACAGACACTTTCGGAGATACCTGTAGTGCACCTTTATAGCCACCCAGTTACGTTGTGACGTTTGGTACACCCAAAGCATTCCTACGGTATCCGGGAGTTGCACAGTCTCATGGTCTAAGGAAATGATACTTGACATTAGAAAAGCTCTGAACAAACGAACTACACGATCTTGTGCTAGGCTTAGGATTGGGTCTTGTCCATCACATCATTCTCCTAATGATGTGATCCCGTTATCAACGACATCCAAGGTACATGGTCAGGAAACCGTAACCATCTATTGATCAACGAGCTAGTCAACTAGAGGCTTACTAGGGACATGGTGTTGTCTATGTATCCACACATGTATCTGAGTTTCCTATCAATACAATTCTAGCATGGATAATAAACGATTATCATGAACAAGGAAATATAATAATAACCTATTTATTATTGCCTCTAGGGCATATTTCCAACAGTCTCCCACTTGCACTAGAGTCAATAATCTAGTCCACATCACCATGTGATTAATACTCATAGGTCACATCCCCATGTGACCAACATCCAAAGAGTTTACTAGAGTCAACAATCTAGTTCACATCACTATGTGATTAACACTCAATGAGTTCTGGTTTGATCATGTTATGCTTGTGAGAGAGGTTATTAGTCGACGGCTCTGAACCTTTCAGATCCGTGTGTGCTTTACGAATATCTATGTCATCTTGTGGATGCTACCACGCGCTATTTGGAGCCATTTCAAATAATTGCTCTACTATACGAATCCGGTTTACTACTCAGAGTCATCCGGATTAGTGTCAAAGTTCGCATCGACGTAACCCTTTACGATGAACTCCCTTTCACCTCCATAATCGAGAAAATTCCTTAGTCCACTAGGTACTAAGGATAAGTTTGACCGCTGTCATGAGATCCTTTCCCGGATCACTATTGTACCCTCTTGACCAACTCATGGCAAGGCACACTACATGTGCGGTACATAGCATAGCATACTATAGAGCCTACGTCTAAAGCGTAGGGGACGACCTTCGTCCTTTCTCTATCTTCTGCTGTGGTCAGGTC
Source organism: Aegilops tauschii subsp. strangulata (assembly GCF_002575655.3). Taxonomy (NCBI): domain Eukaryota; kingdom Viridiplantae; phylum Streptophyta; class Magnoliopsida; order Poales; family Poaceae; genus Aegilops; species Aegilops tauschii. The sequence goes on from NC_053041.3 coordinate 542,749,170, forward strand.
TTGAGTCTTACTCAATACTCACACCTTGTAACACAGCCAAGAACTCCTTCTTTGCTGATCTATTTTGAACTCTTTCAAAATCATGTCAAGGTGTGCGTTCTTTGAAAGTATCATCGGGCGTCTTGATCTATCTCTATAGATCTTGATGCCCAATATGTAAGCAGCTTTTATCCCGGTCTTCCTTTTAAAAACTCCTTTCAAACAACCCTTTATGCTTTCCAGAAATTTTACATCATTGCGGATCAACAATATGTCATTCACATATACTTATCAGAAATGTTGCAGCGCTCCCACTCACTTTATTGTAAATACAAGTTTCTAACAAACTTTGTATAAACCCAAAAACTTTGATCATCTCATCAAAGCGTACATTCCAACTCCGAGATTCTTACTCCAGTCCTTAGAAGGATCGCTGGAGCTAGCATACCTTTAGCATCCTTAGGATCGACAAAACCTTTCTGATTGTATCACATACAACCTTTCCTTACGAAAACTGGCAAGGAAACTTGTTTTGACATCCATCTGCCAGATTTCATAAATGCAGCTAATGCTAACATGATTCCGACGGACTTAAGCATCGCTACGGATGAGAAAAATCTCATCGTAGTCAACTCCTTGAACTTGTGGAAATACTCTTAGCCACAAGTCGAGCTTCATAGACGGTAACATTACCGTCCACGTCCGTCTTCTTCTTAAAGATCCATTTATCTCGGATTTCATGGCTTCCAACCATTTGTCGGAATATGGGCCCACCATCGCTTCTCCATAGCTCATAGGTTCATCGTTGTCCAACAACATGACTTCCAAGACATGATCACGTACTACTCTGAAGTATTACGCATCCTCGTCGTCCTACGAGGTTTGGTAGTGACTTGATCCGAAGTTTCATGATCACTATCATAAGCTTCCACTTCAATTGGTGTAGGTGCCACAGGAACAACTTCCTGTGCCCTGCTACACACTAGTTGAAGTGACGGTTCAATAACCTTATCAAGTCTCCACCATCCCGCCACTCAATTCTTTCGAGAGAAACTTTTCCTCGAGAACGGACCCGTTCCTAGAAGCAATTACTTTTGCTTCCAGATCTGAAATAGGAGGTATACCCAACTGTTTTGGGTATTCTATGAAGATGCATTTGTCCGCTTTGGGTTCGAGCTTATAAGCCTGAAACTTTTTCACATAAGCTTCGCAGCCCCAAACTTTTAAGAAATGACAACTTAGGTTTCTCTAAACGGTGTCGTCTCAACGGAATTGCGTGGTGCCCCTTTTAAAGTGAATGCGGTTGTCTCTAATGCCTAACCCATAAACGATAGTGGTAATTCGATAAGAGACATCATGGAATGCACCATATCCAATAGGGTGCAGCTATGATGTTCGGACACACCATCACTCTGTGGTGTTCCAGGCGGTATTAATTGTAAAACACTTTCCACAATGTCTTAATTGTGTGCCAAACTCGTAACTCAGATACTCATTTCTATGATTATATCACAGACATTTTATCCTCTTGTCACGACGATCTTCAACTTCACTCTGAAATTACTTGAACCTTTCAATAATTCAGACTTGTGTTTCATCAAGTAAATATTCTCAGCATCTACTCAAATCATCTGTGAAGTAAGAACATATCGATATCCACTGCTTGCCTCAGCACTCATTGGACCGCACACATCAAATGTATTACTTCCAATAAGTTGCTCTCTTGTTCCATCTTACTGAAAACGAGGCCTTTCAGTCATCTTGCCCATGTGGTATGATTTGCATGCCTCAAGTGATTCTAAATCAAGTGAGTCCAAACGATCCATCTGCATGGAGTTTCTTCATGCATATATACCAATAGACATGGTTCGCATGTCTCAATCTTTTCAAAAAACGAGTGAGTCTAAAGATCCAACTACATGGAGCTTCTTCATGCGTTCTATACCAATATGACTCAAATGGTAGTACCACAAGTATGTGGAACTATCATTACTATTTTATATCTTTTGGCACGAACATGCGTATCACTACGATCGAGATTCATTTTAGGTGCAAGACCATTGAAGGTATTATTCAAATAAACAGAGTAACCATTATTCTCCTTAAATGAATAACCGTATTGCGATAAACATAATCCAATCATGCTCAACGCAAACACCAAATCTCGATGGTAGAGGGAGCATGCGATGCTTGATCACATCAACCTTGGAAACACTTCCAACACATATCGTCATCTCACCTTTAGCTAGTCTCCGTTTATTCCGCAGCTTTTATTTCGAGTTACTAACACTTAGCAACCGAACCGGTATCTAATACCGTGGTGCTGCTAGGAGTACTAGTAAAGTACACATTCATATAATGTATATCCAATATACGTCTGTCGACCTTGCCTGCCTTCTCATCTACCAAGTATCTAGGGTAGTTCCGCTTCAGTGACCGTTCCCCTCTTACAGAAGCACTTAGTCTCGGGTTTGGGTTCAACCTTGGGATTCTTCACTAGAGCAGCAAATGACTTGCTGTTTCATGAAGTATCCCTTTTGCCCTTGCCCTTCTAGAAACTAGTGGTTTTACCAACCATCAACAATTGATGCTCCTATTTGATTTCTACTTTCACGGTGTCAAACATCGTGAGTTGCTCAAGGATCATCATGTCTATCCCGGATATGTTATAGTTCATCACGAAGCTCTAATAGCTTGGTGGTAGTGACTATGGAGAACCATCACTATCTCATCTGGAAGATCAACTCCCACTCGATTCAAGTGATTGTAGTACTCAGACAATCTGAGCACATGCTCAACGATTGAGCTTTTCTCCCTTAGTTTGCAGGCTTAAGAAACTTGTTAGAGGTCTCATACCTCTTGACGTGGGCACTAGTCTGAAATCCCAATTTCAGTCTTCGGAACATCTCATATGTTCTGGGACGTTACAAAACCGTCTTTGGTGCCACAATTCTAAACCGTTAGCATTACGCACTGAACTATCACGTAGTTATCAAAACGTGTATGTCAGATGTTCCGCAACATCTACAGACGACGCTGAGGTTCAGCACACCGAGCAGTGCATTAAGGACATAAGCCTTCTGTGCAGCAATGAGGACAATCCTCAGTTTACGGACCCAGTCCGCATAATTGCTACTACCAACTTTCAACTAAATTTTTCTCTAGGAACATATCTTAAACAGTAGAACTAAAGCGTATGACATAATTTGCAAAGACCTTTTGACTATGTTCATGATAATGAAGTTTATCTGATTATTGAACTCCCACTCAGATAGACATCCCTCCAGTTATCTAAGTGATACATGATCCGAGTCAAACTAGGCCGTGTCCGATCATCACGTGAGACGGACTAGTCATCATCGGTGAACATCTCCATGTTGATCGTATCTGCTATACGACTCATGTTCGACCTTTCGGTCTCTTGTGTTCCGAGGCCATGTCTGTACATGCTAGGCTCGTCAAGTCAACCTAAGTGTTCCGCATGTGTTCCGAGGCCATGTCTGTACATGCTAGGCTCGTCAACACCCGTTGTATTCGAACGTTAGAATCTATCACACTCGATCATCACGTGGTGCTTCGAAACAACGAACCTTAGCAACGGTGCACAGTTAGGGGGAACATGTCTCTTGAAATTTTTAGTGAGGGATCATATTATTTATGCTACCATCGTTCTAAGCAAATAAGATGCATAACATGATAAACATCACATGTAATCAAATAGTGACATGATATGGCCAATATCATTTTGCTCCTTTGATCTCCATCTTCGGGGCACCATGATCATCTTTGTCACCGGCATGACACCATGATCTCCATCATCATGATCTCCATCATTGTGTCTTCATGAAGTTGTCACGCCAACGATTACTTCTACTTCTATGGCTAACGCGCTTAGCAATAAAGTAAAGTAATTTACATGGCGTTATTCAATGACACGCAGGTCATACAAAAAATAAAGACAACTCCTAGGGCTCCTGCCGGTTGTCATACTCATCGACATGCAAGTCGTGATTCCTATTACAAGAATATGATCAATCTCATACATCACATACATCATTCATCACATCTTCTGGCCATATCACATCACATAGCACATGCTGCAAAAACAAGTTAGACGTCCTCTAATTGTTGTTGCAAGTTTTTACGTGGCTTGTATAGGTTTCTAGCAAGAACGTTTCTTACCTACGTAAAACCACAACGTGATATGCCAATTTCTATTTACCCTTCATAAGGACCCTTTTCATCGAATCCATTCCGACTAAAGTGGGAGAGACAGACACCCGCTAGCCACCTTATGCAACTAGTGCATGTCAGTCGGTGGAACCTGTCTCACGTAAGCGTACGTGTAAGGTCGGTCCGGGCCGCTTCATCCCACAATGCCGCCGAAACAAGATAAGACTAGTAACGGCAAGAAGAATTGGCAACATCTACGCCCACAACTACTTTGTGTTCTACTCGTGCATAGAAACTACGCATAGACCTAGCTCATGATGCCACTGTCGGGGAACGTAGCAGAAATTCAAAATTTTCTACGCATCACCAAGATCAATCTATGGAGTAACCTAGCAACAAGGGCAAGGGGAGTGCATCTACATACCCTTGTAGATCGCAATGCGGAAGCGTTGCAAGAACGCGGATGAGGGAGTCGTACTCGTAGCGATTCAGATCGCGGTTGATTCCGATCTAAGCACCGAAGGACGGTGCCTCCGCGTTCAACACACGTGCAGCCCGGTGACGTCTCCCACGCCTTGATCCAGCAAGGAGAGAGGGAGAGGTTGGGGAAGACTCCATCCAGCAGCAGCACGACGGCGTGGTGGTGATGGAGGAGCATGGCAATCCCGCAGGGCTTCGCCAAGCACCGAGGGAGAGGAGGAGGAGGAGGTAGGGCTGCGCCAGGGAGAGGAAAACTCATGTGTTTGCAGCCCCCAATACCTCAACTATATATAGGGGAGAGGGAGGGGGCTGCGCCCCCTCTAGGGTTTCCACCCCAAGGAGTGCGGCAGCCCCAAAACCCATCTAGGGTGGCGGCCAAGTGGGGGGGAGAGGGAGGCGCACCAGGCATGGGCCTTTAGGGCCCATCTGCCCTAGGGTTTGCCCCCTCTTCTCTCCAGGCGCATGGGCCTTGGTGGGGAGGCGCCCCAGCCCACCTAGGGGCTGGTCCCTTCTCACACTTGGCCTATGTATGCCTCCGGGGCCCCGTGGCCCCTCCCGGTGGACCCCCGGACCCCTCCGGTGGTCCCGGTACACTACCGGTGATGCCCGGAACACTTCCGGTGGCCAAAACCATACTTCCTATATATAAATCTTTACCTCCGGACCATTCCGGAACTCCTCGTGACGTCCGGGATCTCATCCGGGACTCCGAACAACATTCGGTAACCACGTACATGCTTTCCCTATAACCCTAGCGTCATCGAACCTTAAGCGTGTAGACCCTACGGGTTCGGGAACCATGCAGACATGACCGAGACGTTCTCCGGTCAATAACCAACAGCGGGATCTGGATACCCATGTTGGCTCCCACATGTTCCACGATGATCTCATCGGATGAACCACGATGTCGGGGATTCAATCAATCCCGTATACAATTCCCTTTGTCTATCGGTATGTTACTTGCCCGAGATTCGATCGTCGGTATCCCTATACCTTGTTCAATCTCGTTACCGGCAAGTCTCTTTACTCGTTCCGTAACTCACATCATCCCGTGATTAACTCCTTGGTCACACTGTGCACATTATGATGATGTCCTACCGAGTGGGCCCAGAGATACCTCTCCGTTTACACGGAGTGACAAATCCCAGTCTCGATTCGTGCCAACCCAACAGACACTTTCGGAGATACCTGGAGTGCACCTTTATAGCCACCCAGTTACGTTGTGACGTTTGGTACACCCAAAGCATTCCTACGGTATCCGGGAGTTGCACAATCTCATGGTCTAAGAAAATGATACTTGACATTAGAAAAGCTCTGAGCAAACGAACTACACGATCTTGTGCTAGGCTTAGGATTGGGTCTGTCCATCACATCATTCTCCTAATGATGTGATCCCGTTATCAACGACATCCAATGTCCATGGTCAGGAAACCGTAACCATCTATTGATCAACGAGCTAGTCAACTAGAGGCTTACTAGGGACATGGTGTTGTCTATGTATCCACACATGTATCTGAGTTTCCTATCAATACAATTCTAGCATGGATAATAAACGATTATCATGAACAAGGAAATATAATAATAACCTATTTATTATTGCCTCTAGGGCATATTTCCAACAGGAGGGAGGGCAGCCGCACCACAGCCCCTGGCGCCTCCCTCTCCCTCCCGTGACACCTCTCCCTCTCGCTGTGCTTGGCGAAGCCCTGCCGAGATCCCCGCTACTTCCACCACCACGCCGTCGTGCTGCTGGATCTCCATCAACCTCTCCTTCCCCCTTGCTGGATCAAGAAGGAGGAGACGTCGCTGCTCCGTACATGTGTTGAACGCGGAGGTGCCGTCCGTTCGGCGCTCGGTCATCGGTGATTTGGATCACGACGAGTACGACTCCATCAACCCCGTTCACTTGAACGCTCCCGCTCGCGATCTAAAAGGGTAGGTAGATGCACTCCTCTCCCTCGTTGCTAGATGACTCCATAGATTGATCTTGGTGATGCGTAGAAAATTTTAAATTTCTGCTACGATCCCCAACAGTGGCACAGTAGTATCAAGCATAGAAGTAGTTTCATCATAAGTATCATGCATAGAAGAAGTGGCATCATCAATAACATGCGACATATTAGAATTAATAGCAGAAGCAGGTTTAGGTCTCGCAAGCTTACTCAAAACAGATGATGAATTAAGTGCAGAGCTAGATGGCAGTTCCTTACCCCCCCCCCCCCCCCCGTCGTAGTTGAGGGGTAAATTTTTGTTTTCTCGTCTTTCAAGTTCTTCATAGTGACCAGCAGATATAAATCCCAAGTGACTCAAAGAATAGAGCTATGCTCCCCGGGAATGGCGCCAGAAAATAGTCTTGATAACCCACAAGTATAGGGGATCGCAACAGTTTTCGAGGGTAGAGTATTCAACCCAAATTTATTGATTCGACACAAGGGGAGACAAAGAATATTCTCAAGTATTAGCAGTTGAGTTGTCAATTCAACCACACCTGGATAACTTAGTATCTGCAGCAAAGTATTTAGTAGCAAAGTAATATGGAAGTAACGGTAACGGTAGCAAAAGTAATATTTTTGGGTTTTGTAGTCATTGTAACAGTAGCAACGGAAAAGTAAATATGCGGAGAACAATATGTGAAAAGCTCGTAGGCATTGGATCGGTGATGGAGAATTATGCCGGATGCGGTTCATCATGTAACAATCATAACATAGGGTGACACAGAACTAGCTCCAATTCATCAATGTAATGTAGGCATGTATTCTGAATATAGTCATACGTGCTTATGGAAAAGAACTTGCATGACATCTTTTGTCCTACCCTCCCGTGGCAGCGGGGTCCTAGGGGAAACTAAGGGATATTAAGGCCTCCTTTTAATAGAGTACTGGACCAAAGCATTAACACATAGTGAATACATGAAGTCCTCAAACTATGGTCATCACCGGGAGTGGTCCCGATTATTGTCACTTCGGGGTTGCCGGATCATAACACATAGTAGGTGACTATAGACTTGCAAGATATGATCAAGAACTCACATATATTCATGAAAACATAATAGGTTCAGATCCGGAATCATGGCACTCGGGCCCTAGTGACAAGCATTAAGCATAGCAAAGTCATAGGAACATCAATCTCAGAACATAGTGGATACTAGGGATCAAACCCTAACAAAACTAACTCGATTACATGATAAATCTCATCCAACCCATCACCGTCCAGCAAGCCTATGATAGAATTACTCACGCACGGTGGTGAGCATCATGAAATTGGTGATGGAGGATGGTTGATGATGACGACGGCGACGGAATCCCCTCTCCGGAGCCCCGAACGGACTCCAGATCAGCCCCCCCGAGAGAGTTTAGGGCTTGGCTGCGGCTCCGTATCGTAAACCGCGATGAATCTTTCTCTGATTTGTTTCTCCCTGAACACGAATATATGGAGTTGGAGTTGAGGTCGGTGGAGCTCCAGGGGGGCCACGAGGCAGGGGGGCGCCCAGGGGGGTAGGGCGCGCCCCCCACCCTCGTGCCCAGGGTGTGGGCCCCCTAACGTTGATTCTTTCGCTAATATTTTTTATATTTTCCAAAAATAAGCGCCGTGAAGTTTCAGGTCATTCCGAGAACTTTTGTTTCTGCACATAAATAACACCATGGCAATGCTGAAAACAGCGTTAGTCCGGGTTAGTTCCATTCAAATCATGCAAGTCAGAGTCGAAAACAAGGGCAAAAGTGTTTGGAAAAGTAGATACGACGGAGATGTATCAAATTACAACCATGACGGATATGAGTAATACAAGAATTACGTTCGGACGTGCTTTCTTTTATATCTCTTAACAAGAAAGGCGTGTTTTGATCTGTTTGTGTCTCCGCTCTTCAACTTATTCACAGCCTGCAGACTGTCACTTTCAGTGTCAGTTGGTAGATTGCTCCACTCTAAGGCTAGCATGGGTCCTTCCCGAATAGCTAAAATCTCAGCCTCCAACGCATCATTGCATGAAAAAAAGGTGCCTATAGGAGCTGAAAGATTGGTCCTTATCATACATAGAAATAAGAATCCATTAATCCATTCCTATAAACCAAAGTGCTTTAAAGGAGTTTTTTTTTGAAATAGCAAAGAAAGCCTAACTTGGGTGCACTCGGATCTTGTCTATGCTCTGAGCTTGAGTTGGCTCCACCACTAGACGAAGACTGATGTGGGAGCAAAGTAGCCATGTTGACCCCTGTGATCTGGTGATCTTTTATATTTTTGTAGCGACCAGACCTCAAATGGCCTGTGCTGCTGTGCACCAGTGTCATCCCTAGATCAGTAATGCTGACACGCACAGTACAAATGGAGGATTTATAACAGAGTAGCAATCACACACTTATTACATCGAATATCTCCGAAGAGATTAAGTATGATAAACATGGCTTAAGGCCATCTAACAACGATAACAGCGGAAGACTTGGAAGATAAGTGAGTCCATCAACTCCAGCGGCATCACTGAGTATAAGACCACGACCTAAGGCATCTTACTCGTCGTCTGAAAAGTCTGCAACATGAAATGTTGCAGCCCGAAAACGGGTCAGCACATAGAATATGCTGGCAATGTAACACATAGAGAGTAGTGAACAATAATAATGCTATACTATATGCATGTATGGCTGGTGGAAAGCTCTATGGTTACAGTTTTGCGAAAAGCCAATTTTATCCTACTTCAAAGGAATAAATTTTATTTAACTATCATGGTGGTTGAAACATTGAGAAGGTACCTCCAACTCAATCCCAATTAAGTGTCATCATTAACCCAACAAAATTAATTATAAGTATCACGGTGTTGAGATTCAAATGATAATCCAAGTACTAGATATTCAAGTTGTCCATAACCGGGGACACGGCTAATCATGATCAGTTTGTACACTCTGCAGAGGTTTGCGCACTTTTCCCCACAAGACTCGATCGCCTCCGCTTGATTCTCGCACTGCATGATGTTTGAGAAACGGATGACCGAGACACAGTCTTTCAGAAACAATCACTCTTTACTCTGGATGGACCGGTACACCTACTTTCCCCTACATCTGCTAGTCCACCTCTTCAAGAGATCCTGTAACCTACTCAGCTATGCTAGAGCCCATAATAGCTTGTGGCTGCACACGGAAGTTTCTAGCATGAATAATCTTATGATCCCTTTGAGCCTGGGTGGCGGACCTTATACATACAGACAACACTGGGTTCTCCAGGTGCCTCAATCCACCCAGATGTGAGTTTTAGTTGCCACCTTAAGTTGAACCATTAATAAACATCTCACATCTGTCATGGATTTCACTCAAACCCAATCCATGTATACGAGCATAGCATGGCAATAATAAAAGCAACGTAGAAGTAACTCCCAAGGGTTTGATAAGAAAACAGGTAATAGGTACTACCTCAACTACTTCCCAATACCCACAGTTTATTTAGATCCTAATCATGCAATGTGTGAGGAAAACAGATCTAATGCAATAAAACTGGGTATGAACGGGGTATGATCAAAGTGTTACTTGCCTTGCTGATGATCCGCAAAACCTAGCGAGTCGAAGTAACAAGCGGCACACTCCGGGTACTCTATCGCAAACAAACAAGCATACAATCAGTACTCATCTAATGCACAGGTAAAACTCGAATGAAAAATCCAACCAGAAAGTTCAACTTAAGAACTCCGGTTTGCAAAAAGAATCAACTCGGAAGAAGCAACGAAAGTCAAACGGCGAAAGAAAGAAACTTCGTTTGCTAATCTGGATCTAGGTAAAATTTTACTATAGCAAAAACTTGTTTAAGTAGTTTAAACGGAAAGAGAATTTCGAGACGAAACTCTAGGCGCTTGAATCACCTGATTCCGATAAACGAGCGAGAAGTTAAACAGATTCAAAAATTCGATCAGAAATCGAATCTGAGTAAATCGCAGAAAAATCCGACGAAAAAGAAAAACGGACGAACGGTTAAAGAACGAACGTTCGTTAACAGAGAAAAACCGACGAACGCGTTCGTTAAACGCTCGTAAAATAATAAAACCGAAAAAAACCGATCTAGGGTTTTTTTTCCTTTAAAACGAAGGGTTTTTTTTACAGAAAACCGGCAACGACAGGAACGGGCGGCGGCAGTACCTCGACGGCGGGCTCCGGCGAGGGGCTCCGGCGGCGGGGCTTGGCGGCGGGGCTCGGGGCTCGGGCAGGGGGTGCGAGGGCGGCGGCTCCGGCGGCTCCCGGCGGCGGCGGCGGGGCAAACGGCGGCGTCGGCGGGCGTGTTGCGGCGGCGGCGATGAGGGGCTTCGGCGGCGGTGGTGGTGAGAGAAAGAGAGGGGGGCGGTATTTAAGGAGGGGGGTGCGGCGGCTTGGGGAAGGGGGGCACCCGAGGCGGCGGCGGCTCCCGTGCCCGGGACGGACTCCGGCGGCGAGCTCCCGTGCGGGAAGAGGAGAGGCGCGAGGCGGGCCGTCGGCTGGGCCTTTGGCCCAATCGGCGCGCGGGCGGATCTTTTAAAAAAAAAAATTAGTTCCGCGGAAAATAATACGTAGAAAAATAAATAAAAATCAGAAAAATATGAAATAAATTTTCCCCGTCTAGTTAGAAAATCTAGAATAGGGTGAACATTTTTTAAGTCAAAATAAATATTTTGAAAACATGCAATATTTTTAATGCAATAAAAATTGCAAATAAAATCCAAATAAATTTCAAATAATGATTTTAACACTTTTCCTCCAGTATTTCAATTGTTTTGGAGAAGTCATATTTTCTCCTCTCGTTTATTTAAAATGAAATATTTTTCCGGAGAGAAAATAATTAAAATAAAATCCTCGTCTGAAAATCAAATTTGAAAATTCGAGAAAATCCGCAACTCTCTCCGAGGGTCCTTGAGTTGCTTAGGATTTATCGAGGATTTGTCAAAATGCAATAAAACATGATATGCAATGATGATCTATGTATAACATTCCAAATTGAAAATTTGGGATGTTACAAACCTACCCCCCTTAAGATGAATCTCGCCCTCGAGATTCGGGTTGGCTAGAAAACAGCTGGGAGTGGTCTTTCCGTAGATCTTCCTCTCGCTCCCAGGTGGCTTCATCTTCTGTGTGGTGACTCCACTGAACTTTGCAAAACTTGATAACCTTGCTGCGAGTAACTCGGCTGGCATACTCGAGAATCTTAACTGGTTTCTCCTCATAAGTCAAATCACTTTCCAACCGAATCGCTTCAAGTGGCACAGTATCTCTTAGTGGTATCTCAGCCATCTCTGCGTGGCACTTCTTCAATTGCGAAACGTGAATTACATCATGAACTCCAGACAATCCTTCGGGCAATTCCAACTTGTAGGCAACTTCTCCCATACGTTCCAATACTCTGTATGGTCCGATAAAACGGGGCGCTAACTTTCCTTTAACTCCAAAGCGCTTCACTCCTCGAAGTGGTGATACTCGAAGATACACTATGTCTCCGACTTCGTGAACTGTCTCCTTTCGTTTAGAATCAGCATAACTCTTCTGTCTGGACTGGGCTACCTTGAGCCTATCGCGAATCAACCTCACTTTCTGTTCAGACTCCTTAATCAAATCTGGTCCAAACAACTGACGATCTCCAACTTCGTCCCATAACAACGGTGTTCTACACCTCCTTCCGTACAAAGCTTCGAAAGGGGCCATCTTCAAACTGGTTTGATAACTGTTGTTATACGAAAACTCCGCATATGGCAAATTGTCGTCCCAACTAGATCCATAATCTAGTGCACATGCTCTCAACATGTCCTCCAAAATCTGGTTGACTCTCTCGGTCTGTCCATCTGTCTGTGGGTGAAAAGCTGTACTAAATTCCAGCCTGGTTCCCAATGTTTCATGTAACTGCTTCCAAAACTTCGAGGTAAATTGGGTTCCTCTGTCTGATACAACGGTCCTCGGAACTCCATGCAAACATACGATCCTGGTCATGTATATCTTTGCCAACTTAGCACCGGTGTAAGTGGTCTTCACTGGAATGAAATGAGCCACTTTCGTCAAACGGTCGACTACAACCCATATCGAGTCATAGCCTGAACGAGTCCTGGGTAATCCTGTGATAAAATCCATGCCTATTTTATCCCACTTCCATTCGGGTATCGGCAATGGCTGTAGCAATCCTGCTGGCTTCTGATGCTCTGCCTTCACTCTCTGACATACATCACAAACTGCTACATACTCCGCAATATCCTTTTTCATTCCGGTCCACCAGAAAGTATTCTTCAAATCCAAATACATCTTGGTATTCCCTGGGTGAATCGAGTACGGTGAATCATGGGCTTCTTGCAAAATCAACTTCCTGATCTCCGGATCATTTGGCACATATACGCGGTCCTCGAACCATAAGGTATCGTGCTCATCCTCACGAAATCCCTTGGCTTTTCCTTTGCTCATCTTCTCCTTTATCTCTTCAATCTCCTTGTCTGTCTTCTGAGCTTCTCTGATCCTTTCCATCAAGGTAGATTGAATCTCCAATGTCGCTAAATAGCCTCTAGGGACTATCTCCAAACATAGCTCGCGAAGGTCCTCGGCTAACTCCTGAGGTAACTCTCCTGTCATGAGGGTGTTGACATGACTCTTGCGGCTCAACGCATCTGCTACTACGTTAGCCTTTCCAGGGTGATAATGCAATCTCATATCATAATCTTTAATGAGCTCCAACCATCTTCTCTGTCTGAGATTTAACTCCTTCTGCGTGAAAATGTACTTCAAACTCTTGTGATCTGTGTACACCTCACAATGGTTTCCGATGAGAAAATGTCTCCATGTTTTCAATGCATGCACCACGGCTGCTAATTCCAAATCATGCGTAGCATAATTCTTCTCATGGGGTTTAAGTTGTCGTGAAGCATACGACACAACTCTTCCTTCCTGCATAAGCACTGCTCCAAGTCCTCGACGAGAAGCGTCGCAATAAACTTCATAATCCTTGCGTTGATCTGGCAGAATCAACACTGGTGAGGTAACCAATCGTTTCTTCAACTCTTGGAAACTAGCTTCACATTCCTCAGTCCAATTGAATTTGGTGTCCTTCTTCAATAGCTCAGTCATGGGCTTAGCAATCTTTGAGAAATTCTCGATGAATCTCCGGTAGTATCCTGCAAGTCCAAGAAAACTCCGGATTTCTCCAACTGTCGTGGGTGATTCCCAACTGGTCACTGTGTCAACCTTGGCAGGGTCTACTGCTATTCCTTCTCCAGAAATAACATGTCCAAGGAATCCAACTTCCTTCAACCAAAACTCACACTTACTGAACTTGGCATACAACTGATGTTCTCTGAGCTTCTCAAGTACCAATCGCAAATGCTCCTCATGCTCTTCTTCATCCTTGGAAAATGAACACCACGACGAACTTATCCAAAAACTCCATAAACACTTTGTTCATCAGGTTCATGAAATAGGCCAGTGCGTTAGTCAGTCCAAATGACATAACGGTATACTCATACAATCCATATCTGGTGGTAAAAGCTGTCTTGGGTATATCCTGCTCTCGAATCTTTAACTGATGGTATCCTGATCGTAGATCGATCTTGGAAAATATTTTAGCTCCTTGCAAGCGGTCAAACAAATCATTGATCATCGGCAGTGGGTACTTGTTTTTGATGGTCACTTCATTCAATCCTCGGTAGTCAACAACCATCCTTAGTGATCCATCTTTCTTCTCCACTAGAAGTACTGGTGATCCCCAAGGTGACGAACTTGGGCGAATATAGCCTTTATCCAGTAACTCCTTGATCTGCTTCTTAATTTCCTCCAAATCCTTTGCGGGCATCCTGTACGGTCTCTTAGATATTGGCCCTGTGCCTGGCAAAAGTTCAATCAAGAACTCAGTGTCTCTATCTGGTGGCATGCCTGGCAACTCTTCTGGAAATACATCCGGATAATCCTTCACCACTGGTACTTCCTCCTGTACAACTCCTGATAAGGAATTCACTTGAGTCCTCTTCGGCATATGCCGGGATACATACTTGATCCTTTTTCCCTTTGGGGTGGTAAGCAAAATCGTCTTGCTGGCACAATCGATGTTTCCTCCATACAACGATAGCCAATCCATTCCAAAATCACATCCAAACCTTGCGATTCCAAAACAATGAGGTCTGAGGGGGAAAACATGCCTACCAATGGCCAATGGTATCTGAAAACATCCTTGGGTGGCCATATACTCTGCTCCTGGCGAGGTGACTAACATAGGGCTTTTGAGAACTTGGGTGGACATCTTAAACTTGTTTACGAATCCCCTTGATATGTATGAATGCGATGCACCAGTATCGAAAAGAACGGTTGCAGTAAATGACTTAACCAAAAACTTACCTATTACTGCATCAGGCTGAGCTTCAACCTCCTCCACGCTCACGTGGTTCACATGTCCTTTGTTGAACGGGTTCGGCTTCTTCCCAGAGCTTCCATTGCCATTTCCATTTTGGGCTTCGGGACAATCAGTAGCATAATGTCCCGTCTTCTGGCACTTGAAACAAGTAATGTGACTTAGATCTCTCTTGGTTGGGGTAGATGGGTTGGTGCGGTTCTGTCCGTTTCCTCCTCCATTCCCATTACCATTCTTGGAGCCATTATGGTTGTGCGAACTACCTCCTCCATGGGTATGCTGAAACAGTCCTCCTGGCTTCGGGGTAAATCGGGGCTTCTGCTGGGCTCCAGAGTTGTACTTCCCTTGTCCATACTTCCTCTTGCGGTTTTCAATCTGCTGATGCTTCCCTTCAATCATGAGAGCTCTATCTACCAGCTCCTGGTAGTTGTTGAAGGTTGCTACCATCAACTGCATACTCAGCTCATCATTCAGCCCTTCCAAAAATTTCTACTGCTTGGCAGCATCTGTAGCAACGTCATCTGGTGCATAACGTGCTAGCTTACTGAAATCCTCCACATACTAGCCTATGGTGCGTCCTCCTTGGCGTAGGTTGCGAAACTCACGCTTCTTCATAGCCATAGCTCCTGCTGAAACATGAGCTGTACGGAAAGCTTGCTGAAACTGGTCCCATGTGATAGTGTCAATAGGGTGCGTGGCTGTGTAATTCTCCCACCATGATGCTGCGGGTCCATCAAGCTGATGTGCGGCAAAACGCACTCTTTCCGCATCTTTGCATCCTGCAGTGGTCAACTCCCTTCCAACTTTGCGGAGCCAATCATCTGCTACAATCGGCTCGGTGCTACTGGAAAACACCGGCGGGTTTAGCCTTAAGAAACGGGCTAAGTGATCAACAGGTGGTGGTGGCGGTGGGTTGTTGTTATTGTTGTTGCCTTGGTTCTGAACTAACACTTGCATCAGGGCATTCTGTTGCTGAATCAACTGGGTGATCTCTGGCGGGAAAACAAATCCGGTGTCGCGTCTCGGAGGCATCTGATAGGTTTAGAAGAGATGAGAGTTAAGAATAGAATGAGGTCTAGAGGGAAAACACTACCCATATGCTCATGAGACAAATTCAATCAATATCACTCAATCAATCCAAACAAGGCAAAACAATCGATCTAACTAGCGTTACAAAGTGCTTGAACTATACTATTTAAATGGGGGAAAACTACTACTGATATGGTGGTCTACTAAAAATTCTGATCCGTTGAAGACTCCATGATGTCTGCTCCAGCTTCATCAATCCATTCGTCTTCACTTGGTTCCGAGTCGGTGTCGTCGATGATGATGTAGTTATCCGGACAAGTGCATTCGTCGACTTCTGCTTTTGGCACTGGATTTCCCACGAATGATCCAATCTTATTCTCCAGGTCGTCAATCTTCCCTACTAGTGCGTTGATTTCCTCCAAATAATCTTCGCGTGTAGCCTTGAGTTCTTCTTGGAGTTCCTTGATCTTCGTGAATGCCTTCTTCAGTTCTTCCTTGTCCGTGCACATCTGATTCTCCTGGCGTCAAATATGTTGGTTCTGCTCCTGGATGAAAGCTGCAATTGATCCATCCTTCTTAGTCTTGATCATCTCCCATTGCGCGTCTCGACGTCCACAAATTTGGTAAATTGTATCCTTAAGCTCCTGGTGGTAAACTTCTCCAATGCGTCCCATGGCGATGTGTGCGGCCATGCTCTTCCCTAAACTCCAAGTTGGTGCTTCGAAAACCAATCTCATGGGTTCCGTAATTGGCACAAACGTCCTTCCTGGAATGATAACTTGAATCTTCCAGCTCTCCTCTTCAGGTAATGTGGCGTTGTAGGTTCCGGTGATGCTTGGTATTCCTATGTTCAAGTACTTGGTGACTTCCTTCAAATGTCGACCAAACGGCGTGTCTTCATCTGGTTGCATGAACTTGCTCCTTGCATTCGCCATTCCTAAAAGAGTAGAAAGTGGAGAGGGGTCAGAAATGAGAAGAGAGAAGTTTTCTAGGGCTTAAGCTTAGTGGTCGTGTCCTATAGTCAGCGTGTGCTCTGATACCAACTTTGTAGCGACCAGACCTCAAATGGCCTGTGCTGCTGTGCACCAGTGTCATCCCTAGATCAGTAATGCTGACATGCACAGTACAAATGGAGGATTTATAACAGAGTAGCAATCACACACTTATTACATCGAATATCTCCGAAGAGATTAAGTATGATAAACATGGCTTAAGGCCATCTAACAACGATAACAACGGAAGACTTGGAAGATAAGTGAGTCCATCAACTCCAGCGGCATCACTGAGTATAAGACCACGACCTAAGGCATCTTACTCGTCGTCTGAAAAGTCTGCAACATGAAACGTTGCAGCCCGAAAACGGGTCAGCACATAGAATATGCTGGCAATGTAACACATAGAGAGTAGTGAACAATAATAATGCTATACTATATGCATGTATGGCTGGTGGAAAGCTCTATGGTTACAGTTTTGCGAAAAGCCAATTTTATCCTACTTCAAAGGAATAAATTTTATTTAACTATCATGGTGGTTGAAACATTGAGAAGGTACCTCCAACTCAATCCCAATTAAGTGTCATCATTAACCCAACAAAATTAATTATAAGTATCACGGTGTTGAGATTCAAATGATAATCCAAGTACTAGATACTCAAGTTGTCCATAACCGGGGACACGGCTAATCATGATCAGTTTGTACACTCTGCAGAGGTTTGCGCACTTTTCCCCACAAGACTCGATCGCCTCCGCTTGATTCTCGCACTGCATGATGTTTGAGAAACGGATGACCGAGACACAGTCTTTCAGAAACAATCACTCTTTACTCTGGATGGACCGGTACACCTACTTTCCCCTACATCTGCTAGTCCACCTCTTCAAGAGATCCTGTAACCTACTCAGCTATGCTAGAGCCCATAATAGCTTGTGGCTGCACACGGAAGTTTCTAGCATGAATAATCTTATGATCCCTTTGAGCCTGGGTGGCGGACCTTATACATACAGACAACACTGGGTTCTCCAGGTGCCTCAATCCACCCAGATGTGAGTTTTAGTTGCCACCTTAAGTTGAACCATTAATAAACATCTCACATCTGTCATGGATTTCACTCAAACCCAATCCACGTCTACGAGCATAGCATGGCAATAATAAAAGCAACGTAGAAGTAACTCCCAAGGGTTTGATAAGAAAACAGGTAATAGGTACTACCTCAACTACTTCCCAATACCCACAGTTTATTTAGATCCTAATCATGCAATGTGTGAGGAAAACAGATCTAATGCAATAAAACTGGGTATGAACGGGGTATGATCAAAGTGTTACTTGCCTTGCTGATGATCCGCAAAACCTAGCGAGTCGAAGTAACAAGCGGCACACTCCGGGTACTCTATCGCAAACAAACAAGCATACAATCAGTACTCATCTAATGCACAGGTAAAACTCGAATGAAAAATCCAACCAGAAAGTTCAACTTAAGAACTCCGGTTTGCAAAAAGAATCAACTCGGAAGAAGCAACGAAAGTCAAACGGCGAAAGAAAGAAACTTCGTTTGCTAATCTGGATCTAGGTAAAATTTTACTATAGCAAAAACTTGTTTAAGTAGGTTAAACGGAAAGAGAATTTCGAGACGGAACTCTAGGCGCTTGAATCACCTGATTCCGATAAACGAGCGAGAAGTTAAACAGATTCGAAAATTCGATCAGAAATCGAATCTGAGTAAATCGCAGAAAAATCCGACGAAAAAGAAAAACGGACGAACGGTTAAAGAACGGACGTTCGTTAACAGAGAAAAACCGACGAACGCGTTCGTTAAACGCTCGTAAAATAATAAAACCGAAAAAAACCGATCTAGGGTTTTTTTTAAAACGAAGGGTTTTTTTTACAGAAAACCGGCAACGACACGAACGGGCGGCGGCAGTACCTCGACGGCGGGCTCCGGCGAGGGGCTCCGGCGGCGGGGCTTGGCGGCGGGGCTCGGGGCTCGGGGAGGGGGTGCGAGGGCGGCGGCTCCCAGCGGCGGCGGCGGCGGGCGTGTTGCGGCGGCGGCGATGAGGGGCTCCGGCGGCGGCGGTGGTGAGAGAAAGAGAGGGGGGCGGTATTTAAGGAGGGGGGTGCGGCGGCTTGGGGAAGGGGGCACCCGAGGCGGCGGCGGCTCCCGTGCCCGGGACGGACTCCGGCGGCGAGCTCCCGTGCGGGAAGAGGAGAGGCGCGAGGCGGGCCGTCGGCTGGGCCTTTGGCCCAGGCGACGCGCGGGTGGATCTTTTTTTAAAAAAAATTAGTTCCACGGAAAATAATACGTAGAAAAATAAATAAAAATCATAAAAATATGAAATAAATTTTCCCCGTCTAGTTAGAAAATCTAGAATAGGGTGAACATTTTTTAAGTCAAAATAAATATTTTGAAAACATGCAATATTTTTAATGCAATAAAAATTGCAAATAAATTCCAAATAATGATTTTAACACTTTTCCTCCAGTATTTCAATTGTTTTGGAGAAGTCATATTTTCTCCTCTCGTTTATTTAAAATGAAATATTTTTCCGGAGAGAAAATAATTAAAATAAAATCCTCGTCTGAAAATCAAATTTGAAAATTCGAGAAAATCCCCAACTCTCTCCGAGGGTCCTTGAGTTGCTTAGGATTTATCGAGGATTTGTCAAAATGCAATAAAACATGATATGCAATGATGATCTATGTATAACATTCCAAATTGAAAATTTGGGATGTTACAATTTTTTCCAGAACATCCTGCAAGTTTGGGGCGCAGGGCACTACTGATCCCGCACATCGTTTAGAGCCGACATGATTGCATATACTGATCTTTTTCTCCTCCATTTTTTACACGATAGAACGATGGATAAACAAATTTCCTAGCTACTCCCCAGAGAACATTAAGAGCATCATGCATCAATCCCCTCCTCATTTTCTCTGGCGTAACAACGTGGATGCACAATCAACCCCCGAGAGTTCACTCTCTCCGAAACCATTCCTACACGCGAAAGATGTTTTTTTACAGCTAAAAGACTTTATTTTTTAGATAATGGATAGGTCTTTTACAATAAAAGGAGAAATAAAATCAGGAATAGACTCTTCCCAAACTTCAGAGCATCTAGAACTAAAGGAGTGTTTTGCTAAAGCATCATCCACCTCGTTAGACTCTCTGAAGCAATGATCACATGACATTGATGCAAACTCTAGTCGCATATGGTTGCACTCTGTAATCACAACAACATCAGGTCCAAAGGCCTCCCGTTGATTCACAGCCTCTATCGCAGTTAAGCTATCAGACTCAATGATCAAACGGTTGCAACCGATCCTCTGTGCTAGCCACATCCCGTTCCTTATTGCAAGTATCTCCGAAGAGTCATATGAGCACACATGAGGCAAGAATCATGTGGCGGCTGCAATGAAATCACCCTTTTCATCCCGAGCAACAGCTCCTGTGGCTCCAGACATGGTATTAGTACAAAACAAAGCATCAACGTTGACCTTTATCGCTCCTCTAGTTGGTTTTTTCCACATGTGATCACGTTTCCTAATAGGACATTTTGGCGACGATGATCTGACAAAATTGGTACATAGAACTTTTATAGCAAGAGCAGTTCGGTCTAGTGCTTGTACTGTTTCGCCTTTAACAATCTGACGGCGCTGCCACCAGATGTACCATGCCACAACCGCGAATAATTCTGCTTTGGGCAGTTCGCCGACTGCACCTTCAATTGTGCCCAAGATTTCCATTGTTACGGATCCCGACCGGTCTTGGGCCACTGCTCTATTGATCTCATCAGCAAAATCCAACTCAGCCCAAATTTTCTTTGCACGGGAGTAAGTGAATAAGCAGTCTTGTATATCTTCCGTTCCAACTTTGCATATAGGGCACTGTGCACTTAGTGGGATGTGTCGTGCTGCTAGAACACCAAAACAAGGGAGAACATCTTTCAAAACTTTCTAGGTAAAATGCTTAACTTTTCCCGGTATGCAAAGGTGCCAAGCCGATTTCCAAATCGGATTAATTTGCATAGAACCTTGGCCATCCTATCGCAACCATTGATGCCCGAACTGGTGTTGCGTCTCTACGTGGTAAGCTGATTTACAGAGAAAGTCCCTGATCTAGTTGCATTCCACGCCACAAAATCATCCAACAGCTCCACCCGAAGTGGTATCTGCATTATTCTGCGGACATCAACTGGTGAAAAAACATACCCAATTAGATCAACATCCCATTGTCCTGTATGTGGGTCAATTAGTTCCTCCACTTTACCAAGTAACGTAGCTCCTCTAGGAGTAATAAAATATCCTGTTTTCACTTGTTGGGATCCACGGATCTTGCTAGATGTCAATTTTAGATCCCATGCCAACACGCCATATGCAACCCCTTTTAAAAGTTTGCATACCACTGACAATACTCTGCCAAGTATATGATGATCCCTTTTTTGGACCTGCACTCAAAATGTCGCCATTTGGATAATATTTTGCACTAAGAACACATACACACAAAGAGTCTGGGTTCTGGAGCAGTCGCCGACACTGTTTTGCTAACATAGCAAGATTAAAACTGTGAAGGTCCCTAAACCCCATACCTCCTTTCTGCTTTGGGATACACATCTTCCACCATGCGTGCCAATGCATCTTCCGTTTGTCCTCCGTATCTCCCCACCAAAATCCTGCAATTTCATCTGTGATGGACTTACAAATCCCTTTTGGCAGTTTAAAGACAGATATAGCATATGAAGGGATTGCTTGTGCTACTGATTTCAACAAAATTTCTTTACCTTGTATAGATAAAACTTTCTCCTTCCATCCCTTTAATCGCTGGCATATTCTATCAATCAAGTGCTGAAAGCAATCACTTCGGTCCACTTCAACCATTGTTGGTACACCTAAATACTTGTCAGAAAGAGCTTCTGTCACAATATCAAGGATTCTGCAAACATCTTCTCTGACAAGCACACTAGTATTTGGGCTAAAGAAGATACTGGATTTAGGAGTGCAGACTCTTTGTCCTGAGCTACTACAATATGTGTCCAGCACTCTTTTCAGAGTAGTAGCATTCTGATTATTAGCCCTCATAAGTATCAAAGAGTCATCTGCAAACAGCAAATGTGAGATAGATGGTGCATTCCTGCAAACAAGTATACCTTCAATTCCCCTAATCTCTTCTTCATGGGCTAGCATACAGGATAAACCTTCTGAGCATAAGAGAAATAAGTATGGGGATAGTGGATCCCCCTGTCTCAGTCCTCTAGTGGGAAAGAACTCATCAGTCTCAGTATCATTAAATATCACTCT
This sequence comes from Aegilops tauschii subsp. strangulata, assembly GCF_002575655.3. Taxonomy (NCBI): domain Eukaryota; kingdom Viridiplantae; phylum Streptophyta; class Magnoliopsida; order Poales; family Poaceae; genus Aegilops; species Aegilops tauschii. The sequence continues at coordinate 542,771,433 of NC_053041.3, forward strand.
ATAGCTCACAGAAGAGACACACTCCATGATCAGATCCACCCACTCCATTTGAAAGCCCATCTTAATCATAATTTGTTTCAGAAAATCCCATTCCACTTGATCATAGGCCTTGAGCATATCAAGCTTAACTGCACAATAACCATTGGATCCATGGGTTTTCTTTTTTATAGGATGGAAACACTCATAAGCCACCAACACATTAACTGTGATTAGCCTACCCGGAACAAAGGCGCTTTGTGTTGGCGATATCACATCCGGTAGTATTTTTTTCAGCCTGTTAGCTAGCATCTTGGAGATGATTTCATAAACCACATTACACAAGCTAATGGGTCTAAACTGAGTAATTACCTCTGGACTGTCAACTTTGGGGATTAGAACAATGTTTGTTTGATTCCATCCTTCTGGTATTTTCTTGTTATTTACTGCAACAAGTACTTCATCGGTCAGCTCTTCTCCTATTATATGCCAGAATCGCTTGAAGGAAATCGCATGAAGGCCATCGGGCCCAGGCGCCTTCATATCCCCAATCTGGAACAGAGCCTTCTGCATCTCCTCTCTGGAATACGGTGCGGTGAGAAGGCTATTCATCTCAGTAGTGATGCAAGGTTTCACTGCCTGCATCAAATCATTATCTATCTGCACTAACTCAGAATTAAACAGGACACCAAAATAATCACGAATGAGTGGATTGAGGTTATCATTACCCTCGACCCACCCATTATCATTATTTCTCAGTTTCTTGATTAAATATCTCCTTCGCCTCGCAGAAGCAAACTGGGTAAAGTATTTTGTGTTACGGTCCCCACGACGAAGCCAATTGATGTGGCCTCGTTGAGCCCAGTGGACTTCCTCCTAATCAAGCAGATTTTCAATAAGTACCGAAGTTCATTCTGCTTCATCTTGACCTCATCGGTGAAGGGAACACGCATCAAACTTTCCAATTTCCTCTGAGCTTTCTTCAGCCGATTTCTAGGTCCCTTCAGTACCGTCTGATCCCATGCATGCATATCATTATGGACAACTTCCATCTTTGCCTTGACCGAGGGCCCCAGCCCAAGATGATATGCTTTCAACCAGGCGGTCTTTACAATTTCTTCGACCATTTCCTCCGCGAGCCATCTTGCTTCGAACCTGCGTTCGCGTCGCGGTGCTTCAGATGCTACCCCCGCTAGGTAGCTTGTGTCCAAGCATATCGGCCTGTGATCGGACTTCCCCATCTCCAGATTTATCAATCCTACCAATGGATGTAACTCCATCCATGCAGCATTGGAGACCGCTCGATCTAGCCTTTCCTTGAGCCCCCCCCCCCCCCCCCCCGCGAGCCACGTGAACTTATCACCGATGTAGCCAACATCCTCTAGTGAAAAATCTGACAAAGCATATTGAAAAGCTTTTAATCTTGATTGGTGTCTTGGGGCCCCTCCTTCCTTATCAGAAGAGAGTAGGATCTCATTAAAATCTCCAAGAATAGTCCATGGGAGACTGGACTGAACATGCAAGTCTCGTAGTAGGCGATATGTACGATCTTTGCTATCCCAGTTTGGTTCACCGTATATACCTGTCATCCTCCACAAATCTCCATTTGGTTCTTCCACTATCACATAGATGAAATCAAGGGTGGAAGCCCAGAAGTAGATCCTAACCTCCTTCCAGACCAAAAGTAGTCCACCCGTTCTTCCATCAACACTTGGCTCACAAATCATATCATCCATGCCCAGTTTTCTCTTTAGTTCTTCTGCCTTAGCATCGTTCAAATGCGTTTTAGACAGGAAAAACGCATCCGGCCTATGCCGCCTCTGAATGTCCAGAAGCGACTGAACTGTCCGGGAACCTAGCAGCCCCGACAATTCCAACTTATAATTTTCATTGCTGACGATGATCCTCCTCGAGAGATGTACTGGTGTAGGTCTGAGGATGGATGGACAACAGTACGTGTTTGGAAGCAGAAATTGCGTTCCTAGCACAGTCCTAGATCTTCCTTCAGGAGACCTTCAAAATTTCTTTATTAAGATGCTCATTCGATCCAGTCGATTGAGTAGACGGATTGATCTACCACGGAATCCAGCAGCAAAGGCGGCAGAACTCGTAGTAGAGAGAGAAACCAACGACGGCACCTCACGGCAGCCTCCTGGGACAAGAAAACCAGGCACGGCGCCTACCGGCTCCGTCCTGGGACAAAGAACACTGCCCCCCGCGCCGCCGTCGGGGAGGCGGCCGGTGGCGGACCAGCAAAACCCTAAGTCGCCCTGGGACGGCGCCTCTTCAAAAGGTTCGCTTCGTCCTACACGCGAAAGATGTACGGGAAGGGAGGAGAACGAGGCAGCGGAGGGAAACGAGGAGGAAAGAGAGCGCTCGTGAACGGGAGGGGAGGTGATCGAGGAGAATTGAATGTTACACGCCTTATGGTTTTGGAAAAATCTGGATCTCGTAAGATGACTTACTCATCTGGACTGAAGGAGTACCACCGGCATCATGTGGGAAAGCAGGCAAAAGCAAGCGAGGCCTCTACGCGTGCAGGGAGGAGTACTAATCAGCGGCTACGCGTGCCACGGACCCTACGAAGTACGAACTCATGAACGCGCTCCCCTCTCAAACACAGTACAGCAGTAGATGGATTACGAGTTAATTAATCCGCGAAAGCGGCCGGACCAGGGAACGGATAAGGCCTCCAGCACAAACGTACACTCTTCTCTACTAAAAAAAACAGACAAACGTACACCCCGCATGGCCCATCTCCTTCCCCTCTCTTCACGCGCGACGTGACACTGACGCCCGTTTCCTCTCTCGTTAATCGTTATCGCTTATCCTCCGCCCCCGAAGCTTATCCCTTCCATACCACTTTTGACATCCTTGTCGCCCTACCCTATCCCCTCTGCACGTCACGTCGCTACTACCATTAATTTGGCCTTGTCGCCCTGATCTTTTAACATACGCTAATGTGGGAGTAACTCACCCTGTGTGCTTGCCGCTTGGATGGTGAAGGCCTGAAGTGACCACTTGACGTCCCCTGATCGATCACATAAGGTATCTCTGATTCAAGGATTTTCAGAGAATTTTCGGAGCACTGAAATCCTTAGAATTTCTGCTCTCGCCCGCTTTGTAGATGAAGAACGAACCACAGTACACGGCCCAATGATATATATTTCAGTTGCTTGATTCTTCATAGGATGAATTCTCCATAAAATTGTCGTACTGGTTTCTCTGATCGCCCAAGTCAGCTGAAAATAATCCATTCTTTTCTATGACGCAATGAAACAACAAGCCAAATCATATAGACCTCGAATGGGCTTGATATTTCAGTCCTACTTCCTCTGTAACCTAATACAAGAGCGTTTAGAACTAATGATCTAAACGCTCTTATATTAGTTTAATTAATTTAAAGAGGGAGTACGTTATTATTTTCTGTTCATGTATAGTTTAAATCCTACTCCGTCCGGTGTTCATGTATAGTTTAAATCCTACTCCGTCCGGTCCTAAATATAAGTTTTTTTAAACATTTCAAATGGAGTACAACATAGGGACCTAAATATAAGTTTTTTTAAACATTTCAAATGGAGTACAACATAGGGACGTATGTAAATATATTTTAAAGTGTAGATTCACTCTGTATGTAGTCACTTGTTGGAATATTTAGAAAGAGATATATTCAGGAACGAAGGGAGTACAAATCAAAGAGGCCCTGTATATAAGAGATAAAAAAAATGGATCACGAACCCCTTTTGCCGATATAGTACTTTTTCAAAACACAAAATAAGTACAATAGCACCACTTTACCAACCATAGTACACAGATAGGGTCAAGTATATATGGTGCTTGGCAACTGTTAGTACTCTCAATTATTAGTTGTACTATAATACATATGTGCAATGCACTGCAAAAGAAAATCCTAGAGATCGATTAGAACACACATGTCAATGATCAATCGGGGCTTTTACTTGCTTGATCTGCATGCATACCTTGGTGCTATACTAGCATTGAAAAGGTTAATCAGGCTTCTCTCCAATGAGACAGAACACTGGCATAACTTGTTGTAGGCTAGGATGGATATCACATGCACCATGTTCGGTGCTCCCTCTCCCTCTCTTTGCATGTCAATGCAACTACCAGCAGCTAGTAAAAGAATCAAGAAAAAACCTAAGCTCTAGGCGGCCATTGGTGATGTGAGCTGGGATGAGTGGGATCCCGGAGTACTACAAAGTAGGATCCATCCATCCATCTTGTCGATCTCCCTCCCTAGTAGTTTGTTTCCATTACTAATTCTCCTGCAACTTGCATGCATATGCATGTCTCTTTTCCTTTTCGATCAATCTGATATCTGATCGGTGCACGTACGGCGTCCCTGGATCGGTTGATGATCAGCCACTGCCGCCGCCGGAGCCGCCGTTGATGACGCCGTCGTTGCCGATGTTGAAGGACGGCTCGGGCGGCAGGAAGGGCGGCAGCGCGGTGAGCGAGGTGGAGGAGACCCGCCGGATGGAGCAGCACCGCAGGATCCGGCGGCGCTTGTTGAAGGGGTTCTCCGGCTTGGCCAGCACGTCCTTGCTGCTGGTGGTACCGGCCACGGCCACGTCCTGCAGGTTCGCGAACGACCGCGACTTGCCGGAGAAGAAGCTCGACAGCCCCCGCCTGCCAAATCAAGAACTCGCAGATTAACCCACCGACCGAACCAAGAATTCGCCGATTGTTCTTGCAAGAATTGGTAGGGTTGTTAATGGGGATGATAATTCAGGGAAGGGAGGTGAAGCTGGATAATTACTTGATGGGGAGGGCGTCGTCGAGGGCGTGCAGGCTCGCGAGCCCGCCGGTCTTCTTGGTCCTCCTCTGCCACGGCGTCTCCCTGGCGCTCTCCACCTCCTCCCCTTCCTCCTCGTCCCCCTCGGAGACGGGGCCAATGGAGGACCGCTCGTTTTCCGCCTCGGCCTCCCTCTCCTCCTCTTCCTCCACCGTCTCCAGCACGAACAGCCCGTGGCCCTCACCGCCAAGCCGCCCCCCTTGCACCGCCGCCGCCGCCTCCTCCTCCTCCTCCTCCTGGTAGTGCACGACGTCCTTCCTCTTCCTCGCCCCGCCGCCGCCGCCGCCGCACATCCCGTACGGTGCCGCCGGGGACGGAGCCACCGGCGCGGGGCCCACGGCGGCCGCCGCAGCCACAACGGACATCGCGTCCGGCCGTGAAGGGTGCTGCAGCTGCTCTCATCAATGGCGCCCGCAGGCCTCGGCGCGCGGCTCAGACGCCCATGGCCTCGGCCACCATTGGAGCTGCTATTATTGCTCTCGTCGCGATGGTTCGGAGGACAGAAGGAGAGGACGGGGAGCGGCGCCGGGGGCGTATATACGGCCGGGGAGGGAGACGGGTGGACAGGGACGCGTGGAGGGGGGGACGTGTCGGAAGGGGCGAGGGTGACGGGCGCGCCGGACAGCGGAGGCTGCATGCACGCCAACACGTTTTGGCTTAGCCTTTTGCGGGCCCATGCCCCGTATATGGCTGCCGCGCCTTTTGTTTTGCCTAATCAAAGCTTATCGGCTACCATGGCTTCCTCTTCTAGCACTTTCCCTCACATTTCCGTAAAATTCCCCGCGTAATTTCTTGCCAACAATATAATTTTTCGCATTGAGCAGGGAAGGTTCCTTCCGATAATTAATAGCAGCACAATTTTTGCAATAAAAAGATGTTGGATGTTGTTTTATTTGTTTATAAATGCGAAGGGAGTCAGAAAAACGATGTCCCAATGCCACTATGTAGGGAGTTCACCTCGGCCACTCTTGTTATGTTTGCATTTGGACCTAGCGACAAATCCTTATGTCTTAGGTCTTGTAGATTTGTTTGCATGCTTATTTGCTGGCCTTTTTCGCACAGACTTGTTATGGTGATTTGTGAGTGACGGTCTGCTTACATTGCCCATCATCCATGGTGGTGGTGGTCTCTTTGAACGAATTCACCGCTTGAATGTTAATGGATGCCATTAGTTATCATATTCTCATTGGTGGAAATACATTTATTGCGTGAATCATCTTCGTTTATCACAATATGCTAAAAGACGTGTCAGTACCATCACTTGCCATCTCCACAAGCTACCACAACGAGTTTCACGCGGATAATGGGAAGATCCCCACTAGGTTCTTGACACAATGGTGTGTGATAATGTACAATGTTTCTTTGTCGAGAGGTAGTAAAGTGATCACAAGCTATACAACACATTCATGTCACCACAGACCCGTGAACTTTCGTGTCCCGGATGCATGTTATGAATAGAGTGGGACTTAAGAGGTTCCCTTAATACGGCCGCCTAAATTGTCGTATTCAATTTTTGCTTTATCTTAGCCTTTTGCGTGCACATGCCCCATATATGGAGCGGCTTTTGTTTGGCCCAAATCAATGCCTTATCAGCAACCACGCTCTTACGACTACCCCGTACGCGACACGACATCTCCCTCTTCATCTCTTCCGTTGCCATGTTCCTCCGCATTTCCGTCATCTTGCCAACGATGTTAATTGGCATTGAGTAGGGCAGGTTCCTACTAATAATTAATAGCACATTTAGTGAAATAAAAAAATGATTGTTGGATGTTATTTTATTTGTTTACATGCAAATGGAGTCCGAAAACCGATGGGTCATTATAAGGGCAGTCCCAATGCCACTCGCCATAGCGGGTCCACGTTGGCCACTCTTGCTATATTTATATTCAGGTTTAGCATCGAATGTTTATGTTTAGTCGCATAGATTTATTTTCCTGTCCATTTAGTGGCTTTCCGCTTAGCCCACATAGACTCTCTATGATGAGTAGCGGCCCTCCAACTTACAGCGTTTCTAATACTTACTTTTTGTTTAATTTTCAATGAAGTATTGCATACTAAATTTGCTTCGTCGAAGCTTATTTACAGAGCCATGGCGTGAATCCGCACGTGGTCGTTACTCACACCTATGGAGTCCAGGGAGCTTTTGGTTACTGGGTGCAACCGTTGGGAGATGGCAGCACAGGTTATCTTCAACAGATTTAGATGGCGGCTAACTAATAGGCTAGGTGTTTAGTCATCGTAGCCTGTTATTTTTTCCGCCGGATGTGGCTCTTTTTTAGCCTTTTGTAGGGCTCTATTTCTAAGTTCATGTTTCGTTTTGCACTTTTGTTGGACATGCTTTGATTAATAATATGGCTGCATGCATCCTCCGGATGCAGAGGCCGGGGTATCCTCCTTTTCAAAAAAAAAACTAAATTTGCTTCAATTCAAAGTTTGAGAGTGAAAATTGTTCCAATCTTTTTGTACCTATCGTAATCACATCTACTTTAGCAAACATAACGGGAGGGGGCATGGACGCTTGAGGGGAAGACGTGTCGAAAGCAGCGAGGGTGACGGGTGCGCCACATCGGGGAGTTGCATGCGCGCGCCTGCGCCAACATGTTTTTGCTCAGACTTTCATGTACCCACGGCCCATATATTGTGCGGCTTTCACTTTGCCTAATCAAAGCCTTAGCATGAACCATGCTCCTCTGTGTACCCTGTACACAAACATGGTATCTCCCTCTTCCTCTCTTCTTTGTTGCCACTTTCCCTCCCCTTTCCCGTCGTCTTTTCAAGGTAATTTCTTGCCAACAATGTTCATCGGCATTGAGCGACGAAGGTTCACATGCCCTGTATATGGCGCGGCTTTTATTTTGCCCAATCAAAGCTTCTCGCCAACCATGGCTTCCTCTTCTAGCACTTTTCGTCTCATTTCCGTAAATTTTCCCGGGTAATTTCTTTCCAACAATATTAGTTGGCATTGAGCAGGGAAGGTTCCTACTGATGACTAATAGCACATTTTTTACAACATAAAAATATGTTGGATGTTGTTTTATTCGTTTAAATGCGGTAGAGTCCAAAAATCGATTTGTCGTTATAAGGGCACTCCTAGTGCCACCCATCGTGGCGAATTCACATTGGCCACTCTTGTTATGTTTGCATTCAGACCTAGCGACAAATCCTTGTGCTTTAAGTCTTATAGATTTGTTTTCATACTTATTTACTGGCCTTCGACATAGACTTGCTATTAGTGAACGATGTCCCCCTAGCTCACATCATCCATCATCCATGGTGCTGGTGGTCTATTTAAATGAATTCATCACCAATAAAAATATCTTGAATGTTACCGGATGCCTTTACTTATCATATTTTCGTTGATGGAAAATATATTTATTGTGTGAATTATCTTCGTTAATCATAGTATGCTAAAAAGACATGTCAATACCATCAATTTCAATGTCCTCAAGCTACACAATGAGTCTCATGCAGTCATGGGATGATCCCCACTAGGTTATTGGCAAGATGGCATGTGCTAAGTACAATGTTACTTTGTCGAGAGATAGTAAAGTGATCACAAGCTAGACACACACAACCCACATATACAACACATTCATGTCACCACATACTTGTGAACTTTCGTGTCCCGAACGCATGCTATGAATAGTGGGACTTGCAATGTCCAGTTAATACGTCCACCTAAAATGTCGTATTCATTTTTTTGTTTTAGCTTAGCCTTTCGCGTGCCCATGCTCCATATTTGGTGCTGCTTTTGTTTGGCCATAATCAATGCCTTATCGGCAACCACCCTCCTACGGGTACCATGTACGCAACATGGCATCTCCCTCTTCATCTTCCCTTTGTTGCCTCTTCCCTCCACATTTCGACGTCTGTTCGGGCTAATCTCCTACCAACAATATATTAACCGGCATTGAGTAGGGAAGGTTCCTAATGATAATAAATAGCACATTTAGTGAAATAAAAGGGATGTTGGATGTTGTTTTATTTGTTTACATGTGGAGGGAGTCCAAAAACCGATGCGTCATTACATGGACAGTCCCAATGCTACTCACCACAACGAGTCCACGTGGGCCACTCTTGTTATATTTCTCTTCAGGGTCTAACGCCAAATCTTGATGTTTTAGTCGTATATATTTTATTTTTGGTTAGTGACCTTCCACTTAGCCCACATAATCTAGCTATGGTGAGTGGCGTCCCTCCAACTCGAAACATCCATGGTGGCGGTGGGTCTCCTTGAATGAAACCATCCCTAGCAAAATCCCTTCAATGTTATCTGACATCATTAGGTTATATTCTTGTTGGTGAAAAATACGCATCTTGTGTGAATTATGTTTGTCCATCACAGTATGCCAAAGACATGCCAATACCTCAACTTTCAATCTCCTCAAGCTACAAACAAGTCTTGTGGGGATCATCATGGGAAGACTCCCACTACATTCATGACACAATAGTGTGTGCTATAGTACAATGTTCCTTTGTCGAGAGATAGTAAAGTGGACACAAACTGGATATACACAAGCTACATATACAACACTCATGGCACCATGTACTCGTGGAAGTTCGTGCCCCGAACGCATACTAAGAATAGAGTGGGGCATAAGAGTCTCACTTAATGCGGCTACCTAATATGCCCTTTTTGAGAATTTGAGGGAATTCATATTTGTGCTAGAGGAAATGAGACATGGAGTTGGTGGCTAATTTCTGGTTGATTCTCTACTTTGCTCCAGTTCTATATTAATGTCTATATGATTTTGACATTTTACAATTCTGTCCCATACAACTGCATAATTATAATACACACCAACATTCACTAGTACAAAACAGGGCTTTCGTCACAGGGCAATATCCACATTAGTCCCGGTTCAGTCACGAACCGGGACTAATAGTCCCGGTTCAGTCACGAACCGGGACTAATGTGAGCATTGGTCCCGATTCGTGCGGCTAAGGCATTAGTCCCGGTTCACCTGGGCCCTTTAGTCCCGGTTGGTGCCACGAACCGGGACTAAAGGGTGCGATGCCCATTAGTACCGGTTGGTGGCACCAACCGGGACTAAAGGTTAGACCTTTAGTCCCGGTTGGTGCCACCAACCGGTACTAATGGGCTTTGAGGCATTAGTACCGGTTCATGGCACGAACCGGTACTAAAGGGCCCATTTTCAAACTCTACCCCCCCCCCCCCCCCCCGGACCGCCTTTTCAGTTTTAGAAAAAACAAAAGAAAATGATGGAAATGTCAAAAAAATAAAATAAAATAAGTTTCCCATGTGATATATGGTCTAGTTGTTGGGAAAATTAACAAATATGAATTTCGACTTTATTTGCAAAATCTCTCTGGAATTTCTTAAAATGGGCATAACTTTTGCGTACGAACTCGGATGAAAAAGTTTTTATATGAAAAATCATCTACTCGAAAAGTTACATCCAAATTTAACTGGGGGAACCCCGTTAAACATTTTCAAAATCCTCAAAAACCTAACAGAAAAAAAGTTACGAGGCTTTTAAGATCTGAAGAGGCAAAAAAATTCAAACTGTGGTCAAACAATGGTCAAACTAATTATTCTAGAATGTTAGTGTTACTAAATAATTATTTCAGTTTTTTTGAATTTTGGTCAAATCTGGTCAAACTGTGGTCAAACTAATTATTCTAGAAATTTTAGTGTTACTAAATAATTATTGTTTTTTAAAACAATAGTTTCAAACTCAAACAGTGAAATGTGTCACTTCATGCTCAAGCTAAATTCCTGAGGGTTAATAGAATTGACATCTTACTATTGTCAGGAAAACAACAAGTGCAGACTTGGAAACAAGGGAGAATAGTGTTAGAGAACGTAGTAATTTCAAAAAATTTCCTACGCACACGCAAGATCATGGTGATGCATAGCAACGAGAGGGGAGAGTGTTGTCTACGTACCCTCGTAGACCGACAGCGGAAGCGTTATCACAACGCGGTTGATGCAGTCGTACGTCTTCACGATCCGACCGATCAAGTACCGAACATACGGCACCTCCGAGTTCTACACACGTTCAGCTCGATGACGTCCCTCGAACTCCGATCCAGCCGAGTGTTGAGGGAGAGTTTCGTCAGCACGACGGCGTGGTGACGATGATGATGTTCCACCGACGCAGGGCTTCGCCTAAGCTCCGCAACGGTATTATCAAGGTGTAATATGGTGGAGGGGGGCACCGCACACGGCTAAGAGATCTCAAGGATCAATTGTTGTGTCTCTGGGGTGCCCCCCTGCCCCCGTATATAAAGGAGCAAGGGAGGAGGAGGCCGGCCCTAGGAGGGGGCGCACCAAGTGTGGAGTCCTACTAGGACTCCCTAGTCCTAGTAGGATTCCACCTCCCATATGGAATAGGAAAAGAGGAAGGGAAAAGGTGAAGGAAGGAAGGGGGGCGCGGCCACCCTTGAGGCCCTTTTCCTTCTTTCCCGTATGGCCCAATAAGGCCCAATACGTATTCCCGTAACTCTCCGGTACTCCGAAAAATACCCGAATCACTCGGAACCTTTCCGAAGTCCGAATATAGTCGTCCAATATATCGATCTTTACGTCTCGACCATTTCGAGACTCCTCGTCATGTCCCAGATCTCATCCGGGACTCCGAACTCCGTCGGTACATCAACATACATAAACTCATAATAAAACTGTCATCGTAACTTTAAGCGTGCGGACCCTACGGGTTCGAGAACTATGTAGACATGACCGAGACACGTCTCCGGTCAATAACCAATAGTGGGACCTGGATGCCCATATTGGCTCCCACATATTCTACGAAGATCTTTATCGGTCAGACCGCATAACAACATACGTTGTTCCCTTTGTCATCGGTATGTTACTTGCCCGAGATTTGATCGTCGGTATCTCGATACCTAGTTCAATCTCGTTACCGGCAAGTCTCTTTACTCGTTCCGTAACACATCATCCCGCAACTAACTCATTAGTCACAATGCTTGCAAGGCTTATAGTGATGTGCATTACCGAGTGGGCCCAGAGATACCTCTTTGACAATCGGAGTGACAAATCCTAATCTCGAAATACGCCAACCCAACAAGTTCCTTTGGAGACACCTGTAGAGCACCTTTATAATCACCCATTTACGTTGTGACGTTTGGTAGCACACAAAGTGTTCCTCCGGTAAACGGGAGTTGCATAATCTCATAGTCAGAGGAACATGTATAACTCATGAAGAAAGCAATAGCAACATACTAAACGATCGGGTGCTAAGCTAACGGAATGGGTCAAGTCAATCACGTCATTCTCCTAATGAGGTGATCTCGTTAATCAAATGACAACTTATGTCTATGGCTAGGAAACATAACCATCTTTGATTAACGAGCTAGTCAAGTAGAGGCATACTAGTGACACTCTGTTTGTCTATGTATTCACACATGTATTATGTTTCCGGTTAATACAATTCTAGCATGAATAATAAACATTTATCATGATATAAGGAAATAAATAATAACTTTATTATTGCCTCTAGGGCATATTTCCTTCAGTCTCCCACTTGCACTAGAGTCAATAATCTAGTTCACATCGCCATGTGATTTAACATGAATAGTTCACATCACCATGTGATTAACACCCATAGTTCACATCGTCATGTGACCATCACCCAAAGGGTTTACTAGAGTCAGTAATCTTGTTCACATCACTATGTGATTAACACCCAAAGAGTACTAAGGTGTGATCATTTTTTGCTTGTGAGATAATTTTAGTCAACGGGTCTGTCACATTCAGATCCGTAAGTATTTTGCAAATTTCTATGTCTACAATGCTCTGCATGGAGCTACTCTAGCTAATTGCTCCCACTTTCTATATGTATCTAGACCGAGACTTAGAGTCATCTAGATTAGTGTCAAAACTTGCATGGACGTAACCTTTTACGACGAGCCTTTTGTCACTTCCATAATCGAGAAACATATCCTTATTTCAGTAAGGATAATTTTGACCGCTGTCCAGTGATCTACTCCTAGATCACTATTGTACTCCCTTGCCAAAATCAGTGTAGGGTATACAATAGATCTGGTACACAGCATGGCATACTTTATAGAACCTATGGCCGAGGCATAGGGAATGACTTTCATTCTTTTTCTATCTTCTGACGTGGTCGGGTTTTGAGTCTTACTCAATTTCACACCTTGTAACACAGGCAAGAAACTCTTTCTTTGACTGTTCCATTTTGAACCACTTCAAAATCTTGTTAAGGTATGTACTCATTGAAAAAACTTATCAAGCGTCTTGATCTATCTCTATAGATCTTGATGCTCAATATGTAAGCAGCTTCACCGAGGTCTTTCTTTGAAAAACTCCTTTATGCTTGCAGAATAATTCTACATTATTTCCGATCAACAATATGTCACTTACATATACTTATCAGAAATGTTGTAGTGCTCCCACTCACTTTCTTGTAAATACAGGCTTCACCGCAAGTCTGTATAAAACTATATCCTTTGATCAACTTATCAAAGCGTATATTCCTACTCCGAGATGCTTGCACCAGTCCATAGATGGATCGCTGGAGCTTGCATATTTTGTTAGCACCTTTAGGATTGACAAAACCTTTTGGTTGCATCATATACAACTCTTCTTTAATAAATCCATTAAGGAATGCAGTTTTGTTTATCCATTTGCCATATTTCATAAAATGCGACAATTGCTAACATGGTTCGGACAGACTTAAGCATCGCTGCGAGTGAGAAAATCTCATCGTAGTCAACACCTTGAACTTTGTCAAAAACCTTTTTCCGACAAGTCTAGCTTTGTAGATAGTAACACTACTATCAGCGTCCGTCTTCCTCTTGAAGATCCATTTATTTTCTATGGCTTGCCGATCATCGGGCAAGTCAACCAAAGTCCACACTTTGTTCTCATACATGGATCCCATCTCAGATTTCATGGCCTCAAGCCATTTTGCGGAATTTGGGCTCACCATCGCTTCTTCATAGTTCGTAGGTTCGTCATGGTCTAGTAACATAACCTCCAGAACAGGATTACCGTACCACTCTGGTGCGGATCTTACTCTGGTTTACCTATGAGGTTTGGTAGTAACTTGATCTGAAGTTACATGATCATCATCATTAACTTCCTCACTAATTGGTGTAGGAGTCACAGGAACAGATTTCTGTGATGAACTACTTTCCAATAAGGGAGCAGGTACAGTTACCTCATCAAGTTCTACTTTCCTCCCACTCACTTCTTTCGAGAGAAACTCCTTCTCTAGAAAGGATCCATACTAAGCAACGAATGTCTTGCCTTCAGATCTGTGATAGAAGGTGTACCCAACTGTCTCCTTTGGGTATCACATGAAGACACATTTCTCCGATTTGGGTTTGAGCTTATCAGGATGAAACTTTTTCACATAAGCATCGCAACCCCAAATTTTTAAGAAACGACAACTTTGGTTTCTTGCTAAACCACAGTTCATAAGGCGTCGTCTTAACGGATTTTGATGGTGCCCTATTTAACGTGAATGCAGCTGTCTCTAATGCATAACCCCAAAACGATAGTGGTAAATTGGTAAGAGACATCATAGATTGCACTATATCCAATAAAGTACGGTTATGACGTTCGGACACACCATTATGCTGTGGTGTTCCAGGTGGCGTGAGTAGTGAAACTATTTCACTTTGTTTTAACTGAAGGCCAAACTCGTAACTCAAATATTTTACCTCTGCGATCATATCGTAGAAACTTTTATTTTCTTGTTACGATGATTCTCCACTTCACTCTGAAATTCTTTGAACTTTTCAAATGTTTCAGACTTGTGTTTCATCAAGTAGATATACCTATATCTGCTCAAATCATCTGTGAAGGTCAGAAAATAATGATACCTGTTACGAGCCTCAATATTCATCGGGCCACATACATCTGTATGTATGATTTCCAACAAATCTGTTGCTCTCTCCATAGTTCCGGAGAACGGCGTTTTAGTCATCTTGCCCATGAGGCACGGTTCGCAAGCATCAAGTGATTCATAATCAAGTGATTCCAAAATCCCATCAGTATGGAGTTTCTTCATGCGCTTTACACCAATATGACCTAAACGGCAGTGCCACAAATAAGTTGCACTATCATTATTAACTTTGCATCTTTTAGCTTCAATATTATGAATATGTGTATCACTACGATCGAGATCCAACAAACCATTTTCGTTGGTGTGTATGACCATAGAAGGTTTTTATTCATGTAAACAGAACAACAATTGTTCTCTAACTTAAATGAATAACTGTATTGCAATAAACATGATCAAATCATATTCATGCTCAACGCAAACACCAAATAACACTTATTTAGTTTCAACACTAATCCCGAAAGAATAGGGAGTGTGCGATGATGATCATATCAATCTTGGAACTACTTCCAACACACATCGTCACCTCGCCTTTTACTAGTCTCTGTTTATTCTGCTACTCCCGTTTTCGAGTTACTACTCTTTAGCAACTGAACCAGTATCAAATACTGAGGGGTTGCTATAAACACTAGTAAGTACACATCAATAACATGTATATCCAATATACCTTTGTTCACTTTGCCATCTTTCTTATCCACCAAATACTTGGGGTAGTTCCGCTTCCAGTGACCAGTCCCTTTGCAGTAGAAGCACTTAGTCTCAGGCTTAGGTACAGACTTGGGCTTCTTCACTTGAGTAGCAACTTGCTTGCCGTTCTTTTGAAGTTCCCCTTCTTCCCTTTGCCCTTTTCTTGAAACTAGTGGTCTTGTCAACCATCAACACTTGAAGTGGTCTCGTCAACCATCAGCACTTGATGTTTTTCTTGATTTCTACCTTCGTCGATTTTAGCATCACGAAGAGCTCGGGAATTACTTTCATCATCCCTTGCATACTATAGTTCATCACGAAGTTCTACTAAATTGGTGATGGTGACTAGAGAATTCTGTCAATCACTATTTTATCTGGAAGATTAACTCCCACTTGATTCAAGCGATTGTAGTACCCAGACAATCTGAGCACACGCTCACTAGTTGAGCGATTCTCCTCCATCTTTTAGCTATAGAACTTGTTGGAGACTTCATATCTCTCAACTCGGGTATTTGCTTGAAATATTAACTTCAACTCCTGGAACATCTTATATGGTCCATGACGTTCAAAACGTCTTTGAAGTCCCGATTCTAAGCCGTTAAGCATGGTGTACTAAACTATCAAGTAGTCATCATATTGAGCTAGCCAAACGTTTATAACGTCTGCATCTGCTCCTGCAATAGGTCTGTCACCTAGCGGTGCATCAAGGACATAATTTTTCTGTGCAGCAATGAGGATAATCCTCAGATCACGGATCCAATCCGCATCTTTGCTACTAACATCTTTCAACATAATTTTCTCTAGGAACATATCAAAATAATCATAGGGAAGCAACAACGCGAGCTATTGATCTACAACATAATTTGCAAAATACTATCAGGACTAAGTTCATGATAAATTCAAGTTCAATTAATCATATTACTTAAGAACTCCCACTTAGATAGACATCCCTCTAATCCTCTAAGTGATCACGTGATCCATATCAACTAAACCATGTCCGATCATCACGTGAGATGGAGTAGTTTCAATGGTGAACATCACTATGTTGATCATATCTACTATATGATTCACGCTCGACCTTTCGGTCTCCGTGTTCCGAGGCCATATCTGTTATATGCTAGGCTCGTCAAGTTTAACCTGAGTATTCCGCGTGTGCAACTGTTTTGCACCCGTTGTATTTGAACGTAGAGCTTATCACACCCGATCATCACGTGGTGTCTCAGCACGAAGAACTTTTGCAACGGTGCATACTCAGGGAGAACACTTATACTTTGATAATTTAGTGAAGGATCATCTTATAATGCTACCGTCAAACAAAGCAAGATAAGATGCATAAAGGATTAACATCACATGCAATCAATATAAGTGATATGATATGGCCATCATCATCTTGTGCTTGTGATCTCCATCTCCGAAGCACCGTGCTTGTGATCTCCATCTCCGAAGCACCGTCATGATCACCATCGTCACCGGCGCGACACCTTGATCTCCATCGTAGCATCGTTGTCGTCTCGCCAACTTATAGCTTTTACGACTATCGCTACCACTTAGTGATAAAGTAAAACTATTACATGGCGATTGCATCTCATACAATAAAGCGACAACCATATGGCTCCTGCCAGTTGCCGATAACTCGGTTACAAAACATGATCATCTCATACAACACATTATATCACATCATGTCTTGACCATATCACATCACAACATGCCCTGCAAAAACAAGTTAGACGTCCTCTACTTTATTGTTGCATATTTTACGTGGCTGCTACGGGCTTAGCAAGAACCGTTCTTACCTACGCATCAAAACCACAACGATAGTTTGTCAAGTTGGTGCTATTTTAACCTTCGCAAGGACCGGGCGTAGCCACACTCGGTTCAACTAAAGTGAGAGAGACAGACACCCGCCAGTCACCTTTAAGCAACGAGTGCTCCGAACGGTGAAACCAGTCTCGCGTAAGCGTACGCGTAATGTCGGTCCGGGCCGCTTCATCTCACAATACCGCGGAACCAAAGTATGACATGCTGGTAAGCAGTATGACTTATATCGCCCACAACTCACTTGTGTTCTACTCGTGCATAGCATCAACGCATAAAACCAGGCTCGGATGCCACTGTTAGGGAACGTAGTAATTTCAAAAAAAATCCTACGCACACGCAAGATTATGGTGATGCATAGCAACGAGAGGGGAGAGTGTTGTCTACGTACCCTCGTAGACCGACAGCGGAAGCGTTATCACAACGCGGTTGATGCAGTCATACGTCTTCACGATCCGACCGATCAAGTACCGAACGTACGGCACCTCCGAGTTCTACACACGTTCAGCTCGATGACGTCCCTCGAACTCCGATCCAGCCGAGTGTTGAGGGAGAGTTTCGTCAGCACGATGGTGTGGTGACGATGATGATGTTCCACCGACGCAGGGCTTCGCCTAAGCTCCGCAACGGTATTATCGAGGTGTAATATGGTGGAGGGGGGCACCGCACACGGCTAAGAGATCTCAAGGATCAATTGTTGTGTCTCTGGGGTGCCCCCTGCCCCCGTATATAAAGGAGCAAGGGAGGAGGAGGCCGGCCCTAAGAGGGGGCGCACCAAGTGTGGAGTCCTACTAGGACTCCCTAGTCCTAGTAGGATTCCACCTCCCATATGGAATTGGAAAAGAGGAAGGGAAAAAGAGAAGGAAGGAAGGGGCGCCCCCCTTCCCTAGTCCAATTCGGACCAGACCAAGGGAAGGGGTGCGGCCACCCTTGAGGCCCTTTTCCTTCTTTCCCGTATGGCCCAATAAGGCCCAATACGTATTCCCGTAACTCTCCGGTACTCCAAAAAATATCCGAATCACTCGGAACCTTTCCGAAGTCCGAATATAGTCGTCCAATATATCGATCTTTACGTCTCGACCATTTCGAGACTCCTCGTCATGTCCCAGATCTCATTCGGGACTCCGAACTCCTTCGGTACATCAACATACATAAACTCATAATAAAACTGTTATCGTAACTTTAAGCGTGCGGACCCACGGGTTCGAGAACTATGTAGACATGACCGAGACACGTCTTCGGTCAATAACCAATAGCGGGACCTCGATGCCCATATTGGCTCCCACATATTCTACGAAGATCTTTATCGGTCAGACCGCATAACAACATACATTGTTCCCTTTGTCATCGGTATGTTACTTGCCCGAGATTTGATCGTCGGTATCTCGATACCTAGTTCAATCTCGTTACCGGCAAGTCTCTTTACTCGTTCCGTAACACATCATCCCGCAACTAACTCATTAGTCACAATGCTTGCAAGGCTTATAGTGATGTGCATTACCGAGTGGGCCCAGAGATACCTCTCTGACAATCGGAGTGACAAATCCTAATCTCGAAATACGCCAACCCAACAAGTTCCTTTGGAGACACCTGTAGAGCACCTTTATAATCACCCATTTACGTTGTGACGTTTGGTAGCACACAAAGTGTTCCTCTGGTAAACGGGAGTTGCATAATCTCATAGTCAGAGGAACATGTATAACTCATGAAGAAAGCAATAGCAACATACTAAACGATCGGGTGCTAAGCTAACGGAATGGGTCAAGTCAATCACGTCATTCTCCTAATGAGGTGATCTCGTTAATCAAATGACAACTTATGTCTATGGCTAGGAAACATAACCATCTTTGATTAACGAGCTAGTCAAGTAGAGGCATACTAGTGACACTCTGTTTGTCTATGTATTCACACATGTATTATGTTTCCGGTTAATACAATTCTAGCATGAATAATAAACATTTATCATGATATAAGGAAATAAATAATAACTTTATTATTGCCTCTAGGGCATATTTCCTTCAAATAGAACCCGGAAATTAAGCATGCTCAGGCTGGAGTAGTGAGAGGATGGGTGACCGTCCGGGAAGTTAGGTGATTTGAAATGATGAGGGGTGATTAGAGATTAGAGGATAAATTGAGCAGTGATGAGGGGTGATGATTAGAGATTAGAGGTTAAAATAATTCAGAAATTTGAAAATAAAAAAATTTTAAAAAAAAATCGCAAATTTTTTTTTCAAAAAAAAATCATAAAATTTCCTTTAGTCCCAGTTGGTAACACCAACCGGGACTAAAGGTGGAGCTCCACGTGGCCGCGGCCTTTAGTCCCGGTTCGTGTAAGAACCGGGACTAAAGGTGGAGCTCCACGTGGCCGCGGCCTTTAGTCCCGGTTCGTGTAAGAACCGGAACTAAAGGTGGAGCTCCACGTGGCCGCGGCCTTTAGTCCCGGTTCGTGTAAGAACCGGGACTAAAGGCCCTTACCAACCGGGACAAAAGCCCCCTTTTCTACTAGTGATTCCTAAAATTACTTTTTGTTTAATTGTCTCAGAAGAATTGCATACCAAATTTACTAACAATTCAGAGTTTGGGAGTCGAAGTTATTCCATTCTTTTTTACCTACCAAAATCACATATACTTTGAGCAAATAGAATTGGAGGGGACATGGAGGGGTGGAGGGCCAAAGGGTTGTGGAAGGGGACATGTAGTTTTACCGCATACGGCGAGCGCGTCAGACAAGGGAGGATGCATGCACGCGCCTGCCCGGAAACACATTTTAGCTTAGCCTTTCGTGTGCCCATGACTCATGTATGGTACGACTTTCGTTTCGCATAATCAGAGCCTTACTGTTATCCGCGCTCCTCCGGGTACCACATACGCAAGCATGGAATCTCCTTCCTCTCTTCTTCGTTGCGACTTTCCCTCCCCTTTTCATCATGTTTTTTGGGTAATTTCTTGTCAACAATGTTCCGACATTGAGGAGGGAAGGTTCGTACTAATAATTAATAGCACATTTCAATTCACTAAAAGGTTGTTGGATGATATGCTGTTTATTTACATGCGGTGGGAGTTAGAAAATTGATTTGTCGTTATAAAGGTGGCCCCAATGCCATTCACCGTAGCAGGTTCACGCTGGTCATTCTGTGTTATGTTTGTATTCTGTCCTAGCGCCGAATCCTTATGATTTAGGTAGAATATATTTCATTTCCGTGTTCATTTACCAGCCTTCCACTCGGCCCACATAGATCGCATTGGTGAGTGGCGACCCTCCATCTCATATCATCCATGGTGGTAGAGGTCTCCTTGAATGATATCATCCCCAGGAAAATCCCTTGAATGTTATCAATTCCATCAGGTCTCATATTCTCGTTGGTGGAAAATACGTTCTTACGCGAATCATCTTTGTTGATCACAGCACGCTTTAGACCCCGCAAAAAAAAAGACACGTCAGAACCTTCACTTTCAATCTCCTCAAGCTGCAACAAGGAGTCTTTTGCGCGGATCAGGGAAGATCCCCGCTAGGTTTTGGACATAATGGTGTGTGCTGAAATATAATTTTCCTTTTTCGCAGCATAGCCAAATCTGGTCGCACCACGCATGCATTGGACTCCGTGTTAGCTGGCTGTAATGAACCAAGGAGTTAAAAGTCAACACGCTGAGAAATGATAAGTCATAGCGACTGAATTACTAAGCCACACGTTTTAATCACAGTGGCGCAGAGATTGTTTTAAACCGTCGGTGTGAGGACCTGTACTACATTCAGTCACGCACTCAGCCGCGAGCTAGACCCAAATTCCCGTAAAATATCTGGAAATTGGGTAGACGTCTAGTGCTTTGTTTTACACCACAACTTAGTCAACGTCCCACATATTCGCTCGGTCGGCGATCAAATCTTTCTCTTCTTCTTGTATCCTTATCACTAGGCAATGCTTTTATTTCCCCATCGCTTTCATGATCTTTAACGTCCAGATTTTCCACGGGGCGGCCTACGTGTTGCCAGATAGGCCTCGCTAGCGGCCATGACGAGGCGGCGAGCCTGGAATCTGCTTCTCCGGGTAAAATTAAATTATCGTCTCTGATCATGTGATCAAATTAAGAGGCTCCACTTGTCACGGCGTATCATCGGTCAGATCCTCGCGACGATCGAATTGCTCTGTCCTGACGTGAGCTAGCTACACATGGTTACATGCGCGATATAGTAATATTACGCTGTTGAGTCTTTTTTTTTTTTGCGGGGAGATTACGCTGTTGAGTCAGCAGGAGATTATACTGAACTATTGGTCCATGTCAGAGAAAATGATAGACGATTATTTGAATGAAGGAGGTGGACATTGTGAGACTGATCGGTTCACAGCAACGCAACCAACTCCAAACAAACTGGGCATACTAAAATTAATGGAGGCCTGCTTCGGTAGACCCCCCTCCACAAACCGTATAAGGGCGGTATAGTCATTTCATCAAACCGTATACTCATGCGCTTATGTGACACATACGAGACATCATACCCACTTTTTATTAAATTTCAAAAAATAGTGCATGCACCTTGTATCGAACTCAAGACCTCTTGGTCTAAGGAAGACCACATTAACCAACTAGAACAACCTAATGTTTGGCTGTTTTTACTTCTTTTTTCATTTTCTTCTACTTCAGTTCGCGGCTGGGCCGGCCCATTGTTGAATCGGTGCTGTTATTACTATTTCTTTTTCATTTTTTCTATTTGTATTTTTTCATTTTTGTTTCTTTTTTATTTTCTAAAAATTCTCACATTTATTTTTTTTAATTTTAAAAATCGCTTTTTAAAATTTTGTTCATAAAGTACAGATATTCGCATTTCAAGAGAATTTTACAGATATGTCAAAAAATTGTTTGTTTAAATAGAAAATGCTCACATCAATATGATTAAATTTCTGAACATCTATTAAATAGAAAAATTGTTCGTTTAAACAAAAATGTTTGTTTATTGTTCGTTTAAATAGGAATATGCTCACATAAAAGAATCGGACACTTTTAAAATTTCTGAGCATCTATTAAATAGAAAAAGGAAAATGAAACTAAATCATTCAACGACCGGTTTCTTGTTCTTTTTTGTTTCTTTTCATTCTTGTTGTTTTTCGTTTTTCGTTCTTCATTCTTTTTCTTTCAAAAAATGCCCACATCAATAAAATTGACTCAAATTTTTTTTCCACACACTAGTATCACCATGTCAATCATCCATGATAAGTTTCATTGAATTCTGACCTTTTATACATTTTCTAGGGTTTTCCTAGTGAAAAAAACCCTAAAACACTAGCCGAACGTGACACAACGAGCGTTCGGTGTCCAAATTTCTTCAAAATTTTTATGGAGGCCTGCCATAAGCATGCTCACATGCTGGCAAAAATTGGTGTTATTTCATGCATGGCAAGAAGCACACCATGTTCAAAGGTGGTGGTTTGAGTAGGCTGGTAGGGCAAGTCTGGTTGAACTTTTATTTCACACCAATAAAATGAAACCAATTTTCTTCAAAACACTAACATCACCATGCAAAGCATCCATGATAAAATTCATTGAGTTTTGACTTTTTATGCATTTACTAAGGTTTTCCCGTGAAAAAAATCCTAAAATACTAACCGAACGTGACACAATGTGTGTTAGGTGTCCGAATTCCTTCAAATTTTGCATGAAGGCCAACCATGAGCATGGCCACATACTGACAAGTTTTGGTGTCATTTCGTGCATGGCAAGAAGCATATCATGTTCAAAGGTGATGGTTCGGGTAGGCTGGTTGGATGCACTTTTTCACATCAATAAAATGGACTAGAATTTGTTCCACACACTAGTATCACCATGCCAAGCATCCAAGATGAATTTCAAAGAACACTCATTAAGAAAGAGGAGGGAGTTTAATTACAACTTGATTATTGAACTTTAGATAATTTTTAAAATAAATAATTAGGAATTCAAGAAAGTTCACAAATTTTTTTAAAAAGTTCACTGGATTTGAAGAAAGCTCTTTGATCAGAAAAAGTAAAACAAGACTTCATCAATTTTCGGAAAAGTTCACAAATTAGAAAAAAAAAATATCGATTTTGAAAAAAAGTTCATTGATTTTTAAAATCAAATTCATCATTTTTATAAAAAGTTCAATATTTTTTAAAAAAATCACTGATTTGAGAAATAGTTCAGGAATTTGGGAAAAAAACTTCACCATTTTTGGAGAAAAAAGTTCACCCACTTTGAAGAAAAATTCACGAATTTAAATATCTTTACGCATTTAAGAAAGAAAAGGGAAACAAATAAAGAAAAGGAAAAATAAAGAGGAAAAGAAAACCAAACAGGATATAGTGCGATTTTCCTGTGTTCTATTTTTAGTCAAAACAATATATCTACCACAAGCTGTTCCGTTGCCCAGTTGGTTATTGCGCTTGTGCTAATTACTACTGGAGTGTGGTTCGAATCCTCTGTGGCACATACTTATTTTTGCTGTTTTAGAAAATAAAAAAACATGATGCATGGGCCGGTCCATCGCGGGAGGATGTGCGCGTTCATTCATGGACTAAAAAAAATGTTTAGCGTATATGTACGGCGAAGAATTTATAAATATGACTATCATGCCCCTTTCTATGAAGAGGTATGGGCTAATCTGAGCTGTCCTTGTGTTTAGAGGGGGTCTACCGAAGCAGAAGTGAAATGAATATGGTGTGCTATTTTATTTTTATTTTGCGGGGAATATTATTCAGCAGAGTTATATGACAAGGATCAACGGCGTCAACCGAAAAGGAGCCTGCTGCTGCTGCGGCTGCTTATCAGCTGATCCGGAGCTGCCGGTGAGGTGATTCCATCAGCGGCGGCCGTTTTGGACGATGAATCAGCTGGTTCAGAGCACGACGTGGCCATCTCTCCTACAACGGGTAGTACTATATAAAGCGATGAGATCAGTACTGGTGTTGCTGTTTACGTATGAAAAAGACAGAAATGGATGGATAGATCGAGACATGGCAGATGCTAGATGGATAGAGAGATTGGCCGTGTGTATCCTGCTTATCCGATCAGGTCTGACACGATCCTAATCCTTCTGCAGTTCCTAGCGCCGGTACTACTACATACGGCGACATATTTTAAGTTGTGGAATCCGGAATGATTTAGCGTGGAGAAAAGTTTGCGACTTTCTATGGTCATATGAACTAGAGTAGCTACGGGGCTGTTTGGTTCTCAGCCTAAAGTTGCCACACCTAACCTTAGTCATGCCACAACATTTTAGGCATGTGTTTGGTTTATTGCCATATTTGTGGCTTGCCACACTTTTGTAGTTATATGGCCCATAAATCATAGGCTCAATTTTTTTGCCAAATCTTGCCACACTTGTGATGGCTATTTTGTTAGCCACACTTTTTGTGGCAGCCACACTTTGCCTAAGGTTAATTGGCAAAGTTAGTCATGAACCAAACAGGCCCTATATCAACACAATTCCATGACCAGTCTTTGCTGATGGTATGCTCCCTCAAACACCACCAATATCTTCTGTTCCGTCTTGAAAAAGAAAAGAAAAAGAAAAAGAAAAAGACTTCAGTTCGGTCTGCCTGGCAGGAGCACAATCTGAACTCCACGTTGGCTGACAGAACACATCCACGTGGTTTGGATAAGTATCTCTGTTGTGCAATACACACTGGTATTGTATTGCTTCTTATTCTTAGCATTATAAATGAGCGCCTCCCAAGTACTAGTATCTCACGAGGCAAGAACCCAGCAAATCATCAAGTATTGATGTCAAAATAGCGCAAGGAATAGTAACCGTACTCTTTTCTTTTCTTTTAGAACCCAACACATTTTGTTTATTTTTTTAGACAATCTCGTGAAGCTTTATTAAATTGTCACAATGTTTACAAAAATGAAATTACAGGACTGACCTAACCATACATGGCGGATAACCCCTATGATAATGCATGCTTTGCTAAATTGTGAGCTTCGGTATTCAAGTTCATAAACTCATGAATAAATAAAATTACATACAAGAAAAGAGTGGATTTTCTACTCTCAGCTGCACTACACCTGAGTTGTTCAAAAACTGAAAAAGATCACCTCTAGCAACATCCAAAAAATCTAGAATCTTGCGACATCATTCTCTATGAAATGTTTGAGGTTGTTGCAAAGTTTCATCAAAAAATAACAACAAAAAAATGCTGGTCAAACAGTGCGCAAAACTTTGAGCATCAATTTTTTGTTTGTGAGAGAGCTCTTGCGATGTTACTTTTGGATGTAATTTTGCAAGAACCTCAAACGTTTGATAGAGTTCGTTGTCGCAGAGTTTCATTGTGAAAAACTTGCCGGCTCGTCGGTGTTGTGCGTGTGGCCGCTGCCTCCGCCCCTGTTCGCCGGCGTCGCCATGCGCCGATGCCCTGTCGTTGTCGACTGAACTGGTTGAAGAATGCCCGACACGCGGCGTAACGATCGTGTCTTGTTGCTTCCCGGTGGGTGTTGGGCCTATTCTTTGGGTATTGGGCCTCCTGTTGTAGCGGGCCACGGGATGAAATTTAGTATTTACCGCCTTGCCCTGGCCCAAGTCCCTTCCCCCGACCCGATCTCAAAAAAAAAAAGATTAATGCTCGCGCTGGCCATAATAAAAAGGAAAACCTCCCTGCCGCCTGCCGACGCGCTGGTTCCTCCTGCCGACTCGAGGCGGCGGCTGCTCTGCTCCTGCGGAACGCTCGCCTCGCCGCGGCAGTCGGGTCGCCGGCGCGGTCTCCACCTCAGGTGAGCACTTCCCCGTGCCTGTATTCGCCGTTCCTCACAGGATCCCGACGACGCCGGGTCTGTAGAGTTCAGTTTAACAGTGGAATTGCCGTAGCGACGTGGACTAATAGTGTCTTGGTGGGTTTGATCTGTTGGATCGTGTGTAATTTTAAATGGTAAACTGCTATTATTAGTTGATTGAGTTCTAATTTTAAGTCTGTCCTGCTTGTACCGTTTCTATTGCAGCTAAGAGTGGTACCCCTCGTGTTTGCCGCCGTGATCGTTTTAACAAAATGCATGATTTTCTCTCAGGTTCTATGGATGGCAACTTCACTTATTAAGGCTCAATATGTGCCGCTATACTGATTGGGCAAGCAGGTCTGGTCTCTGCATATGTAGCCTCCTCCTTTTAAATTAATGAAAATAAATATCACATTCCTTTTGAGAAATAAATATCACATTTGGTACCATGGCAATTATAGTTTCAGTCTTGTTACAGCTGTTTCTCTTGGCCTGAGCAGCGACTCTGTAAGTCTGTATTGGCACCGGATGATCCGGTTGCTCCAGCAGAACTGGAGCAAGCTGATGCAAATTTTACTTGTTAACGTCGTATTGAATGTGGTTCAGTGATTTTAAATAAACACACAAACAAATGGAGAATCTTCACTGATAGTGCATGATATTTGCTCCTGAAAACAAGTATATCATTATCCTTACCTTCATCTGAACCACTTTTGGCATTGTCTTTCTGAGAAAAAACTTACCACATTATAGTTTCCCCCTTCGTTCACGTATTCCCTTTTTCATATGTGTTCCATAAAATGATGCAAAACTCAACCACAATCATCTTGATACATCATAGCCTAGAGAGAATAACTCTACCATAGTCCCCAAGGCTAGCTGATTTCATATAACCTGTTTGGTCCACACTTTTTAGGTTACTTGTTGCAAATCTTACTATGGGAGTCAGCCCTTTTTAGTTTCTTCAATTAACTATGTGGAAGTGGAAGGTTTAACCAGTCCTACTACTTGGGGCTTTCATGTTAGTACACGAAAACTGCCCCCCACCCCCACCCTCCGCGCCCAAAAAAAGCACGAAAACTGGGTATTCATATTTATTGAACGCTTGGGTTTAGGAACTTCTCGTAACTACATATTCCAAGACCTTACTTCAGTTAGGAAACCATGCAACTATTGAGTGTATGCATTAAGTATGAATCTTTGGACCATATACCCTGTGCATTACAAGTTTTTATCACCTTAATGTTGCTTGGAGTATGACTATATGAAAAGAGGAAAGGAGGAGTGTCTCTTTAGTTGCTCCTACTCTTTGTTCGACCATAAAGTACAGTTGTTGTTAGCCTATTATATTCATTTATACTGATTTTCCAGGGAAAACTAGAGGAAGCTGAGAAGCTCTTCACGGCAGCACTGCATGAAGCTAAAGAAGGATTTGGACTGAGAAATCCACATTCTGCATCGCCTCTGAACAACTTGGTAAGTGTTATGAAATAAGGATTTTAAATAACATATATGCTTCTTTCTAATGAATGGAGCTGCTGTGCTCATTTAAGTCCACAAGCTAGCTTATTAGATTGCCGCCGTGAGAGCACCACATGGGTGTCCATTTGCTAATCCACGACTTGGGTATTCCAACCAAGGATACTCGTTCGCAATACCGCGTTGTATTCATGCATAACTATTATGTTTTATGTCATCATCTCATGGTCATGAAAATAGGTTGAAAGTGCTAGTTATCGACTAGAGGGGGTAGAATAGGCGATTTTTAAGAAAGTCTTCAAAACATGGAAGTTTCAAAGACAAACAATGAAAATGAACCTAATAACATGCAGCGGAAGGTAGACTACACTAGGCAAGCCATAGTCAAGTATTCAATGAAGTGAAAGCGCGAAGACTAATAGCAGCTAAGTAGTAATGATCAGGAAGGAAGATAGTATGAAGCCAAACAACAATAGAAGTCACACAGTGAAGTCAAACAGGTAGCACAGGCAGACAATGACTTCACGAAGACAAACTGTAAGTAAAGAGAGAGAGAAGATAGAACCGGTCTCTTGGAGAGGACAAGGATTTGTTGGACCAGTTTCAGTTGCTGTGACAATTGTACGTCTGGTTAGGGAGGCTGAGATTCAACTCAGAAGACCACGTCTTCACCTTATTCCCCTTGAGCTAAGGACACCCAGTCCTCGCCCAATCACTCTGGTAAGTCTTCAAGGTAGACTTCCAAACCTTCACAGACTTCGTTCACCGGCGATCCACAATAACTCTTGGATGCTCAGAACGCGATGCCTAACCGGCCGGAGGATTCACAGTCCTCAAGTGTAACAAGTCTTCAGGTCACGCGGACAGAAAGACTTCAGTGATGCCTAACACTCTTTGGCTTAGGGTGTTTTGGGCTTTGTCCTCGCAAGGATTTCTCTCTCTCAAAAGCTTCGGAGGTGGGTTGCTCTCAAACGACAAAAGCCATGCACTAACTCTGAGCAGCCACCAATTTATGGTGTAGGGGTGGGCTATTTATAGCCACTAGGCAACCCGACCTGATTTGTCCGAAATGACCCTGGGTCACTAAGGAACTGACACGTGTTCCAACAGTCAGATTTCAAACACACGCGGCAGCTTGACTTGGGCTACAAGTAAAGCTGACTCATCCATCTCTGGATAAGATTTGCTCTCATTGTCTTCGCTCGAAGACATAGGATTTGGTTGAGCATCACTTCAGTCACTCTGACTTTGTTCACTTGGACCCCATTTAACAGTACGGTGGTTCCTATGACTCAACAAAGAAGAAAAAGAAACTACGAAACAACAATGTCTTCGCGCTCCAAAGTCTTCATGTGATGTCTTCTCATGTCATAGTCTTCAATGTGAATATCTTCACATACCACCATTGTCTTCAATGTCTTCACACATTTTTAGGGGTCATCTCCGGTAGGTAAACCGAATCAATGAGGGACTACTACCTGTGTTATCCTGCAATTCTCACAAACACATTAGTCCCTCAACCAGGTTTGTCGTCAATACTCCAAAACCAACTAGGGGTGGCACTAGATGCACTTACAATCTCCCCCTTTTTGGTGATTGACGACAAACTGGTTGAAGTTTTCAACGGGGTTAAAAGTATGTGAAATTGTAAAGGATTAAGATAATTGTCTTCATAAGTAGCAAAAGGCTCCCCCTGAAGATGTGCATATAAGTATTTTGCTTCTGGAATGCAAATGCACATGGCAGGTTGTACTTGTGGAGATCCTCTTCAACTTATGAAGACAATTCGTCATGCATGAAAAGATATAACAAAGATAATGACATGCATAATGAAAAATGGACGTCTGCAATATGACTTCGTGCGGGATTTATCAACGCATATGCGGAATTTATCATCGCATCACAGAGTAGCAGAAAAAGTAGCAGACGACCATCAAGTTTAGGTGTTACAACTCAAAGAACCAAATGTATCAAAAGCGAGAGTTGTAAACACTTGGCAAAAGTATAGCAACCATCCATAAGGACCAGCTTGAAGACTATCAACTCATATGCTTCTCCCACTTTTGTCAGTAAGGACCAAAAAGGTTTGAAGACATAGAGCATCTACTCGTTCTTATGAGGAGTAGGTGGTGAAGCAGCAGGATCGTCGTTGAGGTTTGGTGGTGCAGAAGAACTTGGTGTAGTGTCGATACGCGCCGAAGTTGGAGGTGGGGAAGTAGCATCATCTTGGTCATCAATGACTCTGGCATCAACAGTTGCAGCTGAGGAAGAATAGTCAGAGTCTTCAAGTGAGGGAGTCTGACGCAAGACAGCATTCCTGGGAGGAGTGGAATCAAACTTGAATCTTTCGGTGAAGCCATCGTCTTGAAGATCAGCTTCAGCACTGAGCAATGTCAAACTCTTCCAAGACCTCCGACAGGTTTCGTGAGTGACAAATGCATTCTTGGTGGCAAGGTTGCGAATGCGATTGACATCCACCAAGAGGCTTTTCATCTGACGCTTCAGCCAGTCGTGATGCTTATCCTGTTTTTGATGCAGGGCAACGAGAAGCTCTCGGTCGTTGAGAACACGAGAAAGCTTCCGAGGCCTTTGAGCAATTGTGCTTTCAGTGGCTTCAGTTTGGGCACGATGAGGCTGTGTGAAGCTTTGGTGATCAGCATTGTGAAGATAAATTGGCTCCTTGGCAGGCTCTGGGTAGATGGCTTCGACAGACATATCAACCTCTGGCAAGAATATCAGATGGTTGCGCGCAGACGGCTGATAGTTGACGGCAGAGTGAAGCTTGATAAGGCGCATAACCCATGGAGCATAGAATTTCAATCCAAAAAGATCAGAGCCAGATGCAGCCAATTGCCTGATGAAGAAGTCTTGAGCATTGAAACTGATGCCATTGAAGATAGAGAAGACCAATGTCTTCATTGCTCCTTCAAGCTTCGCTGCAGGTGAATGTCCCTTGATGGGCCATAGAGTTCGCCTTATGATATGATAGATCGTGCGTGGCAGATACTCTAGGTCTTCAACAAAGAATTCCCGTGGATATTCAGCGTCGCGTGGCAGTGGCTTCATCATGCTCAGCATTTGGCTCATGTTGGGCTCAGGCTTCTAAAAATGCTCTCCAAAGCATTGCGGTGAAGCTGACAACCAGGCTCATATAGTTCACTTGGAGTGGGCAGGCTTGTGAGCTCAATAATATCCTAAGCTTTGGCTTCATGGTGTATATTTCCTGTCATCCACTCAAGGATCCAAGTCTTCGGATCCCTGTTGTAGCTGCGAATGTGGAGTGTAGCATAGAATTGTAGCAGAAGCTCTTCATTCCAGTGCTCTTTATCAGACACAAATTGCAGCAGACCAGCATCTCAGAAACAGTCAAGGGCTTCTTCTAAGCAGGGCAGTCCAGCAATAGCTTCACAGTCTAGACGCATATGGGGAAAGATGCGCCCTTGATCATAAAGAACACATGAATAGTAACTGCGCTGCTGATAGCTCCAGAACCGATCAGATGAAATTCTTGGCTTCGAGTAGGGATTCTTGGCACTATCAAAGAAGGTGTTGTGTGCAATGAAGCCATTTGCATTGAAGGATCCTGGTGAAGTTGCAGTACCTGGAAACCTCGGCAACCTTGGCTTAGGATTCTGGACCTGAGCCTTGTGCTCTACATGATAGTCAAATTGTGGACCGGCAGCAGGTGGAGGAACCACAATGGGCCATCTGACAGTAACCAGTTGACCACGATCAAATGCTTGCTCAATGGTGTGTGGCCTTGGAGGCGATACAGGAGCAATGGCATTGGCATTAACTTCAGGCTGCCGATTTGCATCAGGTGCAGCATTGGCTTCAGCGTTGGTTCCAGATTTGTATGAATCCAAGAATAGGTACAAGTGAGGGATCTAACTACGTGTGAAGCATAATTGAATATACTAGGCATAATATGAGATGCAGAACATGATAGATCCAAATTTGTAGAGGCAGAAACCACTTTTGGTAAGGAAAGATGAATCCATCAGATCAAAAAGACAGTAAAAAGAGAGTTTTAATTACCACACGATGAACTGCTAGACGGAGTAGAAGAGGAGGCCGAGCAGTTCGACCTTCCGTGCCCTAACTTGGCGATGGAGGACACCTACGGCGGCGGCGGAGAAGACGAGGTCCGTGGCCGGCGTGAGGACGGCGTCGGTGAGGTCGCGGCAGCTAAGCGCTTCATCGACGGCGCCGTCTGAGGGACATGTGGAGAGGTGGAGAGGTTGAGGAAAGATTTTGACCGCGATGAGTTGAGCATTTATAGGGAGAGGGACAGCACAGCGCAATTACGCAGGTGCCCCTGACGGTTCACATCTGAGGGACATGTGGCGAACATGCAACACATTGGAAGTTGTTCCATGTTCCCACGCACGCCTGAACTGTCGGGTGGTCGTTCCGGCTTCTCCGGGTTTCAGGCAATAAGGACTGAGCATTTAAAATAGATTTAATGTTTGTCTCTGTATCTTCTGCTGACAAGGACGCAGAGAAGACATTCTACAGTTTCAACAGAATGCATATGATTTGGATAGATAGAGTTTGAGGTAGAAGCATAGAGAGGTTAGGGTCCGATCACATTCACTTAGTCCAAAATATTCAAACGAGAAGACATAGCTATAAGTGAATGCTGTAGAGGACAGAACACAAGTATATGTATATATCTGAGTAAAACTAAATCAACAAGGTGAAGATCATCAGGAAGACAAATCAATGTTGAAGATAAATCAAATGCGAAGACTTAGCAAATGTAACGCCAGGAGAAAAACACTTCAAACAAGAATTTGGTGGTGGCGTTACCCACCGTATAGGAAGTATTAGACCCAGACATGGCGCACAATTATCGTGGCGCTCCGAAGTCAAATTCCGCATTAATGTATTCACACTTAGAGTGTAAGTCTTCATTGATTGAATATATACGTTACTTCGTGTGTTGCACATCTAAGTCATCAACATGCATAAGTGTTAGGATATGTGCCTAATCACAGGACATTCGAGGATTCCAAGATATTTAGCTCACACCGTAACTTGCAAAACCTTTTCTCATCCAAGGGCTTTGTGAAGATATCTGCCAATTGCTCTTCAGTGTTGACATGAATGATATGAATATCTTCCTTCAT
Organism: Aegilops tauschii subsp. strangulata; assembly: GCF_002575655.3. Lineage (NCBI taxonomy): Eukaryota > Viridiplantae > Streptophyta > Magnoliopsida > Poales > Poaceae > Aegilops > Aegilops tauschii. The sequence continues at coordinate 542,803,919 of NC_053041.3, forward strand.
AACATGATCTCTGAGAAAGTGATGATGAATTTCAATGTGCTTTGTCTTCGAGTGCTGAACTGGGTTGTTGGCAATCTTGATGGCGCTTTCATTGTCGCAGTAGAGTGGTACTTGCTTCAGATGGATGCCATAGTCCTTGAGTGTTTGCTTCGTCCATAGAAGCTGAGCGCAGCAAGATCCAGCAGCAATGTATTCAGATTCAGCAGTGGAGAGAGATACACAGTTCTGCTTCTTTGAAGACCAACAGACAAGTGATCGTCCCAGAAAGTGACATGTGCCTGATGTAGACTTGCGATCCACCTTGTCACCAGCATAATCAGCATCCGAGAATCCAACTGGATCAAACTCTGAGCCCTTTGGATACTATAATCCTAGTGTTGGGGTGTAAGCCAAATATCGAAGAATTCGCTTCACAGCTAAGTGATGCGATTCCTTTGGTGCCGCTTGGAATCGGGCACACATGCAAACACTAAGCATGATATCTGGCCTAGATGCACATAAATAAAGTAAAGAACCAATCATGGAGCGGTATACCTTTTGATTGAACTCTTTACCATTGGCGTGAGGACCCAGATGACTTTTGGTTGGCATTGGCGTCGTGTAACCTATGCAGTCTTGCATTCCGAACTTCTTCAGGCAGTCTTTGAGGTATTTTTCTTGAGATATGAAGATGTCGTTGCTCTGCTGACGAATTTGAAGACCAAGGAAGAACTTTAGGTGACCCATCATGGACATTTGATATTGCTCTTGCATCATGTGTCCAAACTCATCACTGTATTTCTGGTTAGTGCAGCCGAAGATAATGTCATTGATACGTCTCCAACGTATCTATAATTTTTGATTGTTCCATGCTATATTATATTCTGTTTTGGACATTATTGGGCTTTATTATACACTTTTATATTATTTTTGGGACTAACCTATTAACCGGAGGCCCAGCCCAGAATTGCTGTTTTTTGGCTATTTCAGAGTTTCGCAGAAAAAGAATATAAAACGGAGTCCAAACGGAATGAAACCTTCGGGAACGTGATTTTCGGAATGAACATGATCCAGAGGACTTGGACCCTACGTCAAGACATCAACCAGGAAGCCACGAGGTAGGGGGCGCGCCTACCCCCTGGGCGCCCCCTCCACCCTCGTGGGCCCCCTGTTGCTCCACCGACGTACTCCTTCCTCCTATATATACCTACGTACCCCCAAACTACCAGATACGGAGCCAAAAACCTAATTCCACCGCCGCAACCTTCTGTACCCGTGAGATCCCATCTTGGGGCCTGTTCCGGAGCTCCGCTGGAGGGGGCATCGATCACGGAGGGCTTCTACATCAACACCATAGCCTCTCCGATTATGTGTGAGTAGTTTACCTCAGACCTTCGGGTCCATAGTTATTAGCCAGATGGCTTCTTCTCTCTTTTTGGATCTCAATACAATGCTCTCCCCCTCTCTTGTGGAGATCTATTCGATGTAATCTTCTTTTGCGGTGTGTTTGTTGAGACCGATGAATTGTGGGTTTATGATCAAGATTATCTATGAACAATATTTGAATCTTCTCTGAATTCTTTTATGTATGATTGGTTATCTTTGCAAGTCTCTTCGAATTATCAGTTTGGTTTGGCCTACTAGATTGGTTTTTCTTGCAATGGGAGAAGTGCTTAGCTTTGGGTTCAATCTTGCGGTGTGTCCTTTCCCAGTGACAGAAGGGGCAGCAAGGCACGTATTATATTGTTGCCATCGAGGATAACAAGATGGTTTTTTATCATATTGCATGAATTTTTCCCTCTACGTCATGTCATCTTGCTTAAGGCGTTACTCTGTTTTCTTGAACTTAATACTCTAGATGCATGCTGGATAGCGGTCGATGAGTGGAGTAATAGTAGTAGATGCAGGCAGGAGTCGGTCTACTTGTCTCGGACGAGATGCCTATATACATGATCATACCTAGATATTCTCATAACTATGCTCAATTCTGTCAATTGCTCAACAGTAATTTGTTCACCCACCGTAAAATACTTATGCTTTTGAGAGAAGCCACTAGTGAAACCTATGGCCCCCGGGTCTATTTTCCATCATATTAATCTTTCAACAACAAGCTATTTCCATTGCCTTTTATTCTGCTTTCTTTACTTTGCATCTTTATCACAAAAATACCAAAAATATTATCTTATCATATCTATCAGATCTCACTCTCGTAAGTGACCGTGTAGGGATTGACAACCCCTTATCGTGTTGGTTGCGATGATTTATTTGTTTGTGTAGGTGCGAGGGACTCGCGCGTGGCCTCCTACTGGATTGATACCTTGGTTCTCAAAAACTGAGGGAAATACTTACGCTACTTTGCTGCATCACCCTTTCCTCTTCAAGGGAAAACCAACGCAGTGCTCAAGAGCTAGCAGTCATCCACATATATTTGGCACACAAACAGTTCACCATCATATGTCTTCGTGAAGAGTGTGGGATCCAATGAACCAGGTTTAAAGCCTTTGCTCTTCAGGAAGTCTTTGAGTGTGTCATACCAAGCGCGAGGGGCTTGTTTGAGGCCATACAATGCCTTGTTGAGCTTGTATACCATATCAGGATGTTTTGGATCTTCAAAGCCAGGTGGTTGTGCAACATACACTTCTTCTTCAATCTTGCCATTGAGAAACGCACTCTTCACATCCATTTGATACAGAAGGATGTTGTGATGATTTCCGTAGGCTAGCAGTATGCGAATGGCTTCAAGCCTAGCCACAGGAGCAAATGTTTCATCGAAGTCAATCCCTTCAACTTGAGTGTATCCTTGAGCAACGAGACGAGCCTTGTTTCTGACGACTTGAGCATGCTCATCTTGTTTGTTGCGATATATCCATTTGGTGCCTATTATGTTGTGTTTGTGAGGGTCAGGATGCTTGACTAGTTCCCACACATTGTTCAGCTTGAACTGTTGAAGCTCTTCTTGCATAGCTTGAACCCATTCAGGTTCTATGAAGGCTTCAGCAACTTTCTTGGGTTCTGATATTGAGACAAATGCAAAGTGCCCACAGAAATTTGCTAGTTGCGTTGCTCTTGAACGAGTGAGTGGACCTGGTGCATTGATGCTATCAATTATCTGCTCAATTTGTACTTCATTTGCAACACGAGGATGAACTGGACGAAGACTTTGCTCTTGCTGATCATTGTCATCATTTGGAGGATTGTCTTCAGGCTGAGCATTGGCTTCAGGTTGATTAGGTGCAGAAATGATGAGTTCCTCTTCAGCCTGTGCCTCACAAGGTATGATCTCTCCAGTTCCCATTAGCTTGATGGATTCACTAGGTGGATCTTCATCTAGCACATTTGGCAGGTGCTCTCTTTGCGAGCCGTTAGTCTCATCGAACCGCACATCTACAGTTTCAACCACTTTATAGTGAAAGAGGTTGAAGACTCTGTAGGAGTGTGAATCCTTTCCGTAACCAAGCATAAAACCTTCATGTGCTTTCGGTGCAAATTTTGAAGTGTGATGTGGATCCTTGATCCAGCACCTAGCACCAAATACTCTGAAGTAACTGACATTTGGCTTCTTACCAGTAAGGAGTTCATAGGATGTCTTCTTCAGAAGCTTATGAAGATAAACACGGTTGAGGACCTGGCATGCAGTATCAATGGCTTCGGGCCAGAACTTTCTTGGAGTCTTGTATTCATCAAGCATTGTCCGAGCCATCTCAATGAGTGTTCTGTTCTTGCGCTCCATGATGCCATTCTGCTGAGGTGTGTACGGAGCTGAGAACTCATGAGTGATACCCAATGTATCAAGGTAAAGGTCGATGTCGGTGTTCTTGAACTCTGTGCCGTTGTCACTTCTGATATGCTTGATCTTGATGCCATAGTTGTTCATGGCACGGTTGGCGAGGCGTCTGAAGACATCCTGCACTTCAGTCTTGTAGAGGATTATATGCACCCATGTATATCTTGAATAATCATCAACAATGACGAAGCCATAGAGACAAGCAGTAGTAGTGAGAGTAGAGTAGTGAGTAGGGCCAAATAAGTCCATGTGTAGCAGCTCGAAGGGTTGAGATGTCATCATGATTGTCTTCGAGGGATGCTTGGCCCTAGTCATCTTTCCAGCTTCACAGGCACCGCACAGATGATCTTTCTTGAACTTGACGCCCTCGATGCCTATCACGTGCTTCTTCTTTGCGAGAGTGTGCAAGTTCCTCATGCCAGCATGCCCTAGCCTCCGATGCCAGAGCCAACACTCTGAAGCTTTTGCTAGAAGACATACGGCAAGCTGTGGTCCTGCTGAGAAATCTACCATGTACAAATGATCTTTTCGATACCCTTCAAAGACTAGAGACTTGTCAGATTCCATTAGTACAAGGCAACGATATTTTTCAAATATCACAATCATGTTCAAGTCACAAAGCATTGAGACAGACATTAAGTTGAAACCAAGGGATTCAACAAGCATCACTTTATCCATGTGCCGATCCTTTGAGATTGCAACTCTACCTAGACCCAATACCTTGCTTTTACCAGTGTCCGCAAATGTGATGTGACTCTTGTCAGATGGACGTAAGGTTGAGTCCATGAGAAGACTTCGATCACCAGTCATATGATTAGTGCATCCGCTGTCCATAATCCATTCTGAAGACTTTGGTGTCATACCCTACAGTACAGTTAGGGGGATAGGCTTCACCAAGAGTATTGTGAAGCATAAACATTTGACGGACAAGAGGATTATCAAAGCTCAGATCAAGGTTAGGACTGATAGGATGATTGGCAAGCGATTCAGGAACAAAATACATAGTAAGACCATTTGGGCATTTTATCTTGCGCCCTACAAGATGTCTTAGGTCCCCAACAATAGCATCGGACGCCTTTGATTTCCGGCTGGAGACCTTTCCCTGCAAAAGGAAGTTAATTCTTCTTAACCACCCACATCTTCAGGGGTGGCTTAGAAGCAATGAGTCTAAGTGCAGCATGTGAGAACTTCGGCTTTGAAGCCCTAGCAAATAGCCTTGCAGGAGATGAGTGATACTCATATGAATAAACAGAATAGTTCTTAGTCTTACGAACATAGCGGTTTGATGATACGCGCTCATATTCATAAGTTTGAGTATGATTTCCCTGCAAACATTGGCGTTAGGGTGACTCAGGTGAGTCATGTGTCTGTATGAAGCCTTCGGGCCATATGAAGCCTTTGCTCTGGGGTTTGTCTTCTTCCCTTGTGGTGTCATGATGACATTCACAGGAAGATTCTCCAGACACCTTTTGGGCACCCAGATCTTCTTCATAGGTGGCCCATTCCTGCAGTTAGTACCAATATACCTGGCAAACACTTCACCATTCTGATTCTTAAACAGTTTATAGTTTGCATCCAAGGAATCATCAATGATAATTGGGTTAGCACAAGTGAAGCCAGATAAGGTGGATGGATCCACTGAAGGTCCCTTTGCAGCAACCCATGTGGTTTTGGGGTACTTCTCAGGCTTCCAGTAAGAACCATCAACATTCATTTTCCTCTCGAACCCAACACCCTCTTTTCTAGGGTTTCGGTTCAGAATCTGCCTTTTGAGGACGTTGCACAGTGTTTGATGCCCTTTGAGACTTTTGTACATCCCTGTCTGAAGCAATGTCTTCAACCTAGCATTTTCATCAGCAATAGTAGTGGCATCCTCAGCAGAGGGATTAGTTACCACATCAACAGTTGAAGATATTGCACCAGTAGTAGCAGTAGAACATTCAGCAACAGAAGTAGCGTTATCACGCTCAAGGCATTTTAGACATGGTGGTTCAAATCCTTCCTGAGCAGAACTATTCTATTGAGCGCGAAGTGACTCATTCTCCTCTTGAAGATCTTCCTGAGCCGCTCTCAATTTCTCAAGTTCTTGCTTCCTTTGAAGATAATCGTAGGAAAGCTTTTCATGAGTTGTTGAGAGCGTTTCATGACAACTTTCAAGTTCCTCGTACTTAACATGAAGATTTTTTATGTCTTCAATTAAGGACTGAGATCGGGTCATTTCTGCGTCCAACAGGTCATCGCTTTTGTCTAAAAGTTTTTGAATATGTTCCATAGCTTTCTGTTGTTCAGTTCCAATTTTAGCAAGTGTTTTGTAGCTGGGTTTGGATTCACAATCAGAGTCATCTTCACTTGATGTTTGAAAGTAAGCATCACGTGAGTTTACCTTGGCACCACGTGCCATGAAGCAGTAGGTGGGAGCGGAGTCGTCCTTGTCATTAGCATCAGCGTTGGTGGCGGAGCCATTGTCTTCAGTGTTGAAGATGGACTTCGCAACGTAAGTTGTAGCTAGAGCCAGACTAGCAACGCCAGAGTCAGACTCCTCCTTAGACTCTACCTCCGCCTCCTCAGAAGAAGACTCCTCCTCTGAATCCATCTCCTTGCCAACAAAAGCACGAGCCTTGCCAGATGAGCTCTTCTTGTGTGATGAAGACTTCGATGAAGATTTGGAAGAAGACTTTGAGGATTTCTTCTTCTTCTTCTTGTCATCAGAATCATATTCCTTGCTCTTTTTCTTCTTCTTGTTTTCATTGTCCCATTGTGGACACTCAGAGATGTAGTGACCAGGTTTCTTGCACTTGTGGCATGTTCTCTTCTTGTGGTCATGAGTAGAAGCTTCATCATTTCTTGAGCTGGATCGTGAAGACTTTCTGAAGCCTTTCTTCTTTGTGAACTTCTGGAACTTCTTCACAAGCATAGCAATCCTTTCCAATGTCTTCAGGATCTCCAGAACTGAAGTCGGATTCTTCTTCAGAAGAGGAAACAACCTTTGCCTTCAAAGCGCGAGTTCGGCCATAGTTGGGACCATAGATATCTCTTTTCTCAGATAGCTGACTCATGTGTGTTGAGCCTCTCAAGTATGTCAGACGGATCGAGTGTCGAAGTCAACGCGTTCTTGAATCATCAGGGCTAGGGTGTCAAATGAGCTGTCAAGTGATCTCAGGAGTGTCTTAACGATTTAATGCTTGATGATCTCAGTGGCGCCGAGAGCATGAAGCTCATTTGTGATGCCAATGAGGCGATCAAACGTGAGCTGGACATTCTCATTGTCATTTCTCTTGAAGCGGTTGAACACGTTGCGAAGGACACTGATCCTTTGATCTCTCTGGGTTGAGACGCCTTCGTTGACCTTAGAGAGCCAGTCCCAGACTAGCTTCGACGTTTCCAGAGCACTCACACGGCCATACTGTCCTTTAGTCAGATGACCACAGATGATGTTTTTGGCAGTAGAATCCAGTTGAACGAACTTCTTGACATCAGTAGGGGTGACACCTTCACCAGTCTTGGGAACGCCGTTCTTGACGACATACCATAGATCGACATCAATGGCTTCAAGATGCATGCGCATCTTATTCTTCCAGTAGGGGTAATCAGTGCCATCGAAGACAGGGCACGCAGCGGAGACTTTGATTATCCCTGCAGTCGACATAGCTAAAACTCCAGGTGGTTAAACCGAATCACACAGAACAAGGGAGTACCTTGCTCTGATACCAATTGAAAGTGCTAGTTATCGACTAGAGGGGGGTGAATAGGCGATTTTTATGAAAGTCTTCAAAACATGGAAGTGTCAAAGACAAACAATGAAAATGAACCTAATAACATGCAGCGGAAGGTAGACTACACTAGGCAAGCCATAGTCAAGTATTCAATGAAGTGAAAGCACGAAGACTAATAGCAGCTAAGTAGTAATGATCAGGAAGGAAGATAGTATGAAGCCAAACAACAATAGAAGTCACACAGTGAAGTCAAACAGGTAGCACAGGCAGGCAATGACTTCACGAAGACAAACTATAAGTAAAGAGAGAGAGAGAAGATAGAACCGGTCTCTTGGAGAGGACAAGGATTTGTTGGACCAGTTCCAGTTGCCGTGACAACTGTACGTCTGGTTAGGGAGGCTGAGATTCAACTCAGAAGACCACGTCTTCACCTTATTCCCCTTGAGCTAAGGACACCCAATCCTCGCCCAATCACTCTGGTAAGTCTTCAAGGTAGACTTTCAAACCTTCACAGACTTCGTTCACCGGCGATCCACAATGACTCTTGGATGCTCAGAACGCGACGCCTAACCGACTGGAGGATTCACAGTCCTCAAGTGTAACAAGTCTTCAGGTCACACGGACAGAAAGACTTCAGTGATGCCTAACACTCTTTGGCTCAGGGTGTTTTGGGCTTTGTCCTCGCAAGGATTTCTCTCTCTCAAAAGCTTCGGAGGTGGGTTGCTCTCAAACGACAAAAGCCGTGCACTAACTCTGAGCAGCCACCAATTTATGGTGTAGGGGTGGGCTATTTATAGCCACTAGGCAACCCGACCTGATTTGTCCGAAATGACCCTGGGTCACTAAGGAACTGACACGTGTTCCAACAGTTAGATTTCAAACACACGCGGCAGCTTGACTTGGGCTACAAGTAAAGCTGACTCATCCATCTCTGGATAAGATTTGCTCTCATTGTCTTCGCTCGAAGACATAGGATTTGGTTGAGCATCACTTCAGTCACTCTGACTTTGTTCACTTGGACCCCATTTAACAGTACGGTGGTTCCTATGACTCAACAAAGAAGAAAAAGAAACTACGAAACAACAATGTCTTCGCGCTCCAAAGTCTTCATGTGATGTCTTCTCATGTCATAGTCTTCAATGTGAATATCTTCACATACCACCATTGTCTTCAATGCCTTCACACATTTTTAGGGGTCATCTCCGGTAGGTAAACCGAATCAATGAGGGACTACTACCTGTGTTATCCTGCAATTCTCACAAACACATTAGTCCCTCAACCAGGTTTGTCGTCAATACACCAAAACCAACTAGGGGTGGCACTAGATGCACTTACAATCTCCCCCTTTTTGGTGATTGACGACAAACTGGTTGAAGTTTGCAACAGGGTTAAAAGTATGTGAAATTGTAAAGGATTAAGATAATTGTCTTCATAAGTAGCAAAAGGCTCCCCCTGAAGATGTGCATATAAGTATTTTGCTTCTGGAATGCAAATGCACATGGCAGGTTGTACTTGTGGAGATGCTCTTCAACTTATGAAGACAATTCGTCATGCATGAAAAGATATAACAAAGATAATGACATGCATAATGAAAAATGGACGTCTGCAATATGACTTCGTGCGGGATTTATCAACGCATATGCAGAATTTATCATCGCATCACAGAGTAGCAGAAAAAGTAGCAGACGACCATCAAGTTTAGGTGTTACAACTCAAAGAACCAAATGTATCAAAAGCGAGAGTTGTAAACACTTGGCAAAAGTATAGCAATCACCCATAAGGACCAGCTTGAAGACTATCAACTCATATGCTTCTCCCATTTTTGTCAGTAAGGACCAAAAAGGTTTGAAGACATAGAGCATCTACTCGTTCTCATGAGGAGTAGGTGGTGAAGCAGCAGGATCGTCGTTGAGGTTTGGTGGTGCAGAAGAACTTGGTGTAGTGTCGATACGCGCCGAAGTTGGAGGTGGGGAAGTAGCATCATCTTGGTCATCAATGACTCTGGCATCAACAGTTGCAGCTGAGGAAGAATAGTCAGAGTCTTCAAGTGAGGGAGTCTGACGCAAGACAGCATTCCTGGGAGGAGTGGAATCAAACTTGAATCTTTCGGTGAAGCCATCGTCTTGAAGATCAGCTTCAGCACTGAGCAATGTCAAACTCTTCCAAGACCTCCGACAGGTTTCGTGAGTGACAAATGCATTCTTGGTAGCAAGGTTGCGAATGCGATTGACATCCACCAAGAGGCTTTTCATCTCACGCATCAGCCAGTCGTGATGCTTATCCTGTTTTTGATGCAGGGCAACGAGAAGCTCTCGGTCGTTGAGAACACGAGAACGCTTCCGAGGCCTTTGAGCAATTGTGCTTTCAGTGGCTTCAGTTTGGGCACGATGAGGTGTGCGTGTATTGCCAGCCAAAGGATAAACACGAGTGGCAGCCAGAACTCCTTCAATGGGCTGTGTGAAGCTTTGGTGATCAGCATTGTGAAGATAAATTGGCTCCTTGGCAGGCTCTGGGTAGATGGCTTCGACAAACATATCAACCTCTGGCAAGAATATCAGATGGTTACGCGCAGACGGCTGATAGTTGACGGCAGAGTGAAGCTTGATAAGGCGCATAACCCATGGAGCATAGAATTTCAATCCAAAAAGATCAGAGCCAGATGCAGCCAATTGCCTGATGAAGAAGTCTTGAGCATTGAAACTGATGCCATTGAAGATAGAGAAGACCAATGTCTTCATTGCTCCTTCAAGCTTCGCTGCAGGTGAATGTCCCTTGATGGGCCATAGAGTTCGCCTTATGATATGATAGATCGTGCGTGGCAGATACTCTAGGTCTTCAACAAAGAATTCCCGTGGATATTCAGCGTCGCGTGGCAGTGGCTTCATCATGCTCAGCATTTGGCTCATGTTGGGCTCAGGCTTCTAAAAATGCTCTCCAAAGCATTGCGGTGAAGCTGACAACCAGGCTCATATAGTTCACTTGGAGTGGGCAAGCTTGTGAGCTCAATAATATCCTAAGCTTTGGCTTCATGGTGTATATTTCCTGTCATCCACTCAAGGATCCAAGTCTTCGGATCCCTGTTGTAGCTGCGAATGTGGAGTGTAGCATAGAATTGTAGCAGAAGCTCTTCATTCCAGTGCTCTTTATCAGACACAAATTGCAGCAGACCAGCATCTCAGAAACAGTCAAGGGCTTCTTCTAAGCAGGGCAGTCCAGCAATAGCTTCACAGTCTAGACGCATATGGGGAAAGATGCGCCCTTGATCATAAAGAACACATGAATAGTAACTGCGCTGCTGATAGCTCCAGAACCGATCAGATGAAATTCTTGGCTTCGAGTAGGGATTCTTGGCACTATCAAAGAAGGTGTTGTGTGCAATGAAGCCATTTGCATTGAAGGATCCTGGTGAAGTTGCAGTACCTGGAAACCTCGGCAACCTTGGCTTAGGATTCTGGACCTGAGCCTTGTGCTCTACATGATAGTCAAATTGTGGACCGGCAGCAGGTGGAGGAACCACAATGGGCCATCTGACAGTAACCAGTTGACCACGATCAAATGCTTGCTCAATGGTGTGTGGCCTTGGAGGCGATACAGGAGCAATGGCATTGGCATTAACTTCAGGCTGCCGATTTGCATCAGGTGCAGCATTGGCTTCAGCGTAGGTTCCAGATTTGTACGAATCCAAGAATAGGTACAAGTGAGGAATCTAACTACGTGTGAAGCATAATTGAATATACTAGGCATAATATGAGATGCAGAACATGATAGATCCAAATTTGTGGAGGCAGAAACCACTTTTGGTAAGGAAAGATGAATCCATCAGATCAAAAAGACAGTAAAAAGAGAGTTTTAATTACCACACGATGAACTGCTAGACGGAGTAGAAGAGGAGGCCGAGCAGTTCGATCTTCCGTGCCCTAACTTGGCGATGGAGGACACCTACGGCGGTGGCGGAGAAGACGAGGTCCGCGGCCGGCGTGAGGACGGCGTCGGTGATCTCAGTGTCGCCGAGAGCATGAAGCTCATTTGTGATGCCAATGAGGCGATCAAACGTGAGCTGGACATTCTCATTGTCATTTCTCTTGAAGCGGTTGAACACGTTGCGAAGGACACTGATCCTTTGATCTCTCTGGGTTGAGACGCCTTCGTTGACCTTAGAGAGCCAGTCCTAGACTAGCTTCGACGTTTCCAGAGCACTCACACGGCCATACTGTCCTTTAGTCAGATGACCACAGATGATGTTTTTGGCAGTAGAATCCAGTTGAACGAACTTCTTGACATCAGTAGGGGTGACACCTTCACCACTCTTGGGAACGCCGTTCTTGACGACATACCATAGATCGACATCAATGGCTTCAAGATGCATGTGCATCTTATTCTTCCAGTAGGGGTAATCAGTGTCATCGAAGACAGGGCACGCAGCGGAGACTTTGATTATCCCTGCAGTCGACATAGCTAAAACTCTAGGTGGTTAAACCGAATCACACAGAACAAGGGAGTACCTTGCTCTGATACCAATTGAAAGTGCTAGTTATCGACTAGAGGGGGGTGAATAGGCGATTTTTATGAAAGTCTTCAAAACATGGAAGTTTCAAAGACAAACAATGAAAATGAACCTAATAACATGCAGCGGAAGGTAGACTACACTAGGCAAGCCATAGTCAAGTATTCAATGAAGTGAAAGCACGAAGACTAATTGCAGCTAAGTAGTAATGATCAGGAAGGAAGATAGTATGAAGCCAAACAACAATAGAAGTCACACAGTGAAGTCAAACAGGTAGCACAGGCAGGCAATGACTTCACGAAGACAAACTGTAAGTAAAGAGAGAGAGAGAAGATAGAACCGGTCTCTTGGAGAGGACAAGGATTTGTTGGACCAGTTCTAGTTGCCGTGACAACTGTACTTCTGGTTAGGGAGGCTGAGATTCAACTCAGAAGACCACGTCTTTACCTTATTCCCCTTGAGCTAAGGACACCCAATCCTCGCCCAATCACTCTGGTAAGTCTTCAAGGTAGACTTTCAAACCTTCACAGACTTCGTTCACCGGCGATCCACAATGACTCTTGGATGCTCAGAATGCGACGCCTAACCGGCTGGAGGATTCACAGTCCTCAAGTGTAACAAGTCTTCAGGTCACACGGACAGAAAGACTTCAGTGATGCCTAACACTCTTTGGCTCAGGGTGTTTTGGGCTTTGTCCTCGCAAGGATTTCTCTCTCTCAAAAGCTTCGGAGGTGGGTTGCTCTCAAACGACAAAAGCCGTGCACTAACTCTGAGCAGCCACCAATTTATGGTGTAGGGGTGGGCTATTTATAGCCACTAGGCAACCCGACCTGATTTGTCCGAAATGACCCTGGGTCACTAAGGAACTGACACGTGTTCCAACAGTCAGATTTCAAACACACGCGGCAGCTTGACTTGGGCTACAAGTAAAGCTGACTCATCCATCTCTGGATAAGATTTGCTCTCATTGTCTTCGCTCGAAGACATAGGATTTGGTTGAGCATCACTTCAGTCACTCTGACTTTGTTCACTTGGACCCCATTTAACAGTACGGTGGTTCCTATGACTCAACAAAGAAGAAAAAGAAACTACGAAACAACAATGTCTTCGCGCTCCAAAGTCTTCATGTGATGTCTTCTCATGTCATAGTCTTCAATGTGAATATCTTCACATACCACCATTGTCTTCAATGTCTTCACACATTTTTAGGGGTCATCTCCGGTAGGTAAACCGAATCAATGAGGGACTACTACCTGTGTTATCCTGCAATTCTCACAAACACATTAGTCCCTCAACTAGGTTTGTCGTCAATACTCCAAAACCAACTAGGGGTGGCACTAGATGCACTTACAATAGGTATCTTCGGTTTGATTTGGGTGAAAGGACGGATACTTAATATCGTCCTCCTATGGTCCATGTTGACTACAAATGGTCCGTAGAAGGAGTCCACGAGAGGCAATGTTAGTACATACTGCAATAGGGAGACACATGTTAATGTTTAACATAAGCAAGCTAATATTTGAAAATGACAGCCACTTACAACTGGGGACTTGAATATGTTATATTTGGGAAAAAGCAGGACCACGACATTATCAATCTACGACGTGGTGCAGTTTCATTGTTGCATCCACGAGCACTTGAAGGCATATGCTTGCGCTTGAAACTGCACGTCAGAAAGATGTAGGCATCCAAGATATTTGGTGTCTGTGTGTCTCTCAAATTCAATGCGGACAAGACTATGGACTACGAGATTGAAGCAGTCGACATGAACTCGTCCAATAATCTGGATGGTTTGTTGGATCATTCGGAAGCTAATCTCAATCACGTATGGTCTAAGCTCCGTGCGTGATCGAGATTAGCCTCAGGATGATCCAGCAAACCATTCGGGTTGTAGAACGAGTTCATGTCGACTGCTTCAATTTCGAATTCCATGGGCTTGATTGTGCTGAAGTTGAGAGACATACAACACCAAATATCTGAGATTCATGTACCTTTTTGACTTGTAACTTCAAGATCAAGCACAAGCATTGAGGCGCTTTTGGATGCAACAAGCAATCCGCACCACGGTGCTAATTGATATTGTTGTGGTCACACCTTCTCCTAGAAACAACATATTCAACTCTACAGTTATAAGTGGTCCTATTTTCAAATATTAGTTTGCTTATGTTAGCCATTAACATTAGTAGTGTCTCTATCGCCGTATGTACCACCATTGTCTCCCGTCGACTCCTCCTATGGTTTATCTGTATTCAACATAGACTGAAGCAGGACGATCTTGATAAATCTGTCCTTTGACCCAAATGAAACAAAAGAGCATTTCATGGCCATGAGATGACGAAGGACAAAATAACAGTGACACGGAAATTCAATGAGGTGTTTAGAATGAGGATCCCTAGTTGGAATACCCAAGTCGTGGGTTGGCTAATGAACAACCATTTAAACCTCGCCTACAAATGCAATTAAGCATTCCATCCTCTTCCTGTGTTGAACTAAATGCGTTAGCATGTTTGTCGGGGATATACCCCGCGGTATGACCCGGCCGGACTTGGCGACTCACCAGAGACCCGACTGGAGCTTGGCGAGTCACTGGCGATCCGCCCGGATATGGCGGTTTACATGTAACCCGCCTGGACATTGTGACTCACTGGAGACCCGATGGGCGGATCAGACGGACGACAAGGCCCAAGGCCCAGCAGGCCAGCTTATACTCTGGTGGGCCGGTTTAAGAGGAAAGGCGTGAACAATATTACCTTACAAGGAGTTAAAGACCTGAACTTGTATCTGGTTTGTATTAGAAGGTAGACTAGTCCTAAATCCTAATAGGACTCCACATGTAACCCGCCCCTCTAATTTATATAAGGAGGGGCAGGGCTCCCCAAAGAGGGACAAGCAACAAGCAAGAAATAATCTCTAGGGCTAGACACAAAGAGCCGGCTTACCGGCGACTCCCTCATGACCATAATGAGACCTAACCACAAACAGCATGTAGGGTTATTACCAGATGAGTTTCCCGAGGCCCGAAGCTGTCTAAATCCTTGTCTTATGTTGCGTCTCTTGATTCCGCCCAACCCCTCTCAAGCTACCACATAGATGCGTTGGCCTCACGACTAAGTCCTCACACTAAGGACATCTGTCGTGACAAGTCCACGACAGTTGGCGCCCACTGTGGGGCCTGCGCACGGTGGTGTTGAGTTCTTGGAGGGATCTCTCCAAGGATCGAGAAGTTTGCAATTTTCTTGATGAAAAAAAAACCCAGCTCAAAAGGATCTACATCTTCCTGAAAGTTCGTCAGGTCAATTCCGATCTAATTTGGTACCAGGCTCGAGAAGAAAATTCCAAGGCGTTATAGGCGCTGCCATGGGCGTTGCTGTCCGATCTAATTTGCTCAGCTGTCCTCAGCCGTCGGTTGATCTACTTTTTCCATCAAAGGATCTCGCCGACCCGTGATAACAATTGCCGCTCGACGTTTCAAGTTATCCATGCCGACAGGTCCCACCATTGGAATCACCCGTTTGCGACCTACTTGGTGGTCCCTGCAGATGAAAAAGATGACGTACGGCCGAGGCCAGCAGGAGCCGGGTAGCACATCAGGTCAGGACGGCTGACGCAGATTTCCACTCCGTCGCGTCAACAAAGTGATTTGCCAAAACACCATCACGCGAACAAGGGGACTTCGAACTTGCAGAGTCACGGACGGATCCACGCCTGCACCCAATACTCTTCCCGAGACCTTGTTCAGACCGGATTTAAACTCGCTTCGTGGGGAGCAAAGGAAAAAGCTGCGGTCCAGGAGTAGTGCGCCACTACAAGACAAATCAGCGATGCCAATTCATTATTAATAAACAATTCAACCATGGAGTACTAGTACTTGCTACCATGACCCCACGTGAAGGATCAATCAAAGGAAAATTGAGGCATGTATGTACCCTCATATTCTTGATAGGATTAGTATTACTAATTGGACTTGGGCTCCACGATCGGGCATCTGCGCCGCGACTGCCGGCTTCGGCCCTGACGTCTCCGCCGCAGTACTTCTGAGCCTGCCTGCGCAAAAGCCACCTCCGTCCCGGTCTCTGGCCTGCGCGTCTCCGTCCTGGCCTCCGGCTCATGCGCCTCCGTGCCTCGTCGACTGCGCTCTTCCGCCTCGTGGCCGCGCCCGCACGACTCCAAGCGGGAATCACCAAGTTTCGCGCAACGCACGCCCTCTGTTCCGGATTGCTCTGCGCTGAGTCGCCTCAACGGTCTACTGCAAGCCGCATCCTCCATCTCAACCGGTTGCCTCCCGCGCACTCGCCGTCTCCGGCGCGCCGGCCGGTTCTTGCGGCCTCCGTCGCTGTGCCTTGAGCCGCTAGCTGTCTCTGCCACCTCCACAAATCGCCCCCGCGTAACCCGGTCAATGCTGCTGCCAGTGAGCTGTCGCAGCTTCGGCTGTCTCTACCAATCAATTCTTTTGTCAAAAACAAAAGCAGCACTATGCATTATCCAGTGCTAGCGTCTGTGTTCATCCGGCAAAAAATACCAGATGTTATTTTTCCAATGTATTTTATCAGTACCTGTTAATTCATCCGACAATAGTTACTCTGGCCTGTGATATTTTTATGCAGGACGGCTATTAAAAGAAAAAGGGGGTATTATACTGTGGAGGCACGTTCGGTTGTGGCACGCAGCTTCACAGACACGCGTATCGCGGTCCGGTTTACATCAACGCGCCGGCCGACTCGCCCGTCCGCACCGCCTTACAACGCCACAGACGATTCGCCCGTCCGCCCTCGCGGCCGGTTCACCCGTCCGCACCAGCTTACAACGCGGAGGACAACTTGCTCGTCCGCACCGGCTTACAACACCGGGCCGACTCATGTGTCTGCTCCCGCGGCCGACTCACCCATGAGTGGTTTCAGTTTCACCTAGTGATCATCAACTTCATGGCGGGTTATTTCCGGCCTGAACGAATCAGGTGCTATCCATCTAAAGTCTATCTTATTAGCACATACTATTTTTTGTCAAAGAACAATTACTTTGATCTGTGTATTTTTATATACAGGACAATCATTCACTACAAATGTGGTTTATACCATGGGTATGGAGCACGGGCTGACAATATTCCGCCCGGCGATAGTCCGTAACATATTACCCGATGAATGGACGCGCACAAGCCGCCGCCCGTACGGCCCGGTATACATCAACACACCGGGCCGCGCCAGTCTGCATGATCTGTTTATTGAATATGAGCAAGTCACAACTTGGGTAGCCCGGTTTTCTTTCAACAAAATGGAGGCAAATTATCATATACTATCAACCGCCGTCTGCACTGGGTGGCTCAATGGGCAGGCGCACAAGTCGCCACACCTACAGTTTGGTTAATTTCAAATCGCCAGTGGGAAGGAACCATTGGCCGAGTTGCTGGCACGGCTCATACGGGATCATTTATAACCCACCGTAATCACCTCAGCCTTCTGTGGATTCACATCGTGCTATCAACACCAATGATATACAAATTATGCCGGTTTATATCACGGTCAAATATGGAGAATCTCAAGACAACTCCTTGAGTCGTCTTAAGACTCGGGGGTTAGGATGACATGACTCAGCAAATCTTGCCAGTTTCAGCAAATTTAAAGAACCCCAGGACGATGGAGGGAAAGATAACCCGGTCCCAGAGGCTACTACTATATTGATGAAAATTTAAAGGCCGTCAGAAAAGTTTCGGCTTAAAAAGTATACGAAAATTACAAAATCCCGGCTCAATGAAGAAGTTCTGGGTCATCAGAAAGGATTCTGGTTCAAAATCTGGTTCAAGAGAAGCTCTCACATATCCGGTTCAAGAGAGGCTCTCACATATCTGGTTCAAAATCCGGTTCAAGAGAAGCTCTCACATATCCGGTTCAAGAGAAATATGTCTCTTACAAAGCTTTGAAGCTCTCAATATCCGGTTAAAAATCCGGTTCAAAAAGAATTTATCTCACGCAAAGCTCGAGTTCTCAGAAATAATTAAAGGGACCAAAGAAAGTCTGTTACAAAGCACAACTCAAACATAGGTACCCTGCTTTAATGACCATTGGGAGCTGATCGTATTCGAATTTAGCTTAACCCTTTTGGTCTGACCCTGATCGTATTCGAATCAGAGTCATTAAATATTCTCATGATCACTAGGGGGCTTCCTGTTCAAACATAGGTCGTATTCAAACCAAAGAGAACATAGCTGTCAGTACCCTCTTGATCGGCACACTGCCGAGCTCACTAGGGGGCTTCTTGATCGTATTCTAATCATAGCTCAACCCCTTTTGGGAACCGACTTTGATCGTATTCGAATCAGAGTCGTTAAAAAACTCTCAAGATCATTAGGGGGCTTCCTGTTCAAACATAGGTCGTATTCGAACCAAAGAGAACATAGCTGTCGGTACCCTCTTGATCGGCGCAACGCCAAAGCCACTGGGGGCTACATGATTGTATTCGAATCCTAGCTTAACCCCTTTGGAACGGTTTACTGATCGTATTCAAATCAGAAGCCTCAATTTTTCTTTCTTCGCTTAAGTTTTTTGAAAGCGATATTTGATTTTGTCTTGAGCCCCTTTTTGTTCATATCTGAAGCATATATGTGGCTTCGATTAACCCGGCTTGACTTTGGATGATAAGTCGCCATCATATGACAATCATAAACATTTGGAAGTCTTGATTTCTAAAGATTGGGTTATCATCCTTACTGCACAGATCACATAAACCGAAAGTGAAAATTCAATATCACAGGGTTCTTATGATCTACTTGTGTGCGGGATAAGACTACATTTGGATGGTTACCCGCCCTGGCTTTTGACGTTAAAGTCGCCAGGGCATATGTTGTTTAAGCTCTGTGCAAGATTTACAGAGCTATGACTTACGTAAATAATTGGTGTCTCAAAAGGGTTATCAATTCTTAATTTTTTCAAAGGCTATAAGCCGCTGGGTTATGAAATTCCGGCTTATAATGAATGCGCTTTAAGTCGCCATCGGCCAAGAGCCGCCGAGTATTTGAACTTCGGATCTACTTGTCAACCGATAAGATTATATTATTCAAATCTTGAATAGCCAACATGGCTGGATTTTTATTATGATTATCAATATTATGATGGAGGTCTTTAAAGTCGCTTCAGCGCAATGGCTATTATTTTATCAAGGTATATGATTTATTTTACAATGGAGGGAATAGTCCAGAGTAGCTGCAGGTTTACGACCCGGCACTTGGGGGCTATATTATTCAAGTTGAGGTTACATCAAATAGGCAAGTCCCATGTCACTGCCAGCATGCACCATGGCACTTGGGGGCTAATGCAAAGTCATTTTTTGCTCAACTTATTGAAGACCCGACTCATCACATTGTAATGAGCCGGCCCTTGGGGGCTACCAATTGCTCCTGTCAAAAATTCAAGGTACACAAGCATTAATCCATTATATTGAACGGCCCATCTTCTCAGTTGGTAGAGTACAAAGCTCTTAACCTTGTGGACGTGGGTTCAAGCCCCATGGTGGAGATTATATTATATGATGTTATTATCAATAAATTATATACAAAGTCCCAGCTCAGTATTATCTTACTGAGCCGGCCCTTGGGGGCTACACATTGCTGTTCAAGTTTACATGGTTATATCTACAAAGTCCCTGCTCATTATTGCATAATGACCCGGCCCTTGGGGGCTACACTGGTTGAAGTTTTCATGAGCATAAGGCAATTACAAGTCCCAGGTTGCTGCAAGCATGACAACCCGGCACTTGGGGGCTATAGGTGATATGCATATAAGGGAGAAAAAATCTTCAAATTCTCAGTTTGGAGCAGACCAGATTAACCCGGTGTCTGCAACAATCATGACCCGGCATCATTTATTTATAACCCGACAATTTTGGCAATCATAAATCGGCAAGATCTACATCTTTAAGCCGTCTGAATATCAGTTGAATATTTCAAGATCAATATTTTTGTCAAGTCAGAGCTTTGAAGGCTGACTCAAATGGATTATTTCTTATAAGTATCTCTCTCCAAGAGCCAATGTCAGCAAATCGATTATGAAGCTGGCCTATTGACCCAGATTTTTCAAAAGGAAGTATCTGGATTTTTTGCATTGACAAAATTGAAACATATATGTTGAGGAGATTTGTTATGAATTCATGGGCGTGTATCAAGAAGGAAATGACAAGGACTTAAAGATGATCAGGGGCTGGCTTACAAGAATTTTTAACCCGGAGCACAACCTGTCAAAGTTGTTCTGGTGTTTATTTTGCAGGATCAGTTTAACATGGATAAATCCAAATTAAACTAGGGGCTAATGTCGGGGATATACCCCGCGGTATGACCCGGCCGGAATTATGACCCGGCCGGACTTGGCGACTCACCAGAGACCCGACTGGAGCTTGGCGACTCACTGGCGATCCGCCCGGATATGGAGGTTTACATGTAACCCGCCTGGACATTGTGACTCACTGGAGACCCGATGGGCGGATCAGACGGACGACAAGGCCCAAGGCCCAGCAGGCCAGCTTATACTCTGGTGGGCCTGTTTAAGAGGAAAGGCGTGAAGAATATTACCTTACAAGGAGTTAAAGACCCGAACTTGTATCCGGTTTGTATTAGAAGGTAGACTAGTCCTAAATCCTAATAGGACTCCACATGTAACCCGCCCCTCTAATTTATATAAGGAGGGGCAGGGCTCCCCAAAGAGGGACAAGCAACAAGCAAGAAATAATCTCTAGGGCTAGACACAAAGAGCCGGCTTACCGGTGACTCCCTCATGACCATAATGAGACCTAGCCACAAACAGCATGTAGGGTTATTACCAGATGATGTTTCCCGGGGCCCGAAGCTGTCTAAATCCTTGTCGTATGTTGCGTCTCTCGATTCCGCCCAACCCCTCTCAACCTACCACATAGATGCGCTGGCCTCGCGACTAAGTCCTCACACTAAGGACATCTGTCGTGACAATTCCACGACAATGTTAGCTGCTGAGCAATCTACAATTCTCACTGTTTGACTAGTTGTCTTGTACTGCATTACCACGTGTCGCAAGTAATTCAGAGACGTGGTTGGAAGATTACCGAGTGGCAGTGCAGATTGGCGGAGGCAATGATTATGTCGCCATGAAACATTTGCCCTTGCTGTTAGAAAGATCGACCTGGGCGTGGTTGAACCAGTTGGCTCCTGCTAGCATATACTGCTGGGAGGACCTAGCTCGTGTGTTCATCAAGACATTCGAAGGAACGTGCAAGCGTCCCACTGGGCTAACTAAATTGCAGCACTGCGTTCAGAAGCCGAAGAAACTCTGAGAAATTACATTCAGTGCTGGACCACACTTCACCATGTGGTTGAGAATGTCACCGAGCATCAGGCGGTTTGTGCTTTCAAGGCTGGTCTAAGATAAAGAGAGCTCATCTTGAAGTTTGGTCGGTCTGGAACTTTGACCATGAGCAGAATGATGGAAATAGCCACTCAGTGTGCGAATGGCGAGGAAGAGGATCGTCTCCGCAACGGCACGGGAAAACCTGGTGATCCCGACCTCGGCAGCGGCAATCCCAGCCGAAAACAAAAGCGCAAAGCCGAAGGTTCTGGTCAGGCAGAAGCAACCACTTTGGTTGCGCAGGCCAAGAACAAGGGAAAGGCCAAAGCACACTGGATATCCAAGAAGAAGAAAGATCAGTCTCAACAGGACGTCCTTGATTTGCCTTGTGCCATTCACACCAAGAAAGATGAAGAGGGTAACCTGATATTGACCAAGCATACCACCCGATAGTGCATGTTTTTGATTCAGCAGTTCCGCGATGGTCGACCGAGTGAAAAGAGCCCCGACGAGGACGACGATGAAGAAAAGGCTGAGGATTACCCCAAGGTCAACGCCACTCTGGTAATTTTCGCTAACGTCGAGAGTAAAAGCCAACTGAAAGTCATCAATTGAGAGGTGAATATGGCTATTCCAGTGACTACGACGTACCTCAAGTGGTCGAAAACTCCCATCACTTTCGATCAGTCGGACCACCCAGCTTATGTGGCGGCAGGCGCTGGTGGTTGATCCAGTTGTGGGAGGCACTCGGTTGCGCAAGGTCCTCATGGATGGTGGGAGTGGGTTGAACATACTCTTCGCCGAGACATTTAAGGGGATGGGCTTTCCGATGTCCCGACTCAGCGAGAGCAACATATAGTTCCACAGAGTCATTCTAGGGAAGAAGGCGAGGTCAAGTCAACCACTTCAAATGTCAACTTCTCCTTCCGAAAGTTCTTCGAGTCACCAAAAACCACGTCCTAGGCACGATCATGCCATCCTCGGCCGAGCGGCTTATACACGTTTCATGTCCTGCCCATGTTACATATACCTTAAGCTAAAGATGCCCGGTCCTAAGGGTGTAATCATCGTCACGGGGAACAGGTAGAGATCTGAGGAGTGTCTTCAGCAAGGATCCAAGATTGCTAATGAGCAGATGGCAGTGGTGGAATTGGAAGAGTACAAGAGAAATGCAGATCCGACTGATTTGCTTCGTTCCAAGAAACCAACTTCTGAATCTGCTTTCTAGTCGGCGGGAGAGAAGAAACAAGTTCACATTCACCCGGAAGATCCTACAACCGCTCCGACTAACATCTCAACAACACTCGACAGCAAATAGGAAGCCGCGCGCATCCGGTTCCTCCATGAGAACTGGGACATCTTCGCATGGAAACCATCCGACATGCCAGGTGTACCCCGGGGACTGGCTGAGCACCATTTGAGAGTTGATCCAAAGGCCAAACTTGTTAAGGAGCATCTCCGTCGCTCGGTTGCGGAGAAGAGAAAGGCGATTGGCGAGGAGGTAGCTCGGCTCCTGGTAGCTGAGTTTATACGCGAAGTATATCACTCAGAGTGGCTCGCCAACGTCGTCATCGTTCCCAAGAAGGACAAGTCACTTCGTATGTGTATCGATTTCAAACACATCAAGCGGGCCTGCCCGAAAGATCATTTTCCGCTCTCCCGCATCGACCAAATAGTGGATTCCACTTCAGGATGCGAGCATTTGTCTTTTCTTGATGCGTACTCCGGGTACCATCAAATCCGACTGTACGGACCAAATGAAATAAAAACGGTCTTCATCACCCCTTTCGGATGTTTTTGTTATATCACCATGCCATTCGGCCTCAAAAACGCCGGTGCTACCTTTATGCACATGATTCAGAAGTGCCTGCTAACTCAGATCAGTCGAAACGTTGAGGCCTACATGGATGATATAGTGGTCAAGTCACGCAAAGGTTCCGACCTGCTGACTGACCTCGCTGAAACCTTTGCCAATCTGAGAAAATACGACATCAAGCTGAATCCGACCAAGTGCACCTTTGGGGTCCCTGGAGGCAAGTTACTCGGTTTTCTTGTTTCTGAGCGAGGAATTGATGCTAATCCCGAGAAAATCAGCGTGATCGTTTGAGTGATGTGCCCGAAGCGCGTGCACGACGTCTAGAAGCTCACAGGTTGTCTCGCAGCATTGAGTCGGTTTATTTCTCGTCTCGGAGAAAATGCATTGCCTTTATACCGATTGATGAAGAAGTCCGATACGTTCGAATGGACCCCGAAGCAGAAGCAGCGTTTGTTGAGCTCAAAGCCCTGCTCTCCACCCAGCCGGTGTTCGCTGTCCCGAGCAGCAAAGAGCCTCTGCTTTTGTATATTGCGGCCACTGGCCAAGTCGTCGGTACAGTCCTCGCAGTGGAGCGAGAAGAAGAATGCAAGGCCTACAAAGTTCAACAACCGGTGTATTACATCTCTGAAGTCCTGACTTCGTCTAAGCAGAGATATCCGCATTATCAGAAGTTTGTCTACAGAGATATCCGCATTATCAGAAGCTTGACCACTTTTGGATTTATCCGAATGTTGCTTTCCTGTTACTTGCATGGTTAAGTATGTTTTATAACTTAGGCGAGGGCGGGTTCGCGGCTAAGCCCCCGAGTGAGAGATATGCTCTCCACTTGAAGTGGGTTTAAACTTAGACGAAGGCTGGAGATATTCGGATAAATCCAAAAGTGGTCAAGCTTCTGATAATGCGGATATCTCTGCTTAGATGGAGTCAGGACTTCAGAGATGTAATACACCGGTCGTTGAACTTTGTAGGCCTTGCCTTCTTCTCGCTCCACTGCGAGGACTGTACTAACGACTTGGCCGGTGGCCACAATATACAAAAGCAGAGGCTCTTTGCTGCTCGGGGCAGCGAGCACCGGCTTGGTGGAGAGCAGGGCTTTGAGCTCAACAAATGTTGCTTCTGCTTCGCGGGTCCATTCGAACATACTGGACTTCTTCATCAATCGATATAAAGGCAATGCCTTTTCTCCGAGACGATAAATAAACCAACTCAACAGCTTGTGAGCTTCTGGACGTCGTGCGAGCGCTTCATTCGAACGATCACGCTGATTTTCTTGGGATTAGCATCTATTCCTTGCTCGAAAACGAGAAAACCGAGTAACTTGCCTCCAGGCACCCCAAAGGTACACTTGGTCGGATTCAGCTTGATGTCGTATTTTCTCAGATTGCCAAAGGTTTCAGCGAGGTCAGTCAGCAGGTCGGAACCTTTGCGTGACTTGACCACTATATCATCCATGTAGGCCTCAACATTCTGACTGATCTAAGTGAGCAGGCACTTCTGAATCATGCGCATAAAGGTAGCACTGGCATTTTTTAGGCCGAATGGCATGGTGATATAACAAAAACACCCGAAAGGGTGATGAAGGCCGTTTTTTATTTCATCTGGTTCGTACAGTCGGATTTGATGGTACCCAGAGTACGCATCAAGAAAAGACAAATGCTCGCATCCCGAAGTGGAATCCACTATTTGGTCGATGTGGGGGAGCGAAAATTGATCTTTCGGGCAGGCCCGATCGATGTGTTTGAAATCGATACACAAAGTGACTTGTCCTTCTTGGGAACCATGGCGACGTTGGCGAGCCACTCGGAGTGATATACTTAGCGTATAAACTCAGCTGCCAAGAGCCGAGCAACCTCCTTCCCAATCGCCTTTCTCTTCTCCGCAGTCGAGCGACGGAGATGCTCCTTAACAGGTTTGGCCTTCGGATCAACTCTCAAATGGTGCTCAGCCAGTCCCTTGGGTACAGCTGGCATGTCGGATGGTTTCAATTCGAAGATGTCTGTAGCGACCAGACCTCAAACAGTCTGATCTCTGTGCATCAGTGTCATCCCTGGATCGGTAATGCTGACACGCACAGTACTTGAGGATTTATAACAGAGTAGCAATCACACACTTATTACATCGAATGTCTCAAAAGAGAACTTATTACAATAGATATGGCTTAAGGCCATCTAATAAGATAACAGCAGAAGGCTTGGAAGATAAAGTGAGTCCATCAACTCTAACGGCATCACTGAGTGAAAGACCACGACCTAAGGCTCCTTACTCGCCGTCTGAAAAGTCTGCAACATGATACGTTGCAGCCCGAAAACGGGTCAGCACATGGAATATGCTGGCAAGGCAACACAAAAGAGTAATGAATAGAATAAAGCTATCACTACATGCATATATGGCTGGTGGAGGCTGTATGGTTAATAAGTTTTGCGGAAAGCCAATTTTTCCCTACAACAAAGGAATAAATTTTATTTAACTATCATGGTGGTTGTTAAACATAGAGAAGGTTCACCCAACTCAATCCCAATTAAGCATCATCATTAAACCCAATCAAATTATATTAAGAGTGATGAGATCCACATGATAATTCGAGAACTAGATACTCAAGATGTCCATAACCGGGGACACGCCTAACCATGATTAGTTTGTACACTCTGCAGAGGTTTGCACACTTTTCCCCACAAGACTCGATCTCCTCCATTGGTTTTCTCGCACTACATGATGTTTGAGAAACGGATGACCGAGACACAGTCTTTCCGAAGAGGTCCCCTTAACCGATAGATAGGCCTGTACACCTACAATCCCCTACATCTGCTAGCCCATCATGGAAAGGTTTCCCACAACTTACTCAACTATGCCAGAGCCCATAATGGCATGTGGCTGCACACGGAAGTTTCTAGTATGAATAATCTCATGATCCCTTTGAGCCTGGGTGGCAGTCCATAGGAGAATCACACGGTACCCCGGGATTTCCAAAAATACAGACAACACTGGGTTCCACAGGTGCCTCAATCCACCCAGGTGTGTGTTAAAGTAGCCACCTTAAGTTAACCATTAATTAACAATACTCACATCTGTCATGAATACACTCAAACCCAAACCACGTCTACGAGCATAGCATAGCAATATAAGCAACGTAGAAGTAACTCCCTTAGGTTTGATAATAAACAGGTGAATAGGTACTACCTCATCTACTTCCCAAACCCACAATTTAATCAGATCCTAACCATGCAATTGTTTGAGGATTGATCTAATGCAATAAAACTGGGTAGTAAAGAGGTATGATCAAAGTGTTACTTGCCTTGCTGATGATCCGCGAAACCTAGAGACTCGTAGTAGCACGCTTCGCACTCCGGGTACTCTATCGCAAACAAACAAGTATACAATAAGCAATCAAGCAAAGATGCACGGGTAAAACTCAAATAAGATCTAACCAGAAAGTTCAACTTAAGAACTCCGGTTTGCAAAAAGAATCAAATCAAACGAAGCAACGAAACTCAAACTGCGAAAGAAACAAGCTTCGATTTCTAATCTGGACTAAAGTCAAATTTAAAGTGGCAAAAACTTGTTTAAGTTGATTAAACAGAAAGAGGGTTTCATGACAAAACTCTAGGCGCTTGAATCGCCTGATTCCGATAAATGAGCGAAAAGATAAACTAAAACAAAAATCGGATCAGAAATCGCGATCGAAAATAATCGCGAAAAATCTGAGAAAAAGAAAAACTGATGAACAGGCTAACGAACGAACGTTCGCTGTCTGCGGCTAAACGGTGAAAAACGTTCGTTAAACGAACGAACGAACGGGCGTTCGCTAAATAAATAAACCGGAACAAAATCCGATCTAAATAAAAAAAGGGATCTAGGGTTTCAAGAAAACGATCGGTTTTCTCGCGAAAACCGAGGCGGCGGCGGCTACCTCCGGCAAGGTCCGGCGAAACGGCGGCGGCGGCGGGGCTGGCGGCGGCGCGGGTTTCGAGGCGGCTAGGGTTTCGGGTGGGGTGGCTGCGGCTTGGGCCTCCGCGGCTTATAAGGGCCGGCCAGGCTAGTGTCCAGGTCGGACACGCCCGGTTAGGTCGGTAACCTTTTCTTTAAATAATTCCGCGCATAAAAACGAATAAAAGAAATACTAAATGGACTCCAAAAATCCTGAAATAAATTTTGCCCGTCCTCTAAAAATCTACCGGACAAGGTGAACATTTATTTGGGACTCTAATACAATTTTGAAGAACTCATATTTTTTCTAATTCAAATATAATAGCGATAAAACTCTGAATAAAATTATTATTTGATTTTAATATTAAATCTCCAATATTTCTTTATTTTGAGGAAGTCATTTTATCCTCTCTCTTTTATTTTCATAAAAGAAATATTCGAAAAGAAAATAATTAAAATCAAACGATCCTCTTTTTAAAATTTGAGAAAACTCAAATATGAAAATTACGAAATTCCCAACTCTCTCCGTGGGTCCTTGAGTTGCGTAGAATTTCTAGGATCAAACCAAAATGCAATAAAATATGATATGCAAAGATGATCTAATGTATAACATTCCAAATTGAAAATTTGGGATGTTACAAACCTACCCCCCATAAGATGAATCTCGCCCTCGAGATTCGGGTTGGCTAGAAAATAGGTGAGGGTAATCCTTCCGTAGGTCTTCCTCTCGTTCCCAGGTGGCTTCATCTTCGGTGTGGTGGCTCCACTGAACCTTGCAAAAATTGATACTTTGCTACGTGTAACTCGGCTGGCAAACTCAAGAATCTTGACTGGTTTCTCCTCGTAGGTCAAATCGCTATCCAACTAAATCGCTTCCAGTGGCACTGTATCTCTCAGAGGGATATCAGCCATCTCTGCGTGGCACTTCTTCAACTGAGAAACGTGGAACACATCGTGAACTCCTGACAATCCTTCGGGCAATTCCAACTTGTAAGCAACTTCTCCCATACGTTCCAAAACTTTGTATGGTCCCACAAAATGTGGTGCTAACTTTCCCTTAACTCCAAAGCGCTTCACTCCTCGAAGTGGTGATACACGAAGATACACTCTGTCTCCAACTTCGTAAACTGTCTCCTTGCGTTTAGAATCTGCATAGCTCTTCTACCTGGACTGGGCTACCTTGAGTCTATCGCGAATCAGCTTAACCTTCTCTTCAGACTCTTTAATCAAATCTGATCCAAACAACTATCGGTCTCCAACTTCATCCCACAACAACGGTGTCCTGCACCTCCTTCCGTACAATGCTTTGAAAGGGGCCATCTTCAAACTGGCTTGATAGCTGTTGTAGTAAGAGAACTCTGCGTAAGGGAAATTATCGTCCCAACTAGATCCATAGTCTAGTGCACAAGCTCTCAACATGTCCTCCAGAATCTGATTGACTCTCTCAGTCTGTCCATCCGTCTGCGGGTGAAAAGCTGTACTGAACTCTAGCCTGGTTCCCAAAGTTTCATGCAACTGATTCCAGAACTTTGAGGTAAACTGGGTTCCTCTATCCGATACAATGGTCCTCGGAACTCCATGTAGACATATGATCCTGGTCATGTATATCTTTGCCAACTTAGCACTGGTGTAAGTGGTCTTCACTGGGATGAAATGAGCTACTTTCATCAAACGATCGACTACAACCCATATCGAGTCATAGCCTGAACGAGTCCTGGGCAATCCCGTGATAAAGTCCATGCCTAGTTTATCCCACTTCCATTTGGGTATCGGCAAATGGTGTAGTAATCCTGCTGGCTTCTGATGCTCTGCCTTCACTATCTGACATACATCACAAACTGCTACATACTCCGCAATATCCTTCTTAATTCCGGTCCACCAGAAACTATCCTTCAAATCCAGGTACATTTTAGTATTTCCTGGGTGAATCGAATATGGCGAATCATGGGCCTCCTGCAAAATCAGCTTCCTGATCTCTGGATCATTTGGCACATATACGCGGTCCTCAAACCATAAGGTATCGTGCTCATCCTCACGAAATCCTTTAGCCTTTCCTTTGCTCATCCTTTCCTTTATATCGGTAATCTCCTTGTCCGTCTTCTGAGCTTCTCTGATCTTATCCATCAAGGTAGATTGAATCTCCAATGCTGCTACATAGCCTCTCGAAACTATCTCCAAACATAGCTCGCGAAGATCCTCTGCTAACTCCTTGGGTAACTCTTCGGTCATGAGTGTATTGACATGACTTTTGCGGCTCAACGCATCGGCTACTACGTTAGCCTTTCCGGGATGATAATGTAACTTCATATCATAATCCTTAATAAGTTCCAACCATCTCCTCTGCCTGAGATTCAACTCCTTCTGCGTGAAGATATACTTCAAACTCTTGTGATCCGTGTATACCTCACAATGGTTTCTGATGAGAAAATGTCTCCAAGTCTTCAACGCATGCACTATGGCTGCTAACTCCAAATCATGCGTAGCATAATTTAACTCATGGGGTTTAAGCTGTCGTGAGGCATACGAAACAGCTCTTCCCTCCTGCATAAGTACGGCTCCAAGTCCTCGACGAGAAGCGTCGCAATACACTTCATAATCCTTGCGTTGATCTGGCAGAATCAACACTGGTGATGTAACCAAACGTTTCTTCAACTCCTGGAAACTGGCCTCACATTCCTCAGTCCATTTGAATTTGGTGTCCTTCTTCAACAACTCCGTCATAGGCTTTGCAATCTTTGAGAAATTCTCAATGAACCTTCGGTAGTATCATGCGAGTCCAAGAAAACTCCGGATCTCTCCAACTGACGTGGGTGCCTCCCAATTTGTCACAGTGACAACTTTGGTGGGGTCTACCGCTATTCCTTCTCCGGACATAACATGTCCAAGGAATCCAACTTCCTTCAACCAAAACTCACACTTGCTGAACTTGGCGTATAGCTGATGTTCTCTGAGCTTCCCAAGTACTAAACGCAAATGCTCTTTATGCTCCTCTTCATTCTTCGAGTAGACCAAAATATCATCAATGAACACCACGACGAACTTATCCAAAAACTCCATAATCACCGTGTTCATCATGTTCATAAAATAGGCTGGTGCGTTAGTCAGGCCAAATGACATAACGGTATACTCATATAGCCCGTACCTCATGGTAAAAACTGTCTTAGGTATATCCTGCTCTCGAATCTTCAGCTGGTGGTACCCTGATCGCAGATCGATCTTGGAAAATACCTTAGCTCCTTGCAGCTGGTCATACAAATCATTGATCATCAGCAGTGGGTACTTGTTCTTGATCGTTACTTCATTCAATCCCCGATAATCAACAACCATCCTTAACGATCCATCCTTCTTCTCCACTAGAAGCACTGGTGATCCCCAAGGTGACGAACTTGGGTGTATATAACCTTTATCCAGTAACTCCTTAATATGCTTCTTAATTTCCTCCAAATCCTTTGCGGGCATTCTGTACGGTCTTTTAGATATTGGCCCCGTGCCTGGCAAAAGCTCAATCAAAAACTCAACGTCTCTATCCGGTGGCATGCCGGGCAACTCTTCGGGAAATACAACCGGGAAATCCTTCACCACTGGTACTTCCTCCTGTACAACTCCTGATAAGGAATTTACTTGCGTCCTATTCGGCACATGCCGGGATACATACTTGATCCTTCTTCCTTCTGGGATGGTGAGCAAAATCGACTTACTGGCGCAATCGATGTTTCCTCCATACATCGATAGCCAATCCATACCCAGAATCACATCCAAACCTTGCGATTCCAAAATTATCAGATCTGAGGGGAAAACATGCCTACCTATGGTCAATGGCATCTGAAAACATCCTTGGCTTGCCATATACTCCGCTCCTGGCGAGCTCACTAACATAGGTGTACTAAGAACTTTGGTGGGCAGTTTATACTTATCCACAAATCCCCTTGATATGTATGAATGTGATGCACCAGTATCAAAAAGAACAACTGCAGTAAATGACTTAACCAAAAACTTACCTATTACTGCATCTGGCTGGGCTTCAACCTCCTCCACGTTAACGTGGTTCACTTGTCCCCTGGTGAAAGGGTTGGGCTTCTTCCCAGAGCTTCCATTGCCGTTTCCGTTCTTAGCTTCAGGACATTCATTGGAGTAATGTCCAGTCTTCTGGCACTTGTAGCAAGTAACGTGGCTTAGATCTTTCTTGGCGGGCGTTGCTGGGTTGGAACGGTTCTGTCCGTTGCTTCCTCCATTACCATTCCCGTTCTCGGAGCCACTATGGTTGTGCGAACTTCCTCCAGTGTGATTGTGACCTCCATGGTTATGCTGAAGGGGTCCTCCCGAGTTCGGGGTAAAACGGGATCTCTGCTGAGCTCCAAAATTATACTTGCCTTGTCCATACTTCCTCTTGCGGTTGTCAATCTGCTGCTGCTTCCCTTCAATCATGAGAGCTCTATCTACCAACTCCTGGTAGTTATTAAAATTTGCCACCATCAACTGCATGCTCAGCTCATCATTCAGTCCTTCCAGAAACTTCTCCTGCTTAGCTGCATCCGTAGCGACGTCATCTGGGGCATAACGTGCTAGCTTACTAAAGTCATCCACATACTGGCCAACGGTGCGCCCTCCTTGGCGTAAGTTGTGAAACTCATGCTTCTCATGGCCATAGATCCTGTTGATACATGGGCAGTGCGAAAAGCCTGCTAGAACTGGTCCCATGTAATAGTGTCGATGGGGTAAGTGGCTGTGAAATTCTCCCACCATGATGCTGCGGGTCCATCAAGCTGATGTGCGGCAAAACGCACTCTCCCCGCATCTGTGCATCCTGCAGTGGTCAACTCCCTTCCAATCTTGCGGAGCCAATCATCTGCAACTATCGGCTCAGTGCTACTGGAGAACACCGGCGGATTCAGCCTTAGAAAACGGGCTAAGTGATCAACAGGTGGTGGTGGTGGGTTGTTGTTGTTGTTCCCCTGATTCTGATTCTGGACTAGTATCTGCATCAATGCATTTTGCTGCTGGATCAACTGAGTGAGCTCCAGTGGGAAAGCAAATCCATTGTCGCGTCTCGGAGGCATCTGATGGGTTTAGAAAAGGTGAGAAAACAGAGTAGAATGAGGTCTAGGGGGAAAACACTACCCATATGCACGTGAGACAAACACAAACATATCACTCAATCAATCAAGCAAGGTCATACAATCGGTCTAGAACTATCGTTACAAAAGTGCTCGGACTATACTATATACATGGCGGAATACTACTACTGATATGGTGGTCGACTAGAAAAATTGATCGGTCGAAGACTCCATGATATCCGCTCCAGCTTCATCAACATAGTCATCATCGCTATCGTCGGGGTCCGAGTCGGTGTCGTCGATGATGATGTAGTTCTCCGGGCAAGTGGAACCGTCATCTTCTCCTCCTGGCGCGGGGTCTCCCATGAAAACTCCTAGCTTCTTTGTCAGGTCGTCATTCTTCTCCACTAGTACGACGATTTCTTCCTCATAATCTTCGCGAGTAGCCTTGAGTTCTTCCTCCAGCTCCG
The DNA here is from genome assembly GCF_002575655.3 of Aegilops tauschii subsp. strangulata. Taxonomy (NCBI): domain Eukaryota; kingdom Viridiplantae; phylum Streptophyta; class Magnoliopsida; order Poales; family Poaceae; genus Aegilops; species Aegilops tauschii. The sequence continues at coordinate 542,836,462 of NC_053041.3, forward strand.
TGATCCTTGTCATCGCCTTCTTCAAATCTGTCATGCCTGCGCACATCTGGTTCTCCTGGCGTCGAATGTGCTGGTTTAACTCCTGGATGAAAGCTGCAATCGATCTATCCTTCCTGGTGCTGATCATCTCCCATTGCTCATCTCGGCGCCCACAAATTTGGTAGATAGTATCCTTGGATCCTTGTGGTAAACATCTCCAATGCGTCCCATGGTGATATGGGCTGCCATACTATTTCCTAGACTCCAGGTTGGTGCATCAAAGTAAAACTCTATGGGCTCAGTGACTGGCATGAATGTCCTTCCTGGAACTTGAACTTGAATCATCCAGCGTTCCTCTTCTGGTAACGTGGCGTTGTAAGTCCCGGTGAAGCTTGGTATTCCGATGTTCAGGTACCTAGTGACTTCCTTCAAGTGGCGTCCAAAAGGGGTATCTTCATCCGGTTGCGTGAACTTGATCCTTGCATCCGCCATCCTAAAGAGTAGAAAATGGAGAGGAGTCAGAAATGAGAAGAGAGTAGTGATCTAGGGCTTTAGCTTAGTGGTCGTGTCCTATAGTCAACGTGCGCTCTGATACTATCTTGTAGCGACCAGACCTCAAACAATCTGATCTCTGTGCATCAGTGTCATCCCTGGATCGGTAATGCTGACATGCACAGTACTTGAGGATTTATAACAGAGTAGCAATCACACACTTATTACATCGAATGTCTCAAAAGAGAACTTATTACAATAGATATGGCTTAAGGCCATCTAATAAGATAACAGCGGAAGGCTTGGAAGATAAAGTGAGTCCATCAACTCCAACGGCATCACTGAGTGAAAGACCACGACCTAAGGCTCCTTACTCGTCGTCTGAAAAGTCTACAACATGATACGTTGCAGCCCGAAAACGAGTCAGCACATGGAATATGCTGGCAAGGCAACACAAAAGAGTAATGAACAGAATAAAGCTATCACTACATGCATATATGGCTGGTGAAGGCTGTATGGTTAATAAGTTTTGCGGAAAGCCAATTTTTCCCTACAACAAAGGAATAAATTTTATTTAACTATCATGGTGGTTGTTAAACATTGAGAAGGTTCACCCAACTCAATCCCAATTAAGCATCATCATTAAACCCAATCAAATTATATTAAGAGTGATGAGATCCACATGATAATTCGAGAACTAGATACTCAAGATGTCCATAACCGGGGACACGGCTAACCATGATTAGTTTGTACACTCTACAGAGGTTTGCGCACTTTTCCCCACAAGACTCGATCTCCTCCGTTGGTTTTCTCGCACTACATGATGTTTGAGAAACGGATGACCGAGACACAGTCTTTCCGAAGAGGTCCCCTTAACCGATAGATAGGCATGTACACCTACAATCCCCTACATCTGCTAGCCCATCATGGAAAGGTTTCCCACAACTTACTCAACTATGCCAGAGCCCATAATGGCATGTGGCTGCACACGGAAGTTTCTAGTATGAATAATCTCATGATCCCTTTGAGCCTGGGTGGCAGTCCATAGGAGAATCACACGGTACCCCGGGATTTCCAAAAATACAGACAACACTGGGTTCCCCAGGTGCCTCAATCCACCCTGATGTGTGTTAAAGTAGCCACCTTAAGTTAGCCATTAATTAACAATACTCACATCTGTCATGAATACACTCAAACTCAAACCACGTCTACGAGCATAGCATAGCAATATAAGCAACGTAGAAGTAACTCCCTTAGGTTTGATAATAAACAGGTGAATAGGTACTACCTCATCTACTTCCCAAACCCATAATTTAATCAGATCCTAACCATGCAATTGTTTGAGGATTGATCTAATGCAATAAAACTGGGTAGTAAAGAGGTATGATCAAAGTGTTACTTGCCTTGCTGATGATCCGCGAAACCTAGAGACTCGTAGTAGCACGCTTCGCACTCCGGGTACTCTATCGCAAACAAACAAGCATACAATAAGCAATCAAGCAAAGATGCATGGGTAAAACTCAAATAAGAAGATCTAACCAGAAAGTTCAACTTAAGAACTCCGGTTTGCAAAAAGAATCAAATCAACCGAAGCAACGAAACTCAAACTGCGAAAGAAATAAGCTTCGATTTCTAATCGGGACTAAAGTCAAATTTTACAGTGGCAAAAACTTTTTTAAGTTGATTAAACAGAAAGAGGGTTTCGTGACGAAACTCTAGGCGCTTGAATCGCATGATACCGATAAACGAGTGAAAAGATAAACTAAAACAAAAATCGGATCAGAAATCGCGATCGAAAATAATCACGAAAAATCTGAGAAAAAGAAAAATTGACGAACAGGCTAACGAACGAACGTTCGCTGTCTGCGGCTAAACGGCGAAAACCGTTCGTTAAAACGAACGAACGGGAGTTCGCTAAATAAATAAACCGGAACAAAATCCGATCTAAATAAAAAAGGATCTAGGGTTTCGAAAAAAACGATCGGTTTTCTCGCGAAAACCGAGGCGGCGGCGGCGGGGTCAGGCGGCGGCGGCGTGCTGCGGCGGCGGCAACGGCGGCGGCGCGGGTTTCGAGGCGGCTAGGGTTTCGAGGCGGCTAGGGTTTCGGGTGGGGTGGCTGCGGCTGGGCCTCCGCGGCTTATAAGGGCCGGCTGGGCTAGTGTCCAGGTCGGACACGGCCCGGTTAGGTCGGTAACCTTTTTTTAATAATTCCGCGCAGAAAAAAGAATAAAATAAATACTAAACGGACTCCAAAAATCCTGAAATAAATTTTTCCCGTCCTCTAAAAATCTACCGGACAAGGTGAACATTTATTTGGGACTCTAATACAATTTTAAAAAACGCATATTTTTCCTAGTTCAAATAAAATAGCGATAAAATCCGAATAAAATTCTTATTTGATGTTAATAGTAAATCTCCAATATTTCTTTATTTTGAGGAAGTCATTTTATCCTCTCTCTTTTATTTTTATAAAAGAAATATTTAAAGAGAAAATAATTAAAATCAAACGATCCTCTTTTCAAAATTTGAGAAAACTCAAATATGAAAATTACGAAATCCCCAACTCTCTCCGTGGGTCCTTGAGTTGCGTAGAATTTCTAGGGTCAAACCAAAATGCAATAAAATATGATATGCAAAGATGATCTAATGTATAACATTCCAAATTGAAAATTTGGGATGTTACAATGTCCTAGTTCTCATGGAGGAACTGGACGAGCGCGGCTTCTTATTTGCTGTCGAGTGTTGTTGAGATGTTAGTCGGAGCGGCTGTAGGATCTTCTGGGTGAATGTGAACTTGTTTCTTCTCTCCCGCCGACTGGAAAGCAGATTCGGAAGCTGGTTTCTTGGAACGAAGCAAATCAGTCGGATCTGTATTTCTCTTGTACTCTTCCAATTCCACCACTGCCATCTGGTCATCAGCAATCTTGGATCCTTGCTGAAGACACTCCTCAGCTCTCTGCCTGTTCTCCGTGACGGTGATTACACCCTTAGGACCGGGCATCTTCAGCTTAAGGTATATGTAACATGGGCGGGCCATGAAACGTGCATAAGCCGCTCGGCCAAGGATGGCATGATAGGCGCTATGAAAGTTCTTCTTCCGAAAGTTCTTCGAGTCACCGAAAACCACGTCCAAGGCAATCTGGCCGAGTGACCTCGCCTTCTTCCCTGGAATGACTCCGTGGAACTGCATGTTGCTCTCGCTGAGTCGGGACATCGGAATGCCCATCCCCTTAAATGTCTCGGCGTAGAGTATGTTCAAACCACTCCCACCATCCGTGAGGACCTTGCACAACCGAGTGCCTCCCACAACTGGATCAACCACCAGCGCCTGCCGCCCAGGGGTAGCAACGTAAGCTGGGTGGTCCGACTGATCGAAAGTGATGGGAGTTTTCGACCACTTGAGGTACGTCGTAGTAGCTGGAATAGCCATATTCACCTCTCGATTGATGACTTTCAGTCGGCTTTTACTCTCGACGTCAGCGAAAATCACCAGAGTGGCGTTGACTTTGGGGTAATCCTCAACCCTTTCTTGATCGTTGTCCTCGTCGGGGCTCTTTTCACTCGGCTAACCTTCGCGGAACTGCTGAATCAAAAACCTGCACTGTCGGGTGGTATGCTTGGTCAATATCAGGTTACCCTCTTCATCTTTCTTGGTGTGAATGGCACGCGGCAAATCAAGGACGTCTTGTCCCGACTGATCTTTCTTCTTCTTGGATATCCAGTGCTCTTTGGCCTTTCCCTTGTTCTCGGCCTACGCAGCCAAAGCGGCTGCTTCTGACTAGAACCTTCGGCTTTGCGCTTATGTTTTCGACTGGGATTGCCGCTGCCGGGGTCGGGATCACCAGATTTTCCCTTGCCGTTGCGGAGACGATCCTCTTCCTCGCCATTCGCATACCGAGTGGCTATTTCCATCATTCTGCTCATGGTCAAAGTTCCAGACCGACCAAACTTCAAGATGAGCTTTGTGTATCTTACACCAGCCTTGAAAGCAAAATCCGCCCGATGCTCGGTGACATTCTCAACCACATGGTGAAGTGTGGTCCAGCGCTGAATGTAATCTCTCAGAGTTTCTTTGGCTTCTGAACGCAGTGCTGCAATTCAGTTAGACCAGCGGGACGCTTGCACGTTCCTCCGAATGATCTTGATGAACACACGAGCTAGGTCCTCCCAGCAGTATGTGCTAGCAGGAGGCAACTAGTTCAACCACGCCCGGGTTGATCTTTCTAACATCAAGGAAAATGTTTCATGGTGACATAATCATTGCCTCCGCCAATCTGCACTGCAACTCGGTAATCTTCCAACCACGTCTCTGGCTTCGACTCGCCAGTGAACTTGTTAACTCCTGTGGCTAACTTGAAGTTGGGTGGTATCTCTGCGGCCCGTATGGCCCTGCTGAAACACTCCGGTCCAGAGATGTACACGCCACTTCCACTCGGACGATCTCTATCTAAGCTCTCTCGATGAGCTCTACCTCTATTGACTAAATTCTGCACAATGACCGATCTCGCGTTGAACCCTGGATCTCGGGGATCGAGTGGTTCTCTCCGCTCATCACCGTATGGGCGCCTGTCATCGTACCGCCGGGGCGCGTACGAATCACCCCTCAGAGAGGGCGTCGGCACTTGACGACGGTTGTCACGGTGATGCCGAGGAGCAAACTGACCGCGGCCCCGATCCAGGTACTGATCCTGGTGGAAACCGCGATCTCCACGCCGTGGAGGTGATCTCGGGCTATGAGCCGACTGAACTGTGTCTGCTCTGATAGACCTGCTGTGAATTCTGTTGCGCGGCTGAGAAACGGCCGAATTCTTTTCCCCAGCCGCTCTGAGCAGTGCTCGGATCTGCCGAAGACCTTCTCCAGCTTCACAGCTGCTGTATTTTGAATCGGAGTGCGGAATACCTCATACTCGTTTTGCGATCCACTCGGGAACAGTTGCCGCTGTCGTCAGTTGGAGCTTGGAGGTTGCCTGCGAGCGCGGTCGTCGAGTGACTTCTGGAGTTCTTCGAGGTGCATGCATTTGGTCAGAGAGTGGCTATGCGCATAGCTTCCAAAGCCTGAGCTTCAGCCGTCGTGCCGACGATTGGAGTCCGTAGGACTTGGTCGTTCTGGTGAAGTAGCGCTTCTCTCTGTTGAGCGGTGAGGGGCTGCGGGTAATACTCGTCGTTGGAATGCGACGGACCATCATCCCCAGCCACATCACGGGAATACCCAGGTGGGCTTCGCTGAGAGCCGGCCATAAGTACTTCTGCCGCCGGGTCACTGCTCTCGCACTCGGAAGGAATATCCGAGTGATCCGACAATGGATCGATCAAGTTGTAGAGGGATTCGTCGGCCTTGATTGCCGCGATCTGCAGAGCGGATGACTGACGAGCCACCGCATGCTTAAGCCACCTCTCGAGCCGAGAGCGAAGGGATCGCTTGCGAAGGTGAGCAGCGGGGAGGGGAAACGTCACCGGGGCCGACTGATACTGAGTCGACGGCTGCCGGAGGAGGACGCCGCAGGAGCTTGCGCGGAAGTGCGCCGCCCTGCGAATAGGGAGCGCCTTGACGTCCAAAGGGGCTTCTTGGAACCACGCCGAATCGTCGACGACGAAACTGAGAGTGCCGAGACGGATCTCGCGACCCAGGAACAATCCGCCGCCAGAAACCATGGTGAAATGCAGGAAAAACGCAACCATGCCGGAGGTTGCTTAGACGCCTGCCCCACGATGGGCACCAATTGTCGTGGGAACAGACCTGACAGTAGAGTATAGGGGTACGTATGAGAGGGCAGAGTCTAGCTACGGTGTGATTGTACACTCGGATTTACGAGTTCAGGCCCCTCTCGGAAGATGTAAAGACCCTACGTCTCGGTGCTGCTGGAGCTTCATTCCTGGAGTGTTGTGTTACAAGAGGTGCGAACCCTTGTGCAGGGGCAGCGGGGCGGCTTATATAGAGTCTGCTAGCCCCTCATGAATGCCCCGTAACTCAAGGGTTCAATGGTGAAGTTAAAAAGACACCGGCGTTACAAGTAACACCAGAGTTAAATGTTCTTTATGGTGGCGATCCGATCGCCTGACTGTTGCCGTCTAAGGGTGATTCTTGGTCTTCTCTTCCCGAGTGATGCTTGGTACTCCGAGTGGTTAGAGGCGGTCGAGTGATGGCGAGGCTTCGAGTGGATCCCGCGTCCGAGTGATTCGTAGACCGCAGGCATTCCAGTCGGTGGCTTCTTCCTGGTTTTGTAGGTCTTGGATTCTTGTATGTGGTGCCCTTGGGTAGGGTATGTAGGTCAGGCCTAGGACCCCCCAGACACATGTCCTCGTCACTGAGCACCAGAGAAGTACCAAGAACAACAAGGACAACGTAGATCCTCCCGGCCCCGTTGGGATCTCCTGGCGCATCCGCTGACGATGATTCGCCGCATGAGGCTCCGAGGTGTCTGATTGTGACGCTTAGCCTGCAGGCACGAGCGGTGTGGCCAGCACCACCTCGCCAGAGTGAGAGCCTCTCTCTGCTCGGTCTGCCCCTCGAGTGGATCAACAGCTGGGTGCACGTTTCGCCCTCCTAGGCTCTGGTAATTGAATTCTTGGTGTAGACAAAGAGGAAGGAGGGCGGTTTGTTTGAACTTTGAAACAAGCCGAGTGGAGATGGTGGGGCAAATCCGAAGGGGCGAGCAGTTATGAGCCAGACAGTGCGCGTCGGGCTGCACGGGGGCGGAGGCCCGTGGAGACGGTTCCTAACTCGTGTTTTGGATCGAACGCGTTTAGCAATGTATCTGGACCATAGAAAAACTAATATGTGGGCAGGATGCTGTTTTGGATCTCCGCACTTCGTGCTTTTATAGGGGTAATAGTAGATTCTTGAGTGCATTTTTCGTGTTTAACATGCCTTTTATTTAGGAGCTGGTGAAGTCAAACAACTGGCTGAAGCTGAAAATTTGTAGAGGATGATATAACATAATCTGGAGCTTTCAAGAGTACGCCTATCTCTACTACTCCCTCTGTCCTAAAATATAAGAACGTTTTTAACACTACACTAGTGTCAAAAACGTTCTTATATTATAGGACGGAGGGAGTACTATAAAGCCACATTTTCATCATTTGTCCCTCCCGTCCTACGATGCCCTATTATTATTCAACTCGTTGGTCGTCTGTTTCTTGTACATAGAAACCGCGCCTAGTTAGTCTGGCGTTCTCGTTACAAAATCCAATCCTTCTAAATTGGGAAGAGTTTTATCTGTTAAGATATGAGTGGGTTATCTTGTGGGCTTTGATTATTTGATTACTGGAGGTGATTTCCTCTGTAAATAAATAGAATAGCAATGTCAATCTCTTTCAAAGGGAAGTGTCAGATCAGTTGATTATCCTCAAAAAGGATATATATGAATAATTCAACTTCTGGGAGTTCATGAATCTGGAAATAAGTGCATGTTAAATAGCCCTAATTGAGAGCTTCTGCCATGCATACACTTTTTTAACCATGAATGTGTTGTGGTTTTTCATCAGGTGGCGTTAGAAGATCAGCGCACATGAAAGTGGCTTGTGGCATCATAGTGAAAGATGTGGTTGCGGCGCTTGAGATAGAGCGTCAGATGTCGAAATCATCTTTGCTACTCAGGTTACATGGTAGACAGCCGGCAGAACCAGCTGCAAAATACTTGCCTAATTTTGCTGTCATTGTTGCATGCCATGTGTTCTCCTAGACAACTGGAGATGCATCTTCTCTGAGAGTAGAACGACTGATATGAGAGTTCCATCTGTCAAGCGATAATCAATTTTGAAGGCATTTAGAAACAACAGTGCACCAGCATTTTTTCTATCTCACAGGATCGCTATGCAGGCACGATTTTTATTTCTGATTCTCCAGTTCTCTTCTGTAATCTTGTCTTAGTCTTCAGTGTCAGGTAACTATAGTTAGCATGAAAAGCAACACAACACCATGCTCACCGGTTGAATAGAAAGTGGTTTTCACAGATGCTTCATGCTTACATGACTACTGGGTGGGATATCAATGGTTCATTCATGTTAGCTCCAACAGAAAAGCATTAAAATTACTAGTTTGGTTCAGTTAAGTTGAATCTGATTGTTCGGAAGCATTAAAATATTGGATCCAAATGATACAGATTACCACTGATTCATGTATGCAAAGTAGCCTCGTCTCCTGTAACGGGTTGTCCTCGCTACAATTGCTGCCACCATCCGGGCAACTGCTGGAGCTCATGTTTATCGATGTCACTTAACATTGTGCCACTGTACATATTGTACATTTCATGGATGAATAAAGTCTTCATATTGTTTTGCACTACAATGCTTGTACTTCAACCATACTAACATAGCAAAGAGATGTGGATCGTTTGTAGATAAAACTTGAGATACATTCTTCATCAGCTCGGATTTAGTTCCGAACTGGCAAAGGCTTGCTAAGTGGACCCAAGCGGTCAGCTTAGCTGCGGTACTAAGCAGCTTATTACAATTTACAATACGGCAATAACAATCGATCAAGCTAAGACTTCTCACACCCCATTCTTTTCCTTCTGCGGTCTGAGTACCGAACGCAGACCCTATGCTCACATACCTTCTTCATCTTCTGCTGCATGTATCGCAAGCCATACATGTTGTAGTGCTAGGCTCCATACTATTTGTTGTACTACTATATTTTTTTTGCCTTCCTTCCACGTGCATTGTCGTGTGCGTCGGCGCTTCCTAGCATCCAAAGTCATAGGAAACCAATCCTTGCAGCTCTGGGCCGTTCAGCCTGCTGTTGTTCTCGAAGCTGGAAAAATAACAGTTATGTCTTATTAGCCATTCATCGCATCAACCCGATATGAGAGCTATCAACTTATGAATGACTGAGCAGTCGGAAAAAAAAGTCATGAGACACGACCTCAAATACCATCATCATAACATTTCTAGTATATGCAATCATGAAAAACTAGACCATCGCCCTTACGAATTACAGTACAAATGTCTGAGCTTTTTAGGACTCCAGATGCACATTGGTTCCACAAAACATGCTAGTGGCCTTTGAGATATACCTTCGAAGAGGGAAGCTTGAGAATGGACCATCGACGGGGATCGTCCCACATAAGTCATTGTTAGACAAATCACTGCATGTCACAATGACTTAAAGTCAGCGACCATAGAGAATCAACAGCACAACTAAATCTGGTATACATATGTTAAGATGCACACTCACATGACTTTCAGGTTGGAGAGTTTGGCCAGCTCCCGTGGAATTGATCCAGCAAGTTTGTTGTTGTTCAAACGCCTATAAGAAATTGCTTTAGTATTCACTTGGGGAAAATTGTTCATATATGAATTAAGAGAGACAAACTTAGGCCCTTTTCATACATTTAATGCTTAACTATGCCAAAAGCAAAATTTTAAATTGCATTTCAGTTTATTCAGAATTACGGGCACAACTTCCCAGCCATTTTGGGTATATCACTTGGACTAAAGAAAGATGCCATGAATTAGTACTAGTTTTTTTAGAGGGGGCATTTGTAGTTATGTGCTGTGGAGGAATTAAGTGCAATCAGAGAATAATACATACATGAATCTCAGTGAGCCGAGCTTGGAAAGCGACTTGGGGATTCTTCCGGTAAGCTTATTGGCATACAGATCCAAGCTGATCAAATTCTTCAGCTTGCCCAACTCTTTTGGAATCTCGCCATTGAGGTTGTTCCTGTACAGCTCCCTGCAAATCAAGTTTCGATTGAGAAAACCAAACCATTTTGTTCCGTCCGACTAACACAAACGGTGGAATTCATCATCGTAGGGGCACATACAGGTACTGAAGATTAACAAGGCGGCTGAGCTCGGGGCCGATGGAGCCGGAGACGTTGGAGTTGCCTAAATCCCTGCACAAATTTGCCACAAAGACCGTCAGACAACACGGTCATCCAACCAGCAGGATGCAATATTGTTGAACTATGACAGACAGACGCCATGTTATTGATTACGCTTGCAAGTTATTCATTTTTTTCATAAAAAATCGGCCCTTCTGAACAGTGATGTGATTATTCAGTTATTGCTTAAGCTAGCTATCTCCCTTGAACAAGAAGCAAGTCGAAGACCAAAGAGCATCAATATCCTTGACACTTGCCAGCACGCAAGCAAAAATAATAAAAAAATTGAGCAAGCAATTTGACCTAGTAACCAAAATCGAGCTGGGATTCTGGGCCAATCTGAGCAAGCGCGGGGAAACCCTGGAAGATGAAAGCTTGATTGGGCGGAGCTGGGCGAGAGGGAGAGGGGAAGGGCTGTCGCTTACAGGCGGACGACGCGGCTGGCGGTGTCGCAGGTGACGTGGAACCAGGTGCAGGGGTTGACGAGGGTGGGATCCCAGCTCTGGAGCACGCCGTTGGGGTCCGACAGCCGCATCCGCAGCGCGTACAGCGCGTCCCCCTCCTCGTTGGACGCCCGCGCCGCGCCGGCCGCCAGGCCCAGCAGCAGGGCGGCGCCGACGAGGAGGAGGGAGGAGGAGGGCACGCGAGGCGCCATGGCGGCGAGGAGAGGCCGGGCGCGGGGTAGATCGACGGGGCTGCTGCTGCTCTCCTCTGCTCTGCTGTAGCGTGGGAGGAGGGGGAGGAGGACGGGCGGTTGTGGAAATGGGGAAGGCGCTGCGTGACCGAGTGGTGTGGTCAATACGGCAAAAGGAGGGTACGAGTCCACGGTCAAACTTTGGACGGAGCACGCGGAGGAATCAATTTATCTGCAGAGGCTCACTGGGGTGGAAGCTGCGTCAGTAATGAAAAGTGAGGAGGACACAAGGTAGAGAATAAAAGAAAAAAAGCTGGAACGGACCGATCAAAAAGCTTGTACATGGGGCTGAAAGATACGATGCAGGCGAAAGCAATTTCATGCTCTCACGAACCATGATGCGGCAAAATTTCATGTTTTGACCCTTTTGAAGAAGCTGTTGATCCTCGCTTGCAAAAATTTCGAAATCTGATCCTTTTCCTACTGCCAAGGGACATGGCGGTAGGGTATAACAGCCTACGGTCGAGCTTCATGGCAGTAGGGTTGCACGCCCTGCCGCAAAAAAATTCTAAGTTTCAGACACAATGCGTGTGCACACCTATCGTCGTGCACCTTGGCGGTAGGGTTACACATGCTACCGCCATTCCCTGTGGCGGTAGGGATGCATTGCGCTGACGTGGTCAAGTTCCTTACCGACAGGGGCCTTGATGGTAGGCTGCTATACCCTACCGCCATACTCCCTGGCGGTAGGGAAAGGGTCAGATCCCAATTTTTTTTTGTAAATTAGGGTGAACAACTTCTTCAAAAGGGTCAAAACACGAAATTTAGCCCCATGATGCCGAAGTTATACACATCAGACCTCACTGAGAATTTCCTACTAGACATGATATGCTCAGGATCCATATAACCACCGCAAGATTAAAGTTGAATTTACATCTGAATTGCAAAAAATCTTTAAAGTCTCGATAGAACATTTAAAATCGAAGTCTCAGTGAATATAGTTTTAGAGAAAATAGACCTCGGCTCGAGGCATTTTCTCTACCCCTTTCTTACCCTGAAAAAACAGGGTCACCGACCAAGCTATTTGTTGGCATGTACTCGTAGACAAGAATCATCTCTTTCTTGTTGAATTTGAAACCCCAGAGATCCCTTTTCCCTTTGAATGCAAAACCAAAGTGACCTAATTACATTTCTGTTTTGAAGATTTGCAATTATTTCAATCTCAATAGTGAATTCTGTTGAGCCTTGAGTTGATGATGATGTGAATCTTTTGACGGCAATCTCAGTCCCGCTAGATAGTTTTCCCCAAAACATCCATATCAAGTTCGAGAAACAAATATCAACTTTTCTTTGGTGGACGAAGAAAGACAGATGTATCTAGCCCCTCTTTTCACTAAGCACGGCATATCTAAAGACTCAAGGGATCTCAAGACTCTTATTTACAATACAGGAAATCAAAAGTGAATATAATCTGAGTACATAATGGAACATAACCGATCAAAATTTAGGCTCATGATAGAAAATAACGCCACTATGAAAGACACGTACAATCTTATCTGATTCCCCTTCATCATTTTGTTAAGGGTAGTAGCCTAGTAGTGTGTGGGTGTACTTTAACTGCCTAAAAAGAAACAATAATAGAATAACTAAGGCTGCTTCATAAATGACATAAAGGATAATAGTACCTTGTAAACACAACCAAAAGCACTGTATCCAACCACGTTATCCAATTTAAATTTTATGTAAACTTTTCGACCTGGGAGAGTTAGAATAGAATGACAACCGTCGTGAACGTCCTTCTTCAAGTAGGTTCTTGCCCATAGCAACTCCTTTGATCCATAGAGCTCAAATTTGTTTATAGTGGAATGGCAACAGTCGTGAAAAAAGTTGAAACAAATTGGTTGGTATTTAAATTGGGCCAACCTGATCATTAAGTTAACATGAGCTCGGATTTGTTTATAGTGGAATAGGGGGAATAGAACTGAACAAGCACAAATTTCATTTATAATAATAATACTTAACAAAAGCATGTGCTCTGAATTACATAACCAAAACAACATTATTTTGAGTAGGACCCATCCCTACTCCTCATTTTCTAAATAACGAAGCAAACTAAGACAACAAACTAAAAAAACAAAATTATATTGTGCAATATAGAATGTTTCTTTGGAGAAGACCTAAATGTGTAACTGGTGAATATAATTACCCCGCAAAAAAATAATGAATATAATTACTTGATAATTGTTCTTTATTATATCTGTCAAGTTCTTATTTGCTCCCTAAAGTCTTGATTCAACAATCTCAGTTGCGGCTTAAATCCTGAAATTTGTAATCCAATGCATAAAGAAATAAGATGTAAGCTTCTGGGGATAACATTCAAGTGTTGTGATTAATGAAAGAGGTAATATCACTAGTAGTCATAGAACTTGCGCTGCATGTTCAGTTCGATGCTAAAACTTTAAAAATACAGATTTATAGTCATCTAACTTGTTGTTTGGTGCAAATACGGTGCTTTGTACTATATCCGGACGTACAACGGCCAGCCTGTGTGGCATGCCAGCATGGGGTGCCCACATGTCTTTGGGTGGGAGTAAAAAAAAATCAGATAACTCCCTGAATTATTTTAATTACATAAAAAGCCTAGGTGAGACCCACTGTCAGTAAACAGTATACAAGAGAAAAATAAGAGGTGACGGGGATCGATCCCAAGACCTACTGGAGGTGCTAGCACACTGTCAACAAGCGTGCCCAATGACATCCGATGGGTGCTAACGATAACGAGGTTTTATATACTGTCAGCTCTAATGTTCTATAATCACTGCAGCCCATTATATTATGCACCTTTGAATTTTGTTTAGAAATTTGTATGTAAATTATGATCTCAGTAGTAAAAATAATGTTTAAATTTTCGTGTGTTATATTGTAAATACAAACAAAATAAATTTCTTTCCAAACTGTTCATGTATTATTTAAAAATATTTATATATTGAAAACAATATATTTATGACTTAGATTTGTTTTGTATAATTTAAAATAATACAAATATTTGTAAAATTAGAATTTAGAAATATTAATTTAACTATACAAACATTTCAATAATTATACGCACATTTGCACAGTTCAATGTTCGTAAAAATATTCATAATTTAAAATTTAAATTGTTGACATGAATATTCAGTCGTGTCTAACATAACACACATGTTTATATTTTGATGTTTTATTCACTAATCACCCTTTGTATGTATAATATCTTAAAAAGTTTCTTAAATCATTTTATTACTTATGTTTTACTAAATATTATTTATATAATACGCGGGCTTATATTTTTTTATTAACTAATCATCTTCTGTATGCATAATATTTTGACATGCAAATATTTGAACATAACTTTATTACTTACGCTTTACAAATATCGTAAAGGAAATAGTGTGTGCAAAATAGGCCACAGTATGTGCAGTCCATTTAAGCTCCACATGCATCCTGGTTCAAAAAATATTGTTATCCACATTAGACAATAGAGCTTGAAAGGTGTAGTAGCTATATCGGCTTGTGTTCTACTCGTTGGTCACGGGTTCGATACCTAGCGGCTCCCTTTATGTTAATTTTCTCATCTATGAGTAGTACAGTTTTTGTATCATATTTTTAAATTTAAATTTTACAAATATTTATATTATTTTTAATTATACAAACATTTTTGTAATATGTATATCACAATTTACATACAAAATTCTAAAAAAAATAAAGGTGCAAAATGAGCTTGATCGTAGCCCATTAGAGCAACTCCAAAGGGCCGACCCATTTCGTCCGCCTACATCCGTTTGGGTCGGCGCAGACAAAAGTGGCGGCCCAACGCGCCGACCTAAACCCAAATCACGTCCGCGCCGACGCATTTGGCCCCAAATGCGTCGGCGCGGACGCCGAACGGACGCTACGCGCGCCTTCTCGTTGTCCGCCGCGTCCCTACATGGCGGCCGTCCAACTACCCGCTGCCTACGCGGTCAGCTTAATTTCTGACCACGGGCTCACGCGTCAGCGACGGCGCTCGTCGTTTTTTAAGCCGACCGCGTGGCGGGGCCGTCCTCATCCAAACTCGCCGTCCACATCTAGCAAGCTTTGCTCCCCTGTCGCCGGCAAACCCTAGCCACCACAACCACAGCGAGATGGGGCTCTTCTCCGGCGCCAGCAGCAACAAGGCCAAGGGCAAGGCCTCCGCCACCCCTTTCCCCTTAGAGTTCCTCCCGCCTCCGCCGGCGCCTCGCCCGCAAAGGCAGCGCGTGAACGTGCCAGTGCATCAGGCGGAGTGGCACTGGCGGCACCGCCAGCCTCTGCCATACCCCGACGTGACCCTGCCGCACGACTGGCATTTGGTCCAGATAGGATCCCAGTGCCGGCGGCGCCGCGGACGGCTAGGGCTCACGCGGAGGAGGTGCGGCGCCGGCGGGCGCTGCTGACGCCGGAGCAGCGCCGCGAGGCCGCCTACGCATCCGACTCGCCCAACTGGGCAAGGTGGTTCGCCTTCGAGTAAGGGGAGGCGAGGCGGCGGGGCGTGCGCGAGGTCGACCGGAGCGAGCTGCCGCCGCCGCTCGTCGTCCGCGAGGAGGACCAGGCGGACGAGGACGCCTACCAGGCGGCCCTTGCGGCCGTTTACCGGGAGAGCGAGGAGGACGAGCGGCACAGGGCGGAGGCGGCGGAGGAAGAGGAGGCTCGGTACGAGACGGCAATGACGCAGGCACTTGCCCTCTCCCGCGGCGGGCGACTGCTGGTGCCGCCGGTGGCCCCGCCGTTCCCTCCCCGATGCCTCGTCAAGCCGGAATCGCAGCCGGAGCCCGGGCCGAAGCCGTCTCCCATCAAGCGCTACTCCTGGATGGGAGTAGTGCGCGAGTGGGTACGCGCGCCGCCGGTCTGGGCGGGGGCGACGCCGGCGCAGGAGGCGGCGTACCTCGAGCACTGGCGCCAGATCCGGGTGGCCGAGGAGCGCCGCGACGGCGAGTACCTCGAGATGCTCGAGCGCGATCTCGAGGAGGAGGAGCGCGAGGCCGAGAAGGAGGCGCGCCAGGCCGCGGCTGCACAGGCGACCACACAGCCCCCCGCGCCGGCACTGCCTGCGCCCGACATGAACGCTCTCTGGAACACGGCGTTCCCCTGGGCCGGGCCGGCGCCGACGCTCATCAACCTCACGAATCTCGAGGACGACGACGACGCCTAGGGCAGCGCGCCGCCTCGTAGTTTAGGTTGTTTTTATTTTTTTAATGCAAATGTGGACGCGTGGACTCTCGCCGGCCTTCGTGGCCGGCTTTACTGTTTAATTAATGTTGTTTTTCTTTTTTAATATGCATGCGTTATTTTTTTTTCTACCGCCGTTAAAATGGGTCGGGCCAGCGTTGGGTGCACGCGCCGACCCAAACGCGGAAGCGGACATCCGTGTCCGCCTGGCCAATCCAAACAAACAAAATGCGGATAAAAACGCCGTTTGTTTGGGTTGCTTTTAGTACTGACAGGCCCACCTGTTTAACGAAAGGATATAAGACGTAGTTATCCGTTCAAAGCATTGTGTATCATTTGCCGGGTTGGTACACAGGGTGTGCGCACCTACATCAGGTCGACAGTTCGAACCCCACCAGCTCCTAACTTTCTTGCTAAAAAGTACCGTATTTGCATTAAATAACAAGTCAGATGATCATAAATCCGTATTTTCAAAGCTTTTAGTGCTAAACTGAACATTCATTATATGACTGCCAATGATATTACTTTTTTTTGTGAACCTGTTGGATTTTTTAACATAGTACAGACACAAGTGTTCATATAAACGTGCATACGCTCACCCATATGAACGCACACATGCACACCCTACCCCGATGAGCACATCCGAAAGACTGAGCCGGCATATCATCTTGAAATTTAAGAAGTCACCGTAGTAACCTCGTTCTCAATCGGAACTTCTCCCACTGAAAGCGCATCGCTAGAAATCCTGAAATAAATCCAGGAATAAATGAGAGCACCGGGATTTGAACTCTGGTGGGCTGGGGATACCATAGTCCCTCTAACCATCCAACCATAGTTTATTGTATTAAACAACAAGTCAGTTGACCATAAAAATCCGTATTTTTAAAGTTTTAGCACTAAACTAAACATTCAACGCAAGTTACATGACTGCCAGTGATATTATTTTTTTTTAGTGAACCTGTTGGATTTTTTTTTACACAGTACAGACGCAAGTGCTAATATACACATGCATACACTCACCCTTATGAACGCACACACGCACACCCTTCCCCTATGAGCACGTCCGAAGACTGAGCCGGCATATCATCTTGAAATTTAAGAAGTCACCGTAGGCACCTCGTTGTCGACGGGAACATCTCCTCTCACTGAATGCACATCGTTGGAAATACTGAAATAAATTGAGGAATAAATGCGAGCACCAGGGTTCACCCTGGTAGACTGGGGATACCACAGTCCCTCTAACCATTCAACCACAGATTGGTTCGCCTATTGGATTTTTTAGCTGGAAAGGATTGGAGAGATTAGAGGTTGGTATTGCATTGTACGTCTCGGCCACTAGGGAGCACTGCCCAGAACGTCAAACCCCAGCCCTCAACGTAGTAAAAGGAGCTCTTTTTTTCAAGGGTAGCAAAAGGAGCTCATGATCGAAATCACTAATTGAGAAGTACTCCTTGCAAAGATCACTTTCATCTTCCTAGGTTGCGATAAATAGCGTCATTTGTCGTAACCTAAGAATTTCTTTTGTACATTCATTTATTCAAAACGTTTTATCTCTTAAACCGTGTGTTCAAGTCTCGACCATTTTCACCGTTGAATTCCTCGTGTTGAGATCTTCAAAACTAGGTTCCATGTTGATAGGTTTTGATGAAATTTTTCCAAAAAAAGACAAAAAAATCAGACAAAAAACTGAACTGGGAGCAAGATTTTTTCCTTTTTGGAAAATGGCACGGCCATGCCTCTCGCGAAAGCACAACCGTGCCTCTCGCGGAAGAAATAAAACAGAAAATGCTTTCTTTTTCCGTTTCCGAGAGGCACGGCCGTGACTCTCGCGAAAGCAGAACTGTGCCTCTCATAGAAGCAAAACCGTGCCTCTGCGGAAGGAAAAGAATAGAAAATGTGTTTTTTTTCGTTTTCGAGAGGCAGGGCCGTGCCTCTCGTGAAAGCACAACCGTGCCTCTCGCGGAAGGAAAAAACAGAAAACATGTTTCTTTCGTTTTCGAGAGAGACGCCCATGCCTCTTGGGAAAGCAAAAAACCGTGCCTCTCGCCGAGCAAAACTGCCTCTCGCGGAAGAAAAAGAAAGGAAAACACATTTTTTTCGCGAGATATTTTTTTGTCGAAAAGGTAAAGAAGACCGGTGAAAAACCAAAAGGTCGAAAATACCGGGGAAGAAACCGAAAACGCATGTGAAAAATAAAAAAATTAAATCAGGAAGGAACGCCCAAAGCGTGACACGTGGTGGCGGCTGAGAGCATGCCAGGCGTGCTCTCAGCCCACCCGCAAGTGATCGTTGCGAGGCCCCCGAAGAAGCGCTCGTCAACTAGTTGCTCCCGCTCTGACGTGCTCTCAGCCCATCCATAAATAATCGTTGCGAGAACCCGAAGGAGGGCTGTCCACTAGTGGCTCCCGCTCATGACAGGCTGCCGTAGACTTTGGCCAAGTGGTGGGACGGAATGGATATAATGGGCCACATACCCTGTTAATTATTTTCTGCAGTTTTGGAAGACCGGGCCATGGCCCAGTATGGTCCCCGAGAGGATCCTCCAGTGTGCCCATGCATATATACTGAAATCAATCTCGGTGAAACAGCTGTCGAGATACATCAAACAGATTCAGTGTCATGTTCATCGCAAGTTTCAGGCCAACTTCAATGCACGACCCCGAATAGTCCATCCGTGTCTGTTTGGGGTAAATAGACAAATCAGACCCTCCAAGGCGCGGCCGCAAACGAAACGTTTTCCGTTTTCTGTCCGCTTTTCAACTCATTCCTGGCCCAAGTTTGAACCGAGTTTGCGGCCGAACAGACACACGCGGACGGCGCGTGGCCATGTCCTCCCCTGGCCTGCCTGTCGGGGACGCAGACTCCTCCTTTTTCTACCCCCTCCCGCTCCAGTCGCACCCCCGCCCCTCTCATCTCTTGTTGCCGCCGCCATTGCCGTTGTGCAGCTCGGCCGCGCGCTCGCCCCAACCCTTGTCGCAGCCTCCGTTCCCTCAACGCCCCGAGCTGCCTAACCACGGCCACCTGATTTGCGCACCCGCGGGCGGATTTGGAGCGGATCCGGCCGGACTTGACCTCGCCTGGCTGCGGGAGGCCGCGCCGTGCCATGGACTGGCCGGGCACCGGGCCGGAAGGCCCCGGCAAGGCCGTAAGGCCGCATGCAGGTACTGACTCCGCCTCTAGCCGCTCGAATCTACCTCGTCGGTGGATCATCGGCAAATAAACGAACGGCCGTCGGCCAAGCTCGATGCTGGCCCAAAGGCTCGTCGGCGCACCGTTGCCACTCATAAAGTGCGACGACTGCCCAAGGAAGGTCTTACGCCGCGTGTCTACAACGCCGGAACATCCCGGATGGGTGTTCGTCAAGTGCTCAAATGATGGAGTATGTGCTAGTTTAGCTTCGGTTGTGCTCTCGAATTCGACTAGTTGTACTCACTCAAATTTTTATTGTGTAGAATGGATGCAACTTTTGGTATTGGGATGAAGAATGCATCGATCTATTGATAGAGCGCAATTTAATAGATGTTCATGCACTTGTTGATATAATAGAGGTTAGAGATGAAACTAGATGCGAGGAAGCAACGTCATTTCTTTAGACTCGAAGAAGAAAGAAGCACGCAAGATCGAGTCTCCGCAGATCAACAATGAATGCATCGAGAAGGCACTAATCCAACTTACGAGAGCAGTTAAGGAAGTTGGATATCTTCTAAAATGTCTTCTTGTGGTTCTTGTTTTCTTTGGTCTTACTATTCTAGTTAAAATTTAGTGATGTGCTTCCATGTATCAAAAATCAATGATGATAAATAAAGATATGTGTTTCCAAAAATAAAATTTATGCGGACGAGACGCGGCCGAAATGCGACCGTGCGCGGCGCATCCATAAATCCGGACGGACATGACCCCATTGTCACCCTCAAATGGACGAAAAACGGACAAAACGGACGTCCGTTTGGGGGTCATGCGTTGGAGTTGGCCTCAGGTGATGGTTCATTCTCTGTTTCTCACTGTTATAGCATTTATCACATGGTGGAAATGCAACGTTGGCACTGGAGATGCACTGATGTTCATGTGATCTTACTTTCGCTTATTTGTATTCTCTCAGAGGAGTATGCAGACGAGATACAGATATTAAAAGAAGATTCAAGCCATGCAACTTCGCCTAGGTACAATATAAATCAAAAGCTAATATTTCTTACTCCCTTTGTCCTATAATATAAGAAAGTTTTTCAAGCTCATAAGTTTGCAAAAATGTTTTCATAATATGAAGTAAATTGCAAAAAACCACCATAATTAGGAACCATAATTCAAAAAACCACAACATTTTGGTTTTTTACTTTCAAAAACCGCCAACATTGTGCTGACAGTTTTCAGAAAACACTAATGCATTGCTTACAGCGGTTTGATGCAAAACTCTAACAGGTGGGCGCCACTGTCAGGTGCCACATGGCTGGGGTGGAGACGGCACCCGGACCCTTAAACGGCGCTAACTGGTCACGCAAGGACCAGTCAAAATCACCCAAAAAATCCAAGCTAATCTGGTGGCTGTTGTAGACGGACAAGGGAAGGGCACAGGCGGAGCTACGCAGGCCGATGCTCGTAGCCCGCTCCGGCGAGGTCGAGCTGACGTGCGCCCACGGCCCAGCCCGCTCCGGCGAGGCCGAAATCTCGCGCGCCCACGAACCAGCCAGCTCCGGCGAGGACAAGCTGTTGTGCGCCCACTCCGTCAAGACCAAGATCAAGTGCGTCTGCGCCCCCGCCCGCTCCGACGTGGCCGAACTGCCGTGCGCCCGCGCGCCCGCTCCGGCGAGGCCGAGCTGCCGTGCGTCCACAACGTCAAGGCTACACCCCGCGCATCCGCGCCCCTGCCCGTTCCGGCGTGGCCGAGCTGCCGTGCGTCCGCGCGGTCCGCGCGCCCGCTCCGGCGAGGCCAAGCTGCCCTGCACCCGCGCGCCCAATCCGTCAAGGCCGGCTTCCAGGACGTCCATGCCCCTGCCCGCTCCGGCGAGGCCGAGGTTGCCGTGGTGCTCGATTTGGTCGCCGGCTCGTGGGTAGACGTGCCTGGCATTGAAGTCCTCATCCCTGTAGCATAGCTCCGAACGCCTGCCGGCAGCGAGCTCTCAGGCGAGCTCACAAGCTGCTCGACGGAATGCCAGGGAGGGAGAGAGACTGCTGACAAGTGGGCCTATATCAACTTAACGGTCCATACAAACGCTGGTGACATTTCTTGCCACATCATCACTTACATGCACCCCCGAGGTGTCAGTATTCCACTCAAACTACTCTAATTAGTCAATCAGTGTTTTTTGAAAACTGTCAGCACAATGTTGGTGGTTTAAAAAAAATTGAAATGTGGTGGTTTTTTGAATTACACTACTAGGGAAAACTCTAGTAGTAGCGCGGGTTTTGAGGCTATCAGCAGCGCGGGCAGCCGCGCTACTACTACGTCGCTACAGCTAACTGTTAGTAGTAGCACGGTCTGTACCCGCGCTACTAATATTGACTATAACAGCAACGCTTTTCCAGAACGCGCTACTATTACTTAGCTGTAGCGCTTTCCTAGCCCCCTGCTACTGTTATATCTTTCATCATCCCCCCCCCTGCTTCCTACCCCATTTCAGTTTCAATAAACTGCAATTTCCAGATACTAGGTACTACTAGATATCAATTTCATAAAGCATTATAGGTATTGGGTAGTATTCCCTCCGTTCCAAATTGCTCGTCGTGGTTAGTTCAAATTTGAACTAAAACCACGACGAGTAATTTAGAACGGAGGGAGTACTAGATAACAATTTTATATATAGTCAACATGCATCCTCAAGTAGTACAAGGTGATATCGACGACGATCATCGTATTTAGTTCTAGATGATGTCGACGACGATCATCATATGTAGTTCTAGATGATATCGACGACACTCATTATATGTAGTTCTAGATGATATAGCCACACACATATGTAGTTCTAGATGATATCGACGACGATCATCATCTGCAAGCCTGGGCGGTGGGTGTTCCTGATAGTAATTAGGATGGCCTGTCCAACACGAAGATTCTTGCCAACGAGGAATCTTTTCCACCCAACCGAGTTTAAGTGTGCGTGACCGTCCGTGTCCATGCGGTAAGTACAAGTGGTGACGGAGCCCATTGTGGTAAAGCGTAGTCCAGCTGAGCCTTCTTCATCAGGCTCGATACCACAACTCACAGATAGGCTCTTTGGCAATTTCTGAATAAGAAAAATATATCAATTAATAAATAGCCTCGCACATACTTTTGCAAATATATTTCTATTAAGTATAGATTTGTACACTATCAAAAGATACAGTACTACACATTTGTACTAAGCATGAATTCTACTAATAAGTATATATGGATTATCTACACTATTAATAGTTTCTTGGATTCTACACTAATAAGCTTGTGATCGGACTTTACACTAAAGCATATCATCGACTAGATTCCACACAACATATTATTGGACTCTACACTAAGCATATCATCGGTAATTTGCATTTGTAAGTATAACATACCATATCATGCCGATCGACCATGGTACTTGTCAGGCGGGTCACGAATGGCACCCCGACAAAGTCATCACGTGGCGGAATTATGTCCCATAGGTTGCACACCTCCTCCTCGCTCAGCCTCATTCTTTGAGCTATGATGGCTTCATGAAGTGGGTCCTCATCATCTTCATCGAGTGGGTCCTCATTATCTTCATCATCTTCGTCATCTTCATCATCTTCTACCAGGTTGATATAAATGACAGCCAGCTTGGGTCTTTCTGCTCTGAAGGAGAAGCTGATCAACTCACCACCAGTAAGACGCATGCGGGCGAGGAAACGGGCCCATCCATCTCCTTCAATCTGCGACATATTGTGTCCTTTCTCGACCTCCATAGTGTACGGCCCCCAGGAGCCTCAAAGGTCACAGTGTCTCCTGTTAGCTTGTTGAATTTCAACCTCACATTGCATGGGACGATCTGTGTAAAAAAAGAAAAATGACACAATGCTGTAATGCCAACACTAAAAAAATAATTGTTACATTTCATATAATTTCTTACCGCCGCAGGACGAAAACTCGGCTGGAAGTAGATGCCGAACAGCTTGCCAGTTGCAAGGCTGCTGGCGCACCTTGACTTGCACAGTTGACATGGTGGTGGTGGTGGTGGCGCCATTTTCCTAAAGCAATATGAGCAAAGAATTAACGATCCACTTCACAGGAAAGAAAAACAGTAGCATGTGGTATTTTTGGTTCTTCTTTAGTTATATTTTCATAGTGGAACCCGATCCCAAAAAGTAAACAACAAGCTCTCAATCAACTTACTAACACCTTCTATAATAGAACCAACAACTAGTAGGCAAATGCCAAATCAGCCAACAAGACTCACAACCAACAAGTTCTCAATTAGCTTACTAACACCTTCTAGAAGAAGAGATTCTTCCGCGGGAAGCAATTTGATGGACAATTATAATCCTAAGATCTAGTAACATATAAGATAACAAAGTATCACCTACGAAAGCATTTCAGTGGCACCTATTGCCAAAAAAACTATTTGGCCCTACCAAAGGTATAATCCTAAGATCTGTAATAAGTTATCTACCAAATCAAGGTACCACCTACCAAGACACATTTCATCTAATTTGGCCCCTATTGCCTAAGATAACTGATTAAAAAAACAAGTGGCAAATTTAATTGGGATTAACTTAGCACTTGCAAACTAAATACTTGTATCAAAACCAATATCTAGCAGATCACGGTACCACCTACCAAAGCATTTCAACTAAATTGGCACCTACATTTTGCAAAAAATAACTTATTACAGAAAAACAAAAGCATCTAATTATCCATATCAAATTCGTAAGCCCTCGCTGCATCTAGGTAGGGCAGCCCTCGGGGGGTGCTGTCGAGGAGGAGGGATGGCATGGTGACCTCGTCGGGGGTGCTGACGAGGGGAAGGCCGGTGACTTTCCTACGAGAGGGGGCGACGACATCGGCGGGCGAGGGGATCGAGGGCGGTCGGCCAAAGGCGCCCGGCCAGAGCTCGCGGGCGGTGACAGAGTGGGCGGCGAGAGGGTGGAGGAGCAGAAGAGGGGCAGCGAGAGGGGGAGGAGCATTACCTGCGGCGGCGGTGGCGGAGGAGAAACCCTAACTGCAGCTGCCGGCGTCGGGCGGAGGGGGACGATTGAGAGATGAGCGTGGGGGGGGCTGCGTGCTTTGTTTTGCTGTACCAGTAGCGCGGGTACAGGGAGCGCGCTACTGCTAATCCCAATAATATCAGTAGCGCTTTGCCCTGAAAAAACGCTACTGCTAAGTCTAAACATGTAAAAACATCAAAAATATACATTGGTCATCATTGATCTTTTTGTGTAGAATCTAAATAGTCAACATGAATCCTCACTGTGCCTGTATAGGCACAGGTGAAGATTCATATTGCAGCCACAAATCCTACACATATAGTTCAATGAAGACCAAGTGCTGGAGGTAGTTTGAGAAGTAACATATTTAAGGTGGTAAACACCTTGTTCACTTAGCAGTATGGGACTAAACTTAACTAGTTGCAAGAGGGGATGATACTTAGCATCAGCGAGTTTTGAAGAAAAACGCTGCTACTGAGTACTTTAGCAGTAGCGCCTCCAGGAGAAGGGCGCTACTACTATATCTAGCCTGGAGGCAACGCCGTGGCAATTGTAGTAGTAGCGCTTTTTTCACCTAGAGCGCTACTGTTACTGGGCTATTAGTAGCACGGTTTTCTGAAACTCGCTACTGCTAATTAGTAGTAGCGTTTGTTTTTAAACCACGATGCTGCTAAGATTTTGTGTATAAGGTTTTTCCTAGTAGTGTTAGGGTCCTCAATTATGGTGGTTTTTTGCAATTTACTTTATATTATGAGACAGAGGGAGTAGATACCATGGCAGAGACTAGTCATCCATGTGCCCGTGCATACATACTGAAATCTCAGCCAAATAGCTGTCGACATACATCAAGCAGATTCATTTCGATGCTCATCGTGCATGTGCTTGCTGAAGTCTTAAGTGTTGCAGAACTGGTTAGTTGTTCATTGTTCATTTTCATCATTCATTCAAAGTACAATGATATTTTTTCTACTTAAAAAAAAAAGTTTTTTCCGTTGTGTGTGTGTGGAGGGGCGGGGCGGGGGGTCTTCAGCCAGTTGATGTACATCTCGAAATTATTAACTCAACTGAGACCAATATTTGGTCAAGTAAAAATATGGACAGTTGATAATTGTTTTGATTTTCTAAGACCCTCCAACATAATACATAGTTCAGTATTGTAACCGTGAAATCTGAGATGTACATAAACTAGCTGAAGGGCCCATGTGGTTTCATGGATTATCTTGTTGTGGCTTGCCATCTGTCTGATCTTTGTCGGCTGTTTGAGATGTTGTGTGGGCTTGGCCCTGGATGTAATGGTTTTCTGCAAATTAACCGGGCAAACTATCTTCCTCTTAATTAATGTAGAAGGCAAAGTTTTTGCCTCTGTCTAAAGAAAAAGTAACTGTGAAATTCAGTTGCAACTGATCCAAACCATTAAACTAGCCTTACATTCATATTTACAATCTACATATGTAGTTTCTGCCGCCTTCCTCCACTAGAATATCATATTAGCCATACAAACTGGAATCTTGCTATTTCATTAAGAGTTAAATACACTACAAGTACCCTAACTTGTCCGGTGCGGTCAGTTTGGTGCCTAAACTTGAAAAATACAAAAAGTGGTGTCGTAACTTGTCTGAGCGTTCAAATACGGTGCCTCTGGAAGTATGCCGCCGTATCGAGTGCCCGCGTGGCATGCCAGCCTATCGTTGGGCCACATGTCATTGGTTGCTGGTGCTGAACGCGAGCTGTGAGCTATGCTTGTTGTTTTTTACAAGAATGCCCCTGGATTTTAATTAATTCTCAGAAAAATACCCCTTGGTTTTAATTAATACTCGCAAAAAAAACCAGGAAGCCAGCGTACAGGGAATTCAAACATGGGACATCCTCGTCGCCTGACAATCGAGCGGACCAGGCGGCCACGGTCTGGTTTGTGCTTAATTATCAGCAAGCAGTTTATATAGATGATTGACATATCGCTCTGCATATGCTTTTACTGGAGTAATTTTCTTTTTATTTATTCTAAGTTACTATCTTGTCTTTCTTCGAGTGAAGTGTCTGTTTAGTTTTCATGATACATATTTTTTTCCATATGAAAAAATAAAATAATTATCAATATATAATTTTGTCTATTTTATATCTCTATTCTATTTTCATTATTGTGTACTTTGAAGAGATAAACATGAACTTTTTCTAAAATTGATATGGAATTAAAGAGTTGAACATATATTAAAAACACGGTGAGCATCTTTTGAAAGACACGTTCACGTTCATGTTCATTTTTCATTTTCATATTATTTTAGAAAATGTTCACCACGTTTTTTGAAAATGTTGAATGTGTATTAAAAAAATATTGTGTAATATTATTCTTAAATTTCTACAAACACGCTTAACATGTTAGTACATATCTGGAATTTATTATCGTCACACAATAATATTTAATACATGTCGAACAGTTTTAAAAATAGAATATTGTCAATTTTAAATAATTGTGCATTTTAAAAATAGAATGATGGTACACAATAATTGTTCGTGCTTATGGTCCTCAATGAAGATGCATAAAATTACACAATAATTTTTAATATACGTTCAACTTTTTATGTCCACATAAATTTTAGAAACATTTCATGTTTATCTCTTCAAGGTACACAATAATGAAAATAGAGTAAAGATATAAAATAAATAATAATTTCATATTGATAATTATTTTATTTTTTCATATGTGAAAATTTATGTATCATGAAAATTAAATAGAAACTTCACTCAAAAACATGTGCAAAGAGATACGCGGAATCGTGCATATAAGTTGCTAGCTAGCAGTTAAATGTAAACCAAAATGTGACCTCTTGGTCCGCTTGTTTGTTAGGCAACCTGGATGTCCGTGGTCTGAATTCCCTTCATGCCAGCTTGTGTTTATAATTTTGTGAGAATTAATTAAAGTACAAGCGCGTTCCCGTAAAAAAAACATGCGTCCAGCGCGCCTAACATTTTCTTTTCCGAGAACTAACTAAAGCACAGGGGCATTTCTGTAAAAGAAAAACTACACGCACAACTCACAACGCGCCCGCAGCCGCTGACATGTAGCTCTTCAATTCGTTTGACTCTAAAAAAAATCTCCACTTATTTTCCCTAAAATGTTTCTAGTTCTTCTGTTCCTTCCTGCTAGCAGCCCTTATATGTATGTTACTATCCAACACTTCTCTAACTATTCTATGTTTACAAAATCAGAAAGACCATGTTATTTACTTATACTCCTACTTGAATCTAGCTGCTTGGCATTGTAAATATCGGCCCCTCCTATGTTCTGTGTCACGCTCCGCCTCTGCATGGGCACATGGATGAGTTTTCCATCTGTGATATCAATGAAATTAGTAGTGGCTTTTGATTTATACTGTATCTAGGTGAAGTTGCATGGCCCGAATGTCTTTCAATATTTGTGCCTCGTCTGCATACTCCTATAAGATCACACGAACATCAGTGCATCTCCAGGTGCCAGAGTTGCATTTTCACCATGTTAAGATACATTCTATAACAGTGAGAAACTGAGAATGAGCGACCGCCTGAAACTTGTGTTTACTTTGTCCTAGATACTCTGCAGATATACTCCCTCCGTTGAAAATTACTTATTAGGAAAATTGATGTATCTAGACATATTTTAATTTTAGATACATTCATTTTTATTCATTTATGCGACAAATAATTCCGGACGGAGGGAGTATTAAGCATATAACCCCCCCCCCCCCCCCCCCCCACCCCCAGCCTTGGAGATATCCCTGAATAAATTTTTAATGTTTTCTGTCTAGCTCCTCCACTGGTTGGACGAAGTCTTGTCTGAACGATGAGACCTCTTCAGCGGTTGATTTACCATGATCACGATAGAAGTAGAAATATCAATAATGATTAGAGCTGCAATTTTATATCTTTCTTTTTGCGAGGATTTATATCTTATTGATCACCCGTCTAGAACTAGTACCACGACATTTTTACTTGGACCTATTGGAACCAGTTGTTTCCCTCTATCTCTGGCAGATTAAAGAAGTGATAGATGAAATATGCACCTGTGAACTAGGATGCATACAACGTATCTATACCAACATAAAAAGATCCAAAGGGGTAGATTCAATTAATCTGGGCCATCAAATTATGTCAATCCAACGACCTAGACTGCTTTAATATCGAGCGCTCAACACGTTTAGCTTGCAGTTAATTTCATTTCAAATATAGTCCTAACCACATAATAACACGCAAATAATATCCTACTTAATATCCGCATGCACTTAATATACTTCCAAATTAACGTGCATTGCACGTACACATTGACTAGTAATGAATAAAAGTTCACTTTAGAAATCTATATCTATCTATATCTATATCTATCTATACCTAATAATAATGGGGCTATTGCTTCTGGTGATACGTCACCGAAATTGCCTCCAAAGTTTTATAATATTACCTGTCGATGCCACCTCTCCCTCTGTTCCTAAATATTTATCTTTTTTAGAGATTTCAAATGGACTGCCACATACGGATGTATATAGACATACTCCCTCCGTCCGGAAATACTTGTCGGGAAGATGGATGTATCTAGATGTATTTTTGTTCTAGATGCATCCATTTTCATCAATTTCTACGACAAGTATTTTCGGACGGAAGGAGTATTTTAGAGTATATATATTCACTCATTTTGCTCCGTATGTAGTCACTTGTTGAAATCTCTAAAAAGACAAATATTTAGAAACAAAGGGAGTATAAGTGATAAAAACATTTCACACAGGGGAGGCCCCTCCTACGCCGGCCCATGTAGTACGAAACTTCTATACTACGCGTGCTGGGAGAAGACAGATAGCGCCTCTTTGGGCCGGCCCATGTCGATGGCCTGTTTTCTAAATCTTGATTTTTTTTCGTTCTTATTTTCCGTATTTATTTTTCTACTTCAAATAATTCGGGACTTCAAAATTCCAAAAATAAAAAAAATGCCAATTTTGAAATAAAATGTTAATATCTCATAAATGTTTATGAATTCAGAAAATGTTCGCGATTTTTAAAATTGTTCGCACACTCAAAAATGTTCACAATTTTGAAAAAGAATGTTCAGGAAGTCAAAAAATGTTCATGATTTTTTCAAACTTCTTTTATTAAAAATTGTTAATGAAATTGAAAAAAAATTTGCCAATTCAAAAAAATTTCATGAATTGAAAAATATCTCAAAATTCAAAAACTGCTTGTGACTTACAAAATAGGTTATTTATTTATAAAATGTTCGTTGATTCAAAAAATGTTCGTTAAATCAAAAAACATTCGTGAATTTGAAAATTGTCCCACCAATTTCCAAAAAAAATGTTCGCCGATTCTATAAATATTTGCCTATTCAAGAAAAATGTTTATAAAATGTTCACAATTTTTATTTTGCAAATAGTATAAAATGTTGATGAACTCAAAACATGTTCATGATTTAGAAAATGTTAAAAATCTGTAAAAATATTCAAGAATTTGAAAACTGTTCATGATTTCAGATATGTTCACGAGTAAGAAAATATGTGTTGGGCATAACAATGAACCTCTGGTTATGACTTACAACATGGAGGAACATGGCAACTTGCCATTCCACAGTGACGTGGATGCTATCTTGTAGCAGCCCCTGCTCCTGAACGTCTGCACAAGCCTTGTGAAAGATGCTCTTTGCATTCGAAGCATCCACAGAGCCTTTGTGTCGTTGCTATTTTTGTTGTAGATCAGATTCACTATCCTCTCCTGATCCCGGATTAACGTCGGACCATGCCGTATTACTAGATTTGTCATTTTGATGAACAACTTTCTTACAGACCAACAAGATCCAGGCCCGAACCATAGCTATCGACGATGCTGCCTGAACTACAAGCTTCATCAGTTCATCCACAACGTAAGCGACATCCATGGTGCAGTCAGCAATGGCGCAATCGACCCTAAACGGTCCTAATGAACGACCTAACAGAGGAAGGGGAGCTTACCGGCTTCGGGGTCGGGGGGGAGGGCATGGCTGAGACGAGGATGGCAGGACGGAGTTGAAGAAGAAGGGGAGAGGCAGCTGCCATTGCCGGAGAGTGATGCTGATGTCGCCGCTGCTATCGCAGATCCGAGTCATCGTCGTCGTCGGTGCCAAGAACAGAGGATGGCTTTTTCTAGAGCGGGGGTGAGCGGGTAAATGGGGGTGAGGGTATATTACGCCATCCTGCCTCCGCCAATTTCCGTCCCCACCATCTCCGCCCGAACCCCCTGCACTGCGTCCTACGTCGGGGCCAGCTTTTGCGCCCGAGTCAGTTTAGCTGGCTGGAAATGTCTGATTCGAGCATTTCAAGCAAGCTAGGCTCTGGAATGCTTTAAGTTCCGAACCGATGCGAACCAAACCGCCTTGCACGCAACCAAACAAACCTTTTTCATCTCGCCCAGGCCTGGTTGGGATGTATGCAGCCTACCAAACGAGCCCCTAGTAAATTTGCAACCAATGCTAGCTACGAGCAGCACGTAAGCCAGCCCGGCCCAGCCCTGCGCGTGCGCAGACGGCTACAGCGCCACAATGGGGGCGACACGACCACTCTTCCCCACGCCCACTCTCATGGGCCGCGCTCAACTGGGCCGCTAGGAATGCGGCCCTGGGACGAAGCAACTGGGCCGCTAGGTCTACCTAAGTTATTTGGGTTAGATCTACCTAAGTTACTTCCAATAATGTGATGCCACGTGGAAGTGTTGGTTCCGAGAAAAGTATGACCACTTGAGAACAACAAAGACGTAATCTTGAAACTTCCAGGAAGTTTCCGCTAATATCTTCGTCGCAAATATGGCAGCAGGAGGTTGCCAGGAAAGTTCCAATGATGGCCCCACATATTTACTTTTGGCTCCACTAAGAGCATCTCTAATAGCTTTGAGATACGTGTTGGTAGAGTGTGCCATATATGTTTTCTATAATACGACACCTGGGATGGAAAAAACCGTAAATCGGCGACGACCCATCCCCGCCGCCACAGGCCTTTCCCCGTCCTTCCCTTGCTCGGAGCCGCCGGACAAAGCCCTAGCGGCAGACGGTGGCGGAGGGCCTTCTTTTCCGCTCTTGTGCCTCCATCAAGGCACCTGAAGGAGTCCCCTACCTCGTCCAGTGTCTGCTTGCGCCGTTGCTGGGGGCGCCCCCACGCTCACGCTTGGGGGACACAGCCAGGACGGGTGTGACCGCCATGATCAAGGTAGTGGCTTGTCGTCCACCTCATGTTGCTTTCCCTTGGCCAGATCTAGTCGGGGCAGAAGCCTTGGGTAACTGACCTCGCCTAGATCCAGCAGGACGACCTAGGGGTTTGTGGGCGCGAATCCTCCCCATGCCGGTCATGGTTGCACGACCAGAGCCCAGAGCTCATGGGGATGTGGAAAGAAGGTGTCTTCCCGTCCTGGATGCCGCCGATGCTTGTTCTCATCCAGATCTGATGGGTCTGGCCTAGGGTTTTCCGATGTGGTTGGTCTTCCCCTTGTTCCTGTCATGGAAGTGGGGTAGGGGTTCCCGGGGATGTGGAAGGAGGTGCCTTTTGGTCCCGTCCCACGGTGGTTGGTGGCCTTGGTGTCGGGCAGCGGTACAGTTGGGCGCGGGATCCTGGATGCCAGGGCGGCGGCCTTGGAAGGTGGTATGCAAGGGCATCTTCTCACGACGATTGAAGGTATGTCCATGATTTGACATGGTGAAGGATTGTGGTGATGTTGCATATGATGTTTCTTCAAGTTGTTGTTTATGTTTCCTTGTATGTGATGCTTGATGTACCATGTGGTAAAATATGGCATGCTCACCTTATTTGTTTGATTGAATGATGTATAAAACATAATGCCTAATTTATGAATCATAATGTAGTCGTACCGTGTCTAAACTAGTTGGTTTCGTGCATAAACAAGGAGAAAAAGAAAGAAAGAAAGAGGAGACGTATTGTGTTGACAGAAATCTACTTTGAATCAGTTCTTGGGACGGCATATCTTAGTTTGCAAGGGGCAATGAATTTAGGGGAATTTAGTGGCGATGAGGGAACCGCATATCTTAGTTCGCAAGTGAAAGAAATTTAAGGAGATTGAGTGACGATGAGCACAGACACACTCTTAGGAAGTATTTGCTCCCAGAAATGTACTACCTTTCATAGAGAATATATGTGTTGGGTCATTCTTAAGACTCAACATATTGTACACGCTCTAAGGTCTAAATTGAAGCAAACGGTGTTTCTATTTCAGGCCAGGCAACTAATTGCCAGCATTGCCGTCGTTGCAGACATGCCAGGTCTGGATGGTCTTTGTCAATTTGCGACATCATGAAGGGCAATGAACTCATCTTCTACAAAAAAGTAAGTATACATCTATACTTCAATATTACATGGTGCTTATTTGGTCCTTATATATGAATTGTTAAAAAAATCTGATTATGCAACAGACAGATTTATGGTTCCCTCGTCGACGCGACACAGAGAGCATTTCCACATACTTATTCAGCCATTTATATTGCAACCAAGCAGCAAAGCTCTAAACAATAAAAGACAGAATTAGCAAATATTTACAACATCGTCAAATTTTTAAGCCCTTCATGATGATGGACGACGCTCAAATTTCTTAGTAGCTATACAAATGAAAAGTGGTTGTAAAATGTGATTACAAATACTGACACAACATCTCTTTTTTTGGTAGAACTGGAGTCCTTGTTAGCGAAGTGTCAAAAAAGAATCATGCTCAATTCAACTTCAAGATCGCGTTGAGGAAGAACCATCGCCGGCGTACAAGGTACGAATTTCAGTACATTCTTCTGTGACCGGACACACACAGTTAGCAGTTGCATTGCAGTCATATGCCAGGTCAGTAAATTCAGGAGCTACCTGACTAACTCACCAAGCAAGGTAAACTATACATTAATTCTTTTTGCATGAAACACTCATGTTCAGAAGCTAGCGCCGCAAACGGGCGCATGATTTATCTGTAGAACAGAGCATACAGAAGTAGCAGTATATATAATAGGTAATGAAAGAGAAAGAAAAGACATGTGGAACCGAAACTTCGAAGATAGACTGATTTCTTGCCTCATATAGTCAGTCAATTGATCACTGTCATTTTTGTCACAGGCAGTAATATACTTCCATATAATTCAATGAACATTGATAAAAACAACTAAATACCCACCTAAATTACAACCAATCTTTGACATATACCAGACAACTGATTACACATCTTATGCTCCACACATAAGTTTCCTAAAACGAATAGAGTATATGAATGCTAGAGATACAAATGCGAAGAGAATGGCCTAGGGGAAGGGGACCCCCATATGCTCTGAGGAATGATTTCAGTTTCCTTCTCCCCCACTATGTCAGTGCTGGAGAAGTCTATGTTCTTACTATGCTCCAGCAGCTCTTATTATCATCGAGCGATTACAATGTATCCCGCACAGCCGGGATCTTCAACGCCTGGCTCGAAATAAATTAAATCATTCTTTGATTATTCAGTTATTGCACAACACTACTGTACATCCAATCTTTCCGGAGTTTCAACTGATGCTATTGCAATGTTGAAGCACTCCGCTGCAGCCCAGTCACTGCACTGGCAATCTTGCCATTTGAGTTTCTGATCTGCATGCTTGCAGTCCTCCTAGTCCTAAGCTTCGGCATGAAGAGGGTGCTAAGCATCTTATCAAGGCCTTCAGCGCTGTACTTGACGTACTTGCTCGCGCTGATGTCCTGCTCGACAAGCGGCCCGTAGTTCTGCATGAAGCTACGGTAAACAGGCACTATAGCCTGCACCACAAGGTGGCACACCCTCTGCTGCAGATCCTTATCTGGTATGATCCACGCGGACTGCTTCTGGTACATCTCATCAAAGCTGGCGTTGAACGATTTGAGCCGCTGCTTCACCAAGTCCCTTGCTGTAGCCTGACCCTTGGAGAACAAGATCAGACCCTCCCTGCTCAGCAGGGGCGCAAGCGTTCCCCAGCTCTCCCTTAGAAACAGTGCTGAGTAGTAGTCCTTGTACTGCTCATGCTCCCGGAGCCATTCATCACCTAAGATCTCCCCCATCTTGGTACTCTTCAGGTGCTTGAAGAAGTGCGAGTGGGTGTTCATCATGAAGAGAGATGACAGCGTCTTGTCCTCATACGCCTTTGCCCATGTGTCGAAGTTGGCCTCCAGGGCCTTAACAATGTTGTGCACTGCATCGACGAGCATCTTGTCGTTGAACGCCTCCTTGCGCCAGCTGCGGTGGATGGTAAGCACTTGTGTGAGCACAGACCGATATTGCTCCCCAAGGAGTTGGTTGCAGTACTTGGGGACGAAGGTAACCAGGCCTGGCACTCCGCCGTCGGCTGGGGGCGGCATTTTGCGCTGCAGCTCCACCTGCACCAGCAACTCCTCAAAAATCTCAACAGAGCCATCCACCACTCTCTTCACAAGCTCTCTGGTCCTGCTTTGGATCTCCAGGCATGCCTTTCCACCAAACAACCGGTTGAAGTCCAATCTGAGCTTACTGAGAGAATCGAACACATCAAGCAGCCTCAGGAGCTTGATGGGGTCCTTCTTGGCATCAGCCACGGCGCGGCCAAACTTGAGGAAATCAAGAATTCCAGCGCGCGCCGCAATGTCCGCGAAGCAAGCGGCCGCGGCTTCTGGCCGCCGCTCGAAGACAGCAACACAGAGCTTCCGCTCCGCTTCCAATAGGTGGCGCACCGCGAACTCCAAATGCCGGCCCCAGAGCTCGACGCTCGGGCTCAGCGCCTGAGCATCCTGTGTCTGGTCTTGCAAGTAATCGAGGCCGAGCGCGTGGAGGCTGGCGCTCACCGTGTCCCCACGAGCGTCGGCATACGCCGCCACACAGTAGCTGAGCCGCCCATTAGCGGCGAGGCGGTCAAGGGTGAGGCCGAGCTTCTGCACGGCGGCGGCGGGGATCCTCGGCGGCGTGATGGAGGCGGCGGCGGGCTTGGCCTTGTCGTGGTCCTCCTGCATAGCGAGCGGAGCAGAGTGCTCCGCGAGGAGGCGGCAGAACTCGGCCTCGAGCACGTCGAGGGCGGCGGTGAGGAGCCCGGCGTCGAGGCCGGCGGCGGGGACGCCCTTGAGTTTTGAGAGCGCCCCGGCGAGGTCGGCCACGAATCGGGGGTCGGCGAGGCTGCGCTTGCCGAGGTAGTCGACAATGTCGGAGAGCCAGTCGACGGCGAGGCCGCAGTTGTCGGCGAGGAAGCGGAGCGCCTCCTCGAGGCGGGCGACGAGGGCGAGGTAGCCCGGGAGGTCCTCCCTGGCGGCGGCCCCGGCGAGGAGCGGCGGCTCGAGGCCGTGCACGGCGTCGAACACCTTGAGCACGGCGGCGGCGGGGCCCACTGCCCGGTCGATGTTGGGCCCCGCCCCCTCGAGCGCGTCCCGCGGCGCCCGGATCGGGCGCACCCCGGCCTCCGTGGCCGCCAGCCGCGCCTGGATCTCCCCGACCCTGGCGCCCGAGCGCGCCAGCGCGTGGCTCAGCGCCCGCGACCGCTCCACCCCCGCCCGCAGCGCGCTCCGCGCCGCCTGCAGGCTCGCCATCCTCCGCGCCTCCTCCGCCCCCTGATCCATTCCCATCCCCCGCCGCCTACGCACAAGCTCGCCCTCCGAATGCGCGCCGGACGGACCGCTCGACGCCCACGGCCGCGGGCGGGTTCGTCCCGCGCTCTGGCTCGCAGGAATTCGCGCAGGAATCAATCTGCCGGCCGGTGAGAGCTCGGGGTCCGGCGTCCCTTGCAAGCGAGTGCGTACTACTTATCCGCGGAGGCAGGGAGGGAGGGAGGGGGGAAGGGCGATGGCGACGGGCGCCCGTCCGGCCGTGGAGGTGGGTGACGGGCGCTGGGAAGATGGGTGCTCTGCTGTGGCGTGCGGGGCAGAGGCGGAGGGAGGTGGAGCGGGGAGGAGAAGGGGGGCTGAGGTTTAGGTTGGACTTGGAAAGGGGGAGAGTTTTTGGACGGGAAAAGGAGGGCTGGGAGAGTCGAAACTGAAGGCACGCGCTCCGGCCTCCGGCGCTTGCTTGGGCTGGTCCGGTCTGTGGTTGGGGCGTGTGTGGAGTCGAAAAGAAAAGAAATTGTGGGGCTGGCTGGCCACGCGGACGGGGGGCGAGGTGGCGGCGGCCGCAGGTTGGGTAATTGGAGCCAGCTCGCGCCCCACGCGGCACCGGGTTTTGTTCTCACTTTGCGTCGGGGCCTTTTCCCGTGGCCCTCTGCTTCGTGGGGACTACTTTCCGCGCGGGTCGGGCGTCGTGCCCGTCGCCGTTTCTTCCCGGTTCGGTTCGGCCGAGCGGTTGACCGTGCCGTTGCTGTCAGGTACACCCCTGTGCGTCCGAGTTTCACCGCAATTATTGCCTACGCTCACTTCAATCTGTTCTTGTACTGCCAGTACGCTTGCACTGTCACGCACTCACGCCAGGGCCAGGCTCACTCTGCTGGATGGATGGACGGATGCCACCGCTTTGTGCGTGGGGGTACTACTTTCCACTTTTGTTGCTTGCCCGCACGCTGACACGCCAGCGACTTGGCTTGGGTGCCCCCGGGCCGTGTCTACCTGGGTGTGGGTGCACGCCAGTGGAGTTCATGTTTGTATGCGACGGGGCAAGGGAAACGTGATACCGCAAAGGGATGGCGTGGAAGCAACGTGGATCAGTACGCACCGGAAGCTTCTGTCCCGGCTGAAGCCGCTGCCATGTTGGCGTGCAGCAGCCGATGGAGCGCTTCAATGTGGGTTGGTTGGGCGTGAAGTTCGGCCAGTGGAGTAGTAATAAACTTAATTAATGGCCGGGGGCTGGAGGACGGTTGGTGATCGCCATCGCTACCGGCGGGCTGACCGCCGGGTCTCTCATCAGCGGTACGCCGTGCGCCGGGTCAGGACGTGCCGACTGATGTAGTACGTGGTGTACGTGAGCGAGCACGGTCAGTTCCAAAAGAGGGTGATGGAGCGTGGAAGGTGGAACGAACTGGCAGGCGGCCATCGGCTGTCGCGTCCAAATTCCTGATTTAGGCTAGCTGTAGTTGACCTTCTGGCGCCGTGCTGTTTCCACGAAGCGCTGTACTTACTGGTAAATAAATACTGTGCTGGTAGTACCACCGGCGTTGGGCACTTTTGGCTAAGCATGCATGCATAGTTAGCTGGCTGCTTAATTACCAGACCGTACCAGCACATGACGTTAACTTTGAGAAACCTAGCTAATCAGGGCGTCTCCAACGCCGACCGCCAGACCTCCCTCGAGCGTGAGAGGTCGCGTCCGTTCTTGGCCAGAATGAATGTGGTTCCGGCACTCTCAAGTGGCACGAATACGTGACAACCGCTTCGCGCGGAAGTGGGCGTGGGCCGGGTGGGACCGGGGTGTCGGATGAGTGCGTGGCAGCAGTCCAGACGACCGCAAAAGCCCTCCCCCTCACTCGATTTGTGAGAGAGCGGACGTCCGGACCGGTTCGCAGATCGATAGGTTACCACTACTCGGCACTGTTTCTAAGGGAGAGCTGGGGAACACTTGCGCCCCCGCTGAGCAAGGGAGGGTTTGATCTTGTTCTCCAAGGGTCAGGCTACAGCAAGAGACTTGGTGAAGCAGCGGCTCAAATCGTTCAACGCCAGCTTTGATGAGATGTACCAGAAGCAGTCCGCGTGGATCATACCAGACAAGGATCTCCAGCAGAGGGTGTGCCACCTTGTGGTGCAGGCTATAGTGCCTGTTTATCGTAGCTTCATGCAAAACTACGGGCCGCTTGTTGAGCAGGACATCAATGCGAGCAAGTATGTGAAGTACAATGCCGAAGGCCTTGATAAAATGCTGGGCACCCCCTTCATGCCAAAGCTATATGACTAGGAGGACGGCAAGCTTACAGCTCAGAAACTCGAATGACAAGAATGTTGGTGCAATGACAGGGCTGCATCGCACTACTTCCACATTGCAATAGCATCATTTGATGAAACTTTGAAAAGACTGGATGTGAAGTGTTGTGCAACAACTGGATAATCAAGAATGATTTAATTTTCCTCGAGCCAGCCTTTGATGACCCCGGTTTTGCGGGAGACATAATAATGGCTCCATGGTTAGAGATGCTGGAGCATAAGAAGAACATGAACTTCTCCCGTGCCGACATCGTGGGGAAGGAGGACACCGAAGTGCTTCCTCGGAGCATATCGAGGTCGCCTCCCCCTAGACCATTCTCTTGGCATTCTTATCTCTAGCAGCATGCTCAATTCATTGTAGTGAACTTATGTGGGGAGCATAATATGTGTAATCACTTGTCTGTTACATGTCAAATATTGGTTGTAGTTTACCTCCGTCCTGATCTATTGGTCCTTTTCTTATTTTATGTCAAAATTTGATCATGGATTTAGTTAACTAGATGTTAATGCGTGTCATAAAAAATTATGTCGTTGGATTTGTATTTGAATATAATTTCAAATGATACTATTTTTTGTGACATACATTAACATTTAGTTAACTAAATCCATGATCAAAATTTGGCATAAAATACTAAAGGACCAATAAATCAGGACGGAGGTAGTACGTAGGTTTTTAGTTGTTTTTATCAACATTCAGTGAATTACGTGGGAGTATATCACCACTAGTGGCAAAAATCACAGTGACCAATTGATCGGCTACATGAGGCAAGAAATAAGTTTATCTTCAAAGTTTTGTTATCACATCTTTCTTTCCTTCTCTGCAATTGATCGGCTACATGAGGCAAGAAATCAGTACTTAGATTTATCTAGGTACTGATGTACCTAGACACGTTTTTAGTGTTAGATACATCTGTATCTAGATAAATCTAAGAAGACGGATGCAATATACTCCCTCCGTCTCATAATATAGTCAAAAACATTCTTATATTATGGGACGGAGGGAGTATTATATACACTGGTAATACTTATTTATGCTTTCTACATATAAAGCGTGCGCCGCTAGCCTCTGAACATGAGTGATTCCATGCAAAAGGAAGAAGTGTAGAGTGTACTGTGCTTGGTGAGCTAGTCAGGTAGCTCCTGAATTTACTGACCTGGCATGTAACTTTGCAATGCAACTCTTACCGTGTGTGTCCCCTGACAGAAGAATTCACTGAAATTCGTGCCTTGTACGCCGGTGATGTTGCATCATCATTCAACATTGTTCTCCCTAAACGGGACCTTGAAGTTGAATTGGGCATGATTCTTTGTTGACACTTTGCTGACAACGACTCCAGTTCTACCAAAAAAATTGTTGTCAGTATTCATAATCAAATTTCACAACCTTTTTCATTCTAGTTGTAGCTATTAAGAATCAATTTAGTGTCGTCCATCATCATGCAAGGGCTTAAACATTTCATGACGTTGCTGATTCTATCTTTATTGTTTAGAGCTTTTTGTTGCATCGTCAAGAGAACAGTAAATTGTTCTGCTGTATAATCAGAGGCACCAAGTAAGCATAATGCATACTTACATTTTTTAAGTATAGATGTATAAAAAAATTGTAGAAGAAGAGTTCATTGCCCTTTATGATGTCGGCAATGCATGCTGAAAAAAATTTGCCTGGCCTGAAACAGAAACACTGTTTGCTTCAATTTGGACCTTCAAGCATTTTAAGCGTTCATATGGTATGCATGCTTGTATTTCTCGCCCGTGATCTTTGTCCGTGCTCCAGCAGAGTTGGCACGAACCGCTGTTTTTGGGCCTTGATCTTTACTTGGCATTCAGTGTTCCATGAAGTGACAAGTCGATGACACACTAGTATTTTCTGATCCAGGAATAATTTGCAGAATTTGCAAAAAAAAATCCAGTATTGTTGCCCGGCGGAACTCGTAGAATGAAAACCTGAAAGAAATATTAAAAAACAAGGTGATTTTATAAAAGACTGCATTTTCTAGCAGTAGGAACTTTGAATGAGTTTCAGGAATCAAGATGGTGAAAACTGATTTCTCTTTTACGGCTTGCCCACTTTGTTTTTCTTTTAAAAAGCGGAAACTAAAGTCCCACGACCGATTAATTAAGCATAAGACAATTACCCAATTATTGGCGAAACATTGAGACAAAAATTGTTACACACTTGTTTATGAGAGAAAAATAAGCAAAAGCCTTACATGACATGTACACTACTCTATGAAGCAACACCACAACAAAACCACATCAATGCAATACCACAACAAAAACACATTAACAAACACTCTTGACACGCTACTTTTGTAAACTCACAACACATGGACTGCAACATCACATAAGTCCCTCCCCCCCTCCTCAACTTGCTGCAACTAGATGAAAGCGCATCGAGAACAAAGACAACCAAAACCACATTGACAAACAAAAAAACTTTGCACCATCCATGGAATCTTAGATGCTTCACTTTGGTGTCGCCCTTCTTGCTTTTATTCCTCTTTTGCCCCCCCCCCCTATTTCTCCTTTAGTAGGCAGCAAACTGTCTTGTTGGATCTTGGATTATCGCCAACTACCGCCCACTTGGCAAAGAAAATCGTGAAACCTGGTGTCGTTGTCGTGAATCTAGTGGCTCCCACGAGAAGATGCAAACACTCCAGCCACATCAACATCATCAACCACATATACCACCTGCCCGAGGGACTCTGCGGAATAAAGACAAGAACATTATCATTGCAGACATTAGAATGAACCTCCCCCAGTTCATGCGGGAAACAATATCCACCACTTCTGTTGACGAAGCTCCTACTTGCTTGATAGAAGTTTTTGTAAAACTTCTATAAGGGTGTCCTCTACACCGTCCTTGGGTAAAATGACAATTTGCATCTTCTCATAGCACTTTGTGATAATTAAGCCTCCCTTATCCCTATAAGCTGCACGAAATGCATTGATCAATGCCAAGTAATAATGAGCCCCCCCCCCCCACTAGAGAAATATGTTGAATCATTGTTTGCTTCAAAAAGGCAAACAGCAAAAGGGCACCGTGCATGCAAATGATTATCTAGAAAAGGTTATTCATCATACCCTTTCAAAAAAAATTGGAATTACTAGTAAGGTTTGTTGAACAAACAAAAACCAAACTGGAAGTTATATATATGAACCGACATACTAGTGATATCATATTACTTCACATAGGACTTCTCTATGAAAATGGATGGTTTTGACAACAAACTACACCCATCTTCTTCTTTTGGTTATATTGGTGGCACTTTTGTTATATCCTTTCTAAGATGAGTGGTATAGTGGTGCCCCTGGGTCCAATTTTACTGAAAGCAAACCATACTAGTAGTCACGAGTACATGTCACCATGATTAACATCGAGCAGAAACAAAAGAGTCCATATCTGTCTATGTCAATTGGGATAGTCTAATGTCGTGATCGATTCATAAAAGTGCAATTTTAGTTCAGTGAAAAATACAAGATGCACTTTTTTCACTCACTTGTGGTTCATCATTTATAGATAGATGACATTTGGCGGCGCATTTTACTAAACTAAGCTGCCATTTTTCTGTATCGATGACGACTTGTGAAAAATCTTGGTCGACATAGAATTAGCAAAGACTACGAAAAAGGGGTGTGGCTGACAAACATACCCAGTTTATGTGTACTCCCACGTAAACAAATATAAAATGTTGTAACTCTTTCCTGATTCGAATGTATGAAGATGCATTTCAATGTATTTAT
Source organism: Aegilops tauschii subsp. strangulata (assembly GCF_002575655.3). Classification (NCBI taxonomy): domain Eukaryota; kingdom Viridiplantae; phylum Streptophyta; class Magnoliopsida; order Poales; family Poaceae; genus Aegilops; species Aegilops tauschii. The sequence goes on from NC_053041.3 coordinate 542,878,323, forward strand.
TCACTCATTTTAGTCAGTCTGTAATCCATATTGAAATATCTAAAATGTCTATATTTGTTTACGGTGGGAGTATCATATCATATAATGTCTTTAGGTCGTGCTATTTTGTTTTCATTTGCCTTTGTTTAATAAGATACCGTGTGATGTGAGTAATACAAGTTTTTCCCTAAAAAAAGAAAAAGAAAATGAAAAAGAAAATGATACTGTTGGCATCTACGAATATGATAGGAAGTCAAAACCTACCAACAAGTACTCTCAATAGGCATGAAAACAGGCGACGAAATTTGAAACCAAATCGAAGTGTACGTTCTTCCCCAACAATCTAAACATGGCCCCACATTTGAACGTGCCGTCAAAGCAAATGATTGTGCATAGGGGATCTAGCGCGCTGCCATTGTTTAACAATAAAACAAAAGTTCAAGAAAGATCAAGGTGCGGCGGTCCACACACGGGGGCTACCCAAACAGGGAGGCAAGAATATCCACATGCGTTGCACCCCCTCACAGCCGCACTGTTTGGGCCCGCAAAGCCGATGATCAGGTGGCCCCCGGTGTTTCGTGACTTTGCGTCGTGGGGTGTGGGGTCCGCTTTGTGCGTGCATGGGAGTCGGGCCCACGGAGTACGACGGATTTCGGCGCACCGCCATGAGACGCTGTTCTGTCCATCCATTCAGCCGAGCAAAAACCTCTATCATCAGTTGAGAGGTGGTGGTCATGCTCATGCTAGACGAGATTTGAAGAGAGAAGAAGACGGACGTCGACGCCATGACACGTCGGCGATGTGTCCACTGACCGGCCAACCAGAATCATGTCGTCGTTTAAACTCCCATGCGATTTGGACGTCCCCTCGTCCTGGGTGGTGCATTGCCGTCCGACCCACCGCCACCGGTACTGATAGATGACTGCATCGCGTAGGCCTACAGTCACGAGGAGCGAACAGTCTCTGATTGCTAGCTTAGCTTAGGGAATGTACAATGATGCTATCTTAAAAGTGCCACGTAGAAAAAACAATGAGGTGGAGGAGAAAAAACTTATAAGAAAAGACTTGTCTTCTCTTATTTAAGACAAGACAAGAGATGATTTCTTAGCACAATATGTCTCACCATGTTTCTAGGAATTACTAGTTATTAAAGATAAGACTAAGAGATGACCCATTGTAGACACTTTTTTTTGTCATCTCTAAATTACATGCAAAATCTAAGATAAGACTATCTTATCGACCATTGTACATGCCCTTAGTCTCTAAGTATAGATTAAGTGTAGCTGACCCGTAAATTTCCTTCCGCATTCGTTCGCGGACAGCGGTATAGTCTGCGGACACGGATGCGGGAGGCAGTCATCCAACGCTGCCCGCATACATCCAGCCATCTTAATTTTTTGAAAGTCGACACGTTCAAATAGCCATATACATAGAGTAGACACGTTCAAATAGCCGCATGCAACATTAGTTCAAATTTTAAAAAGTTCTAATATTACATTCCAACATTGTTGTCCCCTTAACCGCCCATAGATGCTCAATTAGATCTTCCTTCATCTGCTCGTGAGTTGTTCGATGCCAATTTTGTCGATGCATTTGGATAAACTCTTCAAATGTGGCCGGATTCTGGTCTGAAAGTTCGATAGGATCACCCATGCACTACTAGGAAAAGGCCTACTAGTGGCGCACCAGTTTTGCCTACTAATGGCGCACTACTGGTGCGCCACTAGTACCACGCCACTAGTATTTTTTACTAATGGCGCACCAGTGGTGCGCCATTAGTATCTGGTATACTAATGGCGCACCACTGGTGCGCCATTAGTATAGGCCACGGTGCGCCATTAGTATAGGCCACTGGTGCGCCATTAGTATAGGCCACGGTGCGCCATTAGTATTTTTGAATTTTGAAGGCGGGAAAATAGTAGTGGCGCACCGTCTAACCCCCACCGTGCGCCATTGCTATTTTTGAATTTTGAATTTGGATCTGGATCGCAATTTTTTTGCCCAGTTTTTGCTCGTTTTTTTGCACGATATTGTTTCAAATTTTGTTCCTGTTTTTGGATCTTGTACGTTCTTTTGCCGGAGAGGAGGAGGAGGAGGTCACCGGAGAGGTGCTCGCCTACATCGCCGGAGAGGAGGAGGAGGTCGTCGGAGAGGAGTTCACCGGAGCATCGGAGAGGAGGAAGGAGAAACCATGAGGGGATGGGAGGAGAGGAGGGAGGAGGAGCTCACCGGAGAGGAGGGAGGAGGAGCTCACCGGAGAGGAGGGAGGAGAAACCGTGAGGGGAGGGGAGGGGAGGAGAGGAGGAAGGAGGAGGTCGCCGGAGAGGAGGAGGAGGTCGCCGGAGAGGAGGAGGGTAGTATGGTGGAGGAGAGAATGGAAGATGGAGTGGAGGAGAGGAGGAGATGGAGTGGAGGAGAGGTGGAGTGGAGGAGAAGAATGAAGAGGTAAGGAGGAGAGGACCACGCCCAGCCATATATACGGCATAGTAATGGCGCACCGTGGGCTGGTGCGCCATTACTAACTTTTTTTTATTTTTTTATTTATTTTGAATTTTGAAGGCGGGAAGATACTAATGGCGCACCACGGGCAGCTGCGCCATTAGTAACTTTTTTATTTTTTTGACTTATTTTGAATTTTGAAGGCGGGAAGATAGTAATGGCGCACCATGGGCAGGTGCGCCATTAGTAAGTTTGAATTTTTTTGCCTCTCCAGATCTTAAAAGCCCCGTATCTTTTTTCTGTTAGGTTTTTAAGGATTTTGAAAATGTTTAACGGGGTTCCCCAGTTAAATTCAGATGTAACTTTTCGAGTAGATGATTTTTCATATAAAAAACTTTTGCATCCGAGTTCGTATGCAAAAGTTATGCCCATTTTACAAATTCTCGAGAGATTTTGCAAATAAAGTCGAAATTCATGTTTGTAAATTTTCACAACAACTAGACCACATATCACACGGGAAACTTATTTTCTTTTATTTTTTGACATTTCCATCATTTTTTTAATTTTTTTCTAAAACTGAAAAGGCGGTCCAGGGGGTGCAGTCGGTGGAAGTGGTGGCCAAGTTACTAATGGCGCACCGTGGGATGGTGCGCCATTACTAGTTCAACTAGTAATGACGCAATTTGAAAAAAAATTTGAAACATAATTACTAATGGCGCACCATCCCACGGTGCGCCATTAGTAGTTTTGAAAAAATTTAATTTTTTTTTACTAATGGCGCACCGTGGATGTGGTGCGCCATTAGTATTTGCACACTAATGGCGCACCAACACATGGTGCGCCATTAGTATTTAGTAATGGCGCACCACATGTACAGTGCACCATTAGTGTCCATATTGGCTATAGCTGTTTTTGTAGTAGTGATGTTCTCAAACTCGAGAGCTGTGACAGCATCCTCACCCCCATCCTTGGCGATCATGTTGTGCGTGATCACACAACATGTCACCACCTCCCACAAGGTCTCCTTATCCCATTGTTTAGCAGGTCCACAAAGAACTGCGAAACGGGCCTGCATAACTCCAAATGCCCTCTCGACATACTTTCTAGCTGCTTCTTGTCTTTGGGCAAAGTGAGACTTTTTCTAGCCAACCGGGTTAGAGATAGTGCTACAAAAGTAGCCCACAAAGCATAAATACTGTCAACCAGATAGTAGTCCATGTTGTACTCATGTCCATTGAAAGTATAGTGGCAAGGAGGAGCTTTTCCTTCAACCAGCCTCACAAACAACGGTGATCGTTGCATCACATTGATGTCATTGTGAGACCCGGGCGTGCCAAAGAAAGCATACCAAATCCAAAAATCATGTGATGCAACTACTTCAAGAATAATGGCGCACTTCTTAACATATCCCTGACATTGCCCTTGTAATGCCTTCGGGAAGTTCTTTCATTTTCAATGCACGCAATCAAGAGATTCAAGCAAACCTGGCCACCCTCTTTCTTCCGAGATTGCCAAGAGCCTCTCAGTATCTGCCACAGTTAGTTCTGTCAGGTATTGAGGTCCAAACATCTCAACCACGACAGTTGCAAACCTGACCATGGCATCTCCGCATGTGCTCCCACTCCGCATGTGGTCTCACACATTCGTAGGTCACTACTAGGGAAAAGCTTATAGACAAACGCTTACTAGTAGCGCGGGTTTATACCCCTCGCTGCTGCTACTTACTAGTAGCGCGGTTTTTTACCCCTAGCTGCTACTAAGTTGATAGTAGTAGCGCGGGTTTTTAACCCGCGCTACTACTAAGCAGCCTCTACCATGCCCCCCTGGGACATGCCATAGTAGTAGCGAGGGGTATGAACCCGCGCTACTACTAAGTTGCTCGTAGTAGCGTCGGTTTATACCCCTCGCTACTACTAAGTACAAGGTAGGTGAAGTCTCCATATCCTTCGAATCCCTCCTCTCTCCCTCACTCTCCCCCTCTCTCCATAGGCTCTCCCATTCCGCTTCTCCCTCCCACCCGCGATTCCCTTCCTCATCCACCATCACCGCCGGCCTCGCACCTCATGCCTCCCCCAAATCCGGTGACCTCCACACCCACCGCAGCCCCCTCCCCCTCCTTCCTCCTCCTTCTCTAATGTTGGAAGGAGAGGGAGATCCAGCAGAGCGCCGTCCATGGCGGCGGCCAGATCCGCCATGGACACAACCAAAGGTGAGTTATTTTTCCTACTCCTCTTAATCTCTCTCTCTCTCTCTCTCTCTCTCTCTCTCTCTCTTCATCTTCCAGATCGAGCAGAGCGCCATCCATGGCGTCATCTAGGGTTTCGGCTCCAACTCCGGCGGCCACCGGTGAGTTGCTGCACCTACTCCTCTCTATCTCTCTCTTCCTCTTCTAATGCTTGTCTCTTTTTTGTAGCAGCAGCAAAGGAGAGGTGTATCACCATGGGTGACTTCATCCCCTCTAGGATCAGCATCGACCATGGATGAAGAGGACGATGACGCCTAGCTAGCAGCAGCAGCCATGGCTGGAATTTTTTTAATTCCTAATTAGTTAGCAGTAGCGAGGGTCCAGACCCACGCTACTACTAGTTAGTAGTAGCGCGGGTAGTATCCACGCTACTACTAACGGACATAGTAGTAGTGCGGGTGGCACCCGCGCTACTACTACCAGTTAGCTGTAGCGCCGTATCAGTAGCGCAGGCACCCGCGCTACTGATATACCTAAAACCCGCGCTACTGCTAGGCTTTTCCCTAGTAGTGGGTACTCGTCCGACGAATTAGCGGCCGTGCCATATGCAAGCATCTGAGTGCAGTCGTGCACTTCTGGTAACCAGAGAAGCTAATTGTTCCCACGGCATCCTTCTTCCAGACGAAGTTGTCATCATAGGACCGACGCCATGGTACAAGCGATCGAAGACAGTGTTGCGCATCCGAAAATGCCGGCGAAAATGGTCACCGAAGAGTGCATCCGGGACAAAGTAGTCAGCCATCAGAGTAAAATGGGCGAGCGCCCTGTTGCGGTTGATCACCCGATGAGCCTGGATCGATCCCTTGATATTAAGAACATGCTCCTCCGCATGCTCCGCGTCTTCAAGGACCGCCTGCATCATCACCAGCTCATCTGGGTAGTCCTCCTCGTCAGACGACTCAACATAGTGTTGTATATGTACTCCAAATCATAATCCATGGCTAGAAAGAATAAGGTAAAACTTTTTTAGCTTTGGCAATTCATCGAACGAGCATGGTGAGTATAGCACTAGCAGATGGCACCTCGCGGGGGAATCGGATGAGAGGGGTTATGGCGACGAAGGAGAAGTGGGGTGGAGCCCGGCTGGAATGCTGGAGGTGACAGATACGTAGAGTTCCGGCATGGGTGTGGCATGGCGGCCAGGGTGGTGGAGCGGCGGCGAAGGCAAGAGAGAAAAAAGGAAGGAGGGAAAATGAGAGGATAGAGGCCCGGGTCCGGTAAGGGTTTTTGGTGGTCCGGGGGTGTCGGAATCCTACGTGTCTACTGTCCTGACTCCCGCAGAGCCCCCCTCCCCCACACTTGTCCTAGGTTCCTGAAAATAGTACGTCTGGACCGCTCGGCGGACCGATACAGGTCCGCATTGGATGACGCGCAGTCCGGACTTATGCGGGCGGTTTGAGGGTCCTGCCTTGAAGATGCCTTAAACATGGCTACAGATATTCCTTTATATAAGAAAAGCTATAGAGATGGTTGCTTGCTTTTCTCTGTTGTACATCGACACCGAAGTGTATTCTGGTTCATATTGAGACACAAGAGTCACTCGATAATGTTAGCACATGAATGTTTTCAGGCTGAGACAAAAGAGTCACTCGATTGGGATGATTTCTCTTCGTCGAGTGGTGATAAGTAAGGTTGCATTTGAGTCACGCCTAACTGCTCTGGGCCTAAGCGCTCTGGCGTCTAGCTCTGACAATGTCCCTTCATGTTGCATTTGTACCTATCCCCAAGCTCCCATGCCTTTTTTTCTTCTTTTTTTTCTCTTTTTGGGTTTTCATTCGTTTTCCCCTGATTAACCGAGAATGTTAGGTTTTTGGTCTGATTTTTCTTATAAACTGCATCATCTCTCTTTTTCTTAATGAAATGCGGGAACCTTCCGCCCTCGCATGAGGTTTTTCAAAAAATAGAAATAAAAACTGGTTCATATGATCGCGCTCAGCGGATTGAAGGTCGTACTACATCTTAGTATAGGAAGGGACAAACAACCACTAATGCAAAATTGTGCTATTAAGTCTGTCACAAATTCAACCATGTGTCCAAAAGTGAAATGTGTGCTGAAGATTGGCCACCGAAACAGGAGCGGTGGCCGACAGGAGGGGGCAGTCGGCGCCGGAGTGGGGCACGACGCGGGCTAGGAAAGAGCTAGAAAACTGAGTTGTTGTAGGGCAAGGAGGGCACGACAAACTAATCATTTGTGGCACTATGATTTGATCTTGTACGTGTCCAAAAAATTATCGTGATTGTGATACAAATTATCCGGTACGTTTCCTATTTGCAAAAAGAATTCCTATGTGAAATTTAGCTAATTCCCGATTACAATTCAGCGGCTATGAAGAGAAAACCACCAATCGTAGAAATCAATTTAAACTAAAACAAGTTTCATGTGGTTATCTTTTACATTGGATATTTGTTTACCTTGTTGGCTTGCCCTTCGTAATAAAATACTGGCTCAGCCCGTGCCCCGTCTTCCCTCCAGCCCCTTGCCCCACATTCGCCGCCCTCCACGAGCCAAAATCGAGTTGGGCGCCCGGCGCCCGACGGATCTGTCCTCTTGTTTGTCCATCAAGGCTTCTGTTACGGTAAAAGAAATCTGTTGGCCAAAACCTTCTCTCTACCTAAAACAGTTATTTTTTTTTAGATTCCTATAAACAGTTTTTAGGGCACCAACTTTTACGTCAGGAAGTCTGAAGATGATCTAAGTTGTAAACATAATTAATGTCCGGGTTGGAGGGTTGGCGATCACCATCGGTACCTGCTGCCGAGTCAGTAGCACGCCGTGCGCAGGTCAGGTAGCTCCAAAGAGGATGATGAAACGAAATGACAAGCGGCGATCGTTTGTCAGATGCAAAGTTTCTTGTTTAGGCTAGCTGTAGTCGACCTTTTGGTGCCGTGCGGTTCTCGCAGTGCGTTGTGCTAGCATAGTTAAATTACCAGTACAGTTCGACATTTTGACTAAGCATGTGTGGTTAGTTGGTTGCTTACGAGACTGCACAAGCACATGTGGCCTTAATTAGCTTCAGCCGGCCGGCGTGAACGATGGGCAAAGGAATCACACAAGAAACCTACTCCGGAGCGTCTAGATGGTGTGGTGTGCAGTGCACACGTGTATTTTTCTGCCCGTGATCTTGTCCGTGCACCAGCAAAGTTGACACGAACTGCTGTTCTCGGGACCGGTCTGTGCTTGGCATTCAGTGGCCAGGCTCATGGAATGAAGTGACAAGGCAATGACACGTTGTTTGCTGGACCAAGAATAGTTCACAAAAGTTGCATAGTATATTTCCACTGTTGTTACAATCAAGTTTCTGATAGAATTCTTTGCAAGCATGTCAAAGCCTGCATTTTCTGGCATCCGGGAACTGTGGGTGAAAGTTGATTTTATCTTTTACTACTTGCGTGCGTGTAGTCTAAGCTCGCAATGTAATGATGCGCGCCTCCCACAAGAGACATCCGTTGAAGCAATCTTTGCTTCAAAAGGAGAAACACCGAAGGGAATCAATGCATGCACATGATCGTCAGCTGCGAAAAAGTTATTCAGCGCTCTCTTTTAAAAGAATTATAAAAAGGGGATGTTTTTGAAACCTCAATTATAATATATTTAATCTTCCATGACAACATTCCTCATGCACGATGGAACACTACTCACTAAATGATCAAAGAGGCTGCCAAAACTAAATTTCGCCCCCCCCCCCCCCCCCCCCAAAAAAAACAAACAAACTAAATTTCGTAATCTCAGGTGCCACCGAGTTGACCATGAGGATAATACTTAGCCTTCTACAATCTTCCAAATGAGGAATCTGGATTCTCCAATAATCTCCAAGCCTGCTTGGCCAAAAGTGCTTGGTTAAACAATGTGAGATCCCATAAACCCATCCCTCCAACTCCTTAGGTCTTGAAATTTGGTCAGAGCAAGTCAACGAGTCTCCTTCGTTCCTTCTCATCACCCCGCCAGAAATTTCTAAGTAATTGAAATAACTCCTCACATAAAGCAGATGGGAATTTGAAGACCCCCGTGTCATAAATTGGTTATGTGTGAATGATTGAATAAATTAGGGTTTTCTTAGCACCACTAGAAGCAAAATTCATAATCTAGTTAGAGGGCCCTTTCAGGATCTTATCTTTACTAGGTTGGAACTTGCCCACCTTCATTCTTTCGTCTGTCATTGGTAAGACGATGACCCTAGGTACCTATCCTCAAAACCGTATGTAGTCACTCGTAAGACAACCATAGTGGACATTTGATGTTCCAAACTGCAATTCTTGCATAAAATAAAAGGGCGCTTTAAAGGGCGTAATAATTGACCAATCCCCTCTTCGCAGAAAGACAAAATAGTTTTGACAATCCAACCTTGCTCGATGGATCCCTTGAAGAACAGTAGATTGTCATCCGCAAACAGTGAATGTGAGATACCATGAGTTTGTCTACACAACAGAAAATCATGAAAGTCTCCTCTAGCACACGCATCCTTGAACAACAAGGAATGTGCATTAATTGCAAAAAGAAATAAGCATGGCGACAAATCATCACTTGTTTGAGTCCACGATACGGGGTAAAACTCTCTAACAACTACCTGTTAAGTCACATTGAATATTTCACCGATGTGACACAAACAATAATCCAATTTATCCAAGCTGACGCAAAACCCATAGACATAAGCTTGCTTTTCAATATATTCCAATCCACCCGATCATAAGCTTTCGCAAGGTCCAACTTGTATGCACATAACTCCCCATAATTATCTTTCAGCGTACTCAAAAGAATTCATACACTCAAAAGAGACAACAAAATTATCGGAAATTAATCTTCACTACACCATAGCATTACATCTCCTACACAAAAGTTGGTCAGGAAAATAACTTTGGCTGCCAGATAGTCGGTCGTGAAAGGCTATTGCGACCGGCACTGTTGGTCAGCAAAAGTCCAGTCGGAAAACCTTTCCCAATCGACTGCTTTGCTGACTGACTGTTTATTTCACCTTCTACTTGCCTGTGTAGTATATATGTACTAACTCACAGGGTAATAATGTGTCTCTCACTACAGAGCCCTGTTGAAGCAATCTTTGCTTCAAAAGGACAAACACCCAAAAGGGAATCAAGCATGCACATGATCATCAACTAGAAAGCGCTATTCATCATATTGTTTCCAAAAAATCAAATTAAATTAGTCAGAAGCGGATATCGAGTTCCAAAAATGTATATGAATTGTCATACTAGTGACATCATACTTCAAAGACTTCCCTGTCGGAAATGGACTTATTTTACAAATTCGCCAAACTACACCCATCTTCTTGTGGTTCTATTGATGGTACTTATTTACTTGCTCCTCTACTCTAGGCTTCAATTCAGTGCAACGGAGAATCGTGAGCACATGACGCCATTATCATTTCCGAACAAGCATAAAAATTGTTTTGTCTATGTTTATGCCGACTGAGATTTTTGTAAGACCCAATCGATTCAGAAATGTGGATGTTCAATTGAATAAATTGCACTTTTTGCTAAACTAAAGTTGCATTTCAAAATTGATTGAGAATTATTATTTTAGTAAACTTAAAATTAGCAAAATAGTAATAATGAAAGTGGTGTGACGGTGAAACATCTATGTTTGTGAAGTCAAAGCCTACCGGACGGTCTCTCGGTGCTTCTCAGGAATGGTGCAGAAACTGGAACTTTTGAGCAAATTAAAATTTGTAGAGGTGCCCCTGGTATCTGTCATCTCCTCTTTGCGGATGACACACTTTTGTGTTTCAAAGCAAATCCTGAGCAAGCAAATTTTGTCAAAGGAGTCATTCCAAGGTATGCCCAAGCAACTGGCCAGCTCATAAATCCCCAAAAATGCTCTATTCAATTTGGAGATAGTTGCCCTATTGACGTCCAACAAGAGGTTAGACAAATACTTGAAGTGGTGCAAGAGGAGTTTGAATCCAAATATTTGGGATTACCAACACCTGATGGAAGGATGCATAGAGGGAAATTCCAAAACCTACAGGAAAGGCTCACACAACGCATTTTGATCTGGGGGGAACATTATTTCTCAACCGGGAAAGGAAACTTTCATTAAGTCAATTGCAGAGGCAATCCCAACATATGTTATGGGCGTGTTTAAGCTTCCTATGTCCGTTTGTGATGATTTATCAAGGCTGGTACGAAACTTCTGGTGGGGATCCAAACAGGGACAATGGAAGGTACATTGTTTGTCATGGGACAAGATCATCGAGCCTATCTGCAGAGGTGGCTTGGGGTTCCGGGATTTTCGTCTGTTTAATCAAGCCTTGTTAGCAAGGCAAGCGTGGCGTCTCATTACACTGCCGGATTCACTGTGCGCTCAGGTTCTCAAGGCAAGGTACTACCCTTATGGTAATTTCAAAGATATTGTGTTTCCAGGTAATGCCTCGCCGACTTGGCATGCTATCCACTATGGCCTCAAACTTCTCAAGAAGGGCTTGATTTGGAGGGTAGGAAATGGGGAACACATTCGCATTTGGAGGGACCCTTGGCTCCCCCGCCCTTTCTCCTTCAAGCCAGTGTCACCGAGAGGTACATGCCGCTTGAGACGCGTGTCGACGCTACTGGATGATGCCGGGAGGTGGAATGGAGATCTCCTACGACGCCACTTCCTTCACATGGATGTTGCGATTATCACAAAGATCAACTTGTCGACAAGGGGCTTTGAGGATGTCCTCGCCTGGGTGCCCGATCCCACGGGCATCTTCACTGTATGGAGCGCCTACCGCCTTGCCCTCGATGAGAGGAACCGCACGTCATCGTGCACCACGAGTAGGGCACCGGACGATACACGTGCTGTCTGGGAAGCATTGTGGGGGTGCCCTACCCCTCCAAAGGTACGCGTGTTTGCTTGACGGGTTGCCACAAACTCTCTGGCTACGATGGAAAATAAGGCAAAGAGAAAGATCGAGACTTGTGACATATGCACGATTTGTGGTGTGGAACGCGAGGATACTTTCCACGCTTTTTGCCGATGTCCGATGGCCCAAGGACTCCGGCGTGCATTGAGTGAGCATTGGAGGATGCCCCAGCTGGAAAATATCGAGCATACAGGATGAGAGTGGTTACTGCATCTTCTCAACAAGAGCAGTGAGGAAGAACGACTTCCTATATTGATGATACTATGGAGAACTTGGCATGTGCACAACAAGCTGACACACCACAAACCGGCGACTCCCATTACTACGTCCGGTCAATTTTTTAATAGTTATATGATGTCGCTCTTGTGCTTAAAGTAGAATTCTGCAGCAAATTTTGAGAAGGGGAAGATGGTGGTGTACCAGGATGGACGTAGCCATGCATGCCAACCAGTGCAAGTAAAAGATGCAAGTACATGTAAAAGATGGACCGGCCACCGGTGGGATGGAACAAGCTGAATACACACGAAGAGTTTAGGGAGGAGTACAGGACAGGAGGAACCGGCATGATACTGCGGAACCGTGAAGGACATATCGTCTTTGCATCATGTTGTTTTCTTCGTACATGTTCTACCGCCCTCCATTTTAAGTCAAGCGGTTGTGCAACCCAGACATTCTGAGTATGTGCTCACTAACAGAACTATTTTCCTCCATTTTACAGCTGAAGAACTTGTCGGAGACTTCATATCTCTCGACCCGGGCATGAGCTTGGAAAACTAATTTCAGCTCCTCGAACATCTCATATGCTCCATGTTTCTCAAAACGCTTTTGAAGACCCGGTTCTAGGCTGTAAAGCATGCCGCACTGAACGAGGGAGTAATCATCAGCACGCTGCTGCCAAGCGTTCATAACGTCTTGGTTCTGTGGGATTGGTGCATCATCTAGCGGTGCTTCTAAGACATAATCTTTCTTGGCTACTATGAGGATGATCCTCAGGTTCCGGACCCAGTCCGTATAGTTGCTGCCATCATCTTTCAGCTTGGTTTTCTCTAGGAACGCGTTGAAATTGAGGACAACGTTGGCCATTAGATCTACAAGACATAGTGTAAAGATTTTAGACTGAGTTCATGATAATTAAGTTCATCTAATCAAATTACACAATGAACTCCCACTCAGATAGACATCCCTCTAGTCATCTAAGTGAAACATGATCCGAGTTAACTAGGCCGTGTCCGATCATCACGTGAGACGGACTAGTCAAGATCGGTGAACATCTCCATGTTGATCGTATCTTCTATACGACTCATGCTCGACCTTTCGGTCCTCCGTGTTCCGAGGCCATGTCTGTACATGCTAGGCTCGTCAAGTCAACCTAAGTGTATTGCGTGTGTTCCAAGGCCATTTCTGTACATGCTAGGCTCGTCAACACCCGTTGTATTCGAACGTTAGAATCTATCACACCCGATCATCACGTGGTGCTTCGAAACAACGATCCTTCGCAACGGTGCACAGTTAGGGAGAACACTTTCTTGAAATTATTATAAGGGATCATCTTACTTACTACCGTCGATCTAAGCAAATAAGATGCAAAAACATGATAAACATCACATGCAATCAAATAGTGACATGATATGGCCAATATCATTATGCTCCTTTGATCTCCATCTTCGGGGCACCATGATCATCTTCGTCACCGGCATGACACCATGATCTTCATCATCATGATCTCCATCATTGTGTCTCCATGAAGTCGTCACGCCAACGATTACTTCTACTTCTATAGCTAACGCGTTTAGCAACAAAGTAAAGTAATTTACATGACGTTATTCAATGACACGCAGGTCATACAAAATAATAAAGACAACTCCTATGGCTCCTGCCGGTTGTCATACTCATCGACATGCAAGTCGTGATTCCTATGACAAGAATATGATCAATCTCATACATCACATATATCATTCATCACATCTTCTGGCCATATCACGTCACATAGCACTTGCTGCAAAAACAAGTTAGACGTCCTCTAATTGTTGTTGCAAGTTTTTACGTGGTTTGTAGGTTTCTAGCAAGAACGTTTCTTACCTACGTATGACCACAACGTGATTTGCCAATTTCTATTTACCCTTCATAAGGACCCTTTTCATCGAATCCGTTCCGACTAAAGTAGGAGAGACAGACACCCGCTAGCCACCTTATGCAACTAGTTCATGTCAGTCGGTGGAACCTGTCTCACGTAAGCGTACGTGTAAGGTCGGTCCGGGCCGCTTCATCCCACAATGCCACCGAAACAAGATAAGACTAGTAGCGGCAAGAAGAATTGGCAAACTCAACGCCCACAACTGCTTTGTGTTCTACTCGTGCATAGTAACTACGCATAGGCCTGGCTCATGATGCCACTGTTGGGCATCGTAGCATAATTTAAAAATTTTCCTACGCTCACCAAGATGCATCCATGGAGTATACTAGCAACGAGGGGAAAGGAGTACATCTACATACCCTTGTAGATCGCGAGCGGAAGCGTTCCAATGAACGTGGATGACGGAGTCGTACTCGCCGTGATCCAAATCGCCGATGACCGAGTGTCGAACGGACGGCACCTCCACGTTCAACACACGTATGGTGCAGCGACGTCTCCTCCTTCTTGATCCAGCAAGGGGGAAGGAGAGGTTGATGGAGATCCAGCAGCACGACGGCGTGGTGGTGGATGTAGCGGGTCTCGGCAGGGCTTCGCCGAGCTTCTGCGAGAGGGAGAGGTGTAGCAGGGGAGGAGGGAGGCGCCCAAGGCTGTAATCTTGCTGCCCTCCCTTCCCCCCCCTTTATACAGGCCCCCTGGGAGGGGGGGGCGCCGGCCAAACCCCATCTAGGGTGGGGGGCGGCGGCCAAGGGGGTGCCTTGCCCCCCAAGTCAAGTGGGGCGCCCCCCACCCTAGGGTTTCCAACCCTAGGCGCATGGGGGGAGGCCCATGGGGGGGCGCCCAGCCCACTAGGGGCTGGTTCCCTTCCCACTTCAGCCCACGGGGCCCTCCGGGATACGTGGCCCCACCCGGTGGACCCCCGGGACCCTTCCGGTGGTCCCGGTACAATACCGGTAACCCCCGAAACTTTCCCGGTGGCCGAAACTTGACTTCCTATATATAATTCTTCACCTCCGGACCATTCCGGAACTCCTCGTGAAGTCCGGGATCTCATCCGGGACTTCGAACAACTTTCGGGTTTCCGCATACACATATCTCTACAACCCTAGCGTCACTGAACCTTAAGTGTGTAGACCCTACGGGTTCGGGAGACATGCAGACATGACCGAGACGCCTCTCCGGTCAATAACCAACAGCGGGATCTGGATACCCATGTTGGTTCCCACATGTTCCACGATGATCTCATCGGATGAACCACGATGTCGAGGATTCAATCAATCCCGTATGCAATTCCCTTCGTCAATCGGTATGTTACTTGCCCGAGATTCGATCGTCGGTATCCCAATACCTTGTTCAATCTCGTTACCGGCAAGTCTCTTTACTCGTACCGCAATGCATGATCCCGTGACTAACGCTTTAGTCACATTGAGCTCATTATGATGATGCATTACCGAGTGGGCCCAGAGATACCTCTCCGTCACACGGAGTGACAAATCCCAGTCTCGATCCGTGACAACCCAACAGATACTTTCGGAGATACCCGTAGTGCACCTTTATAGTCACCCAGTTACGTTGTGACGTTTGGCACACCCAAAGCACTCCTACGGTATCCGGGAGTTGCACGATCTCATGGTCTAAGGAAAAGATACTTGACATTGGAAAAGCTCTAGCAAACGAAACTACACGATCTTTTATGCTATGCTTAGGATTGGGTCTTGTCCATCACATCATTCTCCTAATGATGTGGTCCCGTTATCAATGACATCCAATGTCCATAGTCAGGAAACCATGACTATCCGTTGATAACCGAGCTAGTCAACTAGGGGCTTACTAGGGACACGTTGTGGTCTATGTATTCACACATGTATTACGATTTCCGGACAATACAATTATAGCATGAACAATAGACAATTACCATGAACAAAGAAATATAATAATAATAACCATTTATTATTGCCTCTAGGGCATATTTCCAACAGTCTCCCACTTGCACTAGAGTCAATAATCTAGTTACATTGTGATGAATCGAACACCCATTGCGTCCTGGTGTTGATCATGTTTTGCTCTAGGGAGAGGTTTAGTCAACGGATCTGCTACATTCAGGTCCGTATGTACTTTACAAATATCTATGTCTCCATTTTGAACACTTTCACGAATGGAGTTGAAGCGACGCTTGATATGCCTGGTCTTCCTGTGAAACCTGGGCTCCTTCGCAAGGGCAATAGCTCCAGTGTTGTCACAGAAGAGAGTCATCGGGCCCGACGCATTGGGAATCACCCCTAGGCCGGTAATGAACTCCTTCATCCAGACTGCTTCCTGTGCTGCCTCCGAGGCTGCCATGTACTCCGCTTCACATGTAGATACCGCCATGACGCTTTGCTTGCAACTGCACCAGCTTACTGCTCCTCCATTCAAAATATACACGTATCCGGTTTGTGACTTCGAGTCATCCAGATCTGTGTCGAAGCTAGCGTCGACGTAACCCTTTACGACGAGCTCTTCGTCACCTCCATAAACGAGAAACATATCCTTAGTCCTCTTTAGGTACTTCAGGATATTCTTGACCGCTGTCCAGTGTTCCATGCCGGGATTACTTTGGTACCTTCCTACCAAACTTACGGCAAGGTTTACATCAGGTCTGGTACACAGCATGGCATACATAATAGACCCTATGGCCGAGGCATAGGCGATGACACTCATCTTTTCTATATCTTCTGCCGTGGTCGGGCATTGAGCCGTGCTCAATTGCACACCTTGCAATACAGGCAAGAACCCCTTCTTGGACTGATCCATATTGAACTTCTTCAATATCTTGTCAAGGTATGTACTCTGTGAAAGACCAATGAGGCGTCTTGATCTATCTCTATAGATCTTGATGCCTAATATATAAGCAGCTTCTCCAAGGTCCTTCATTAAAAAACACTTATTCAAATAGGCCTTTATACTTTCCAAGAATTCTATATCACTTCCCATCAATAATATGTCATCCACATATAATAAGAGAAATGCTACAGAGCTCCCACTCACTTTCTTGTAAACACAGGCTTCTCCATAAGTCTGTGTAAACCCAAACGCTTTCATCATCTCATCAAAGCGAATGTTTCAACTCCGAGATGCTTGCACCAGCCCATAGATTGAGCGTTGGAGCTTGCATACTTTGTTAGCATTCTTAGGATCGACAAAACCTTCCGGCTGCATCATATACAACTCTTCCTTAAGGAAGCCATTAAGGAATGCCGTTTTGACGTCCATCTGCCATATCTCATAATCATAGTATGCGGCAATTGCTAACATGATTCAGACGGACTTCAGCTTCGCTGCGGGTGAGAAAGTCTCATCGTAGTCAACCCCTTGAACTTGTCGATAACCCTTAGCGACAAGTCGAGCCTTATAGATGGTCACATTACCATCCGCGTCTGTCTTCTTCTTAAAGATCCATTTGTTTTCTATGGCTCGCCGATCATCGGGCAAGTCAGTCAAAGTCCATACTTCGTTTTCATACATGGATCCTATCTCGGATTTCATGGCTTCTAGCCATTTTGTCGGAATCCGGGCCCGCCATCGCTTCTTCATAGTTCGAAGGTTCACCGTTGTCTAACAACATGATTTCCAGGACAGGATTGCCGTACCACTCTGGTGCGGAACGTGTCTTTGTGGACCTACGAAGTTCAGTAGTAACTTGATCCGTAGCTTCATGATCATCATCATTAACTTCCTCCCCAGTCGGGGTGGGCACCACAGGAACATTTTCCCGCGCTGCTCTACTTTCCGGTACGGAAGGGGTGACTATCACCTCATCAAGTTCCACTTTCCTCCCACTCAATTCTTTCGAGAGAAACTCCTTCTCTAGAAAGGACCCGTTCTTGGCAATGAAGATCTTGCCTTCGGATCTGAGGTAGAAGGTATACCCAATAGTTTCCTTAGGGTATCCTATGAAGACGCATTTCTCCGACTTGGGTTCGAGCTTTTCAGGTTGGAGTTTCTCGACATAAGCATCGCATCCCCAAACTTTTAGAAACGACAGCTTAGGTTTCTTCCCAAACCATAATTCATACGGTGTCGTCTCAACGGATTTAGACGGAGCCCTATTTAAAGTGAATGCGGCAGTCTCTAAAGCATAGCCCCAAAATGAGAGCGGTAAATCGGTAAGAGACATCATAGATCGCACCATATCCAATAGAGTGCGATTACGACATTCGGACACACCATTTCTCTGAGGTGTTCCAGGCGGCGTGAGTTGTGAAACTATTCCACATTTCCTTAAGTGTGTACCAAATTCGTGACTTAAATATTCTCCACCACGATCTGATCGTAAGAATTTTATTTTCCTGTCACGTTGATTCTCAACCTTACTCTGAAATTCCTTGAACTTTTCAAAGGTTTCAGACTTGTGTTTCATTAGGTAGACATACCCATATCTACTTAAGTCATCAGTGAGAGTGAGAACATAACGATATCCTCCGCGAGCCTCAATACTCATTGGACCGCACACATCGGTATGTATGATTTCCAATTAGTTGGTTGCTCGCTCCATTGTTCCGGAGAACGAAGTCTTGGTCATCTTACCCATGAGGCATGGTTCGCACGTGTCAAATGATTCGTAATCAAGAGACTCCAAAAGTCCATCTGCATGGAGCTTCTTCATGCGCTTGACACTAATGTGACCAAGGCGGCAGTGCCACAAGTATGTGGGACTATCGTTATCAACTTTACATCTTTTGGTATTCATACTATGAACATGTGTAACATCACGTTCGAGATTCATCAAGAATAAACCATTGACCAGCGGGGCATGACCATAAAACATATCTCTCAAATAAATAGAACAACCATTATTCTCGGATTTAAATGAGTAGCCATCTCGAATTAAACGAGATCCAGATACAATGTTCATGCTCAAAGCTGGCACTAAATAATAATTATTGAGGTTTAAAACTAATCCCGTGGGTAGATGCAGAGGTAGCGTGCCGACGGCGATCACATCGACCTTGGAACCATTCCCGACGCGCATCGTCACCTCGTCCTTTGCCAGTCTCCGTTTATTCCGTAGTTCCTGTTTTGAGTTACAAATATGAGCAACCGCACCGGTATCAAAGACCCGGGAGCTACTACGAGTACTGGTAAGGTACACATCAATTACATGTATATTACATATACCTTTGGTGTTGCCGGCCTTCTTTTCCGCTAAGTATTTGGGGCAGTTCCGCTTCCAGTGACCACTTCCCTTGCAATAAAAGCACTCAGTTTCAGGCTTGGGTCCATTCTTTGACTTCTTCCCAGTAACTGGTTTACCGGGCGCGGCAACTCCCTTGCCGTCCTTCTTGAAGTTCTTCTTACCCTTGCCCTTCTTGAACTTAGTGGTTTTATTCACCATCAACACTTGATGTTCTTTTCTGATCTCCACCTCCGCTGATTTCAGCATTGAATATACTTTAGGAATGGTCTTTTCCATCCCCTGCATATTGTAGTTCATCACAAAGCTCTTGAAGCTTGGTGGAAGCGACTGAAGGATTCTGTCAATGACCGCGTCATCCGGGAGATTAACTCCCAGCTGAGTCAAGCGGTTGTGCAACCCAGACATTCTGAGTATGTGCTCACTAACAGAACTATTTTCCTCCATTTTACAGCTGAAGAACTTGTCGGAGACTTCATATCTCTCGACCCGGGCATGAGCTTGGAAAACTAATTTCAGCTCCTCGAACATCTCATATGCTCCATGTTTCTCAAAACGCTTTTGAAGACCCGGTTCTAGGCTGTAAAGCATGCCGCACTGAACGAGGGAGTAATCATCAGCACGCTGCTGCCAAGCGTTCATAACGTCTTGGTTCTGTGGGATTGGTGCATCACCTAGCGGTGCTTCTAAGACATAATCTTTCTTGGCTACTATGAGGATGATCCTCAGGTTCCGGACCCAGTCCGTATAGTTGTTGCCATCATCTTTCAGCTTGGTTTTCTCTAGGAACGCGTTGAAATTGAGGACAACGTTGGCCATTAGATCTACAAGACATAGTGTAAAGATTTTAGACTAAGTTCATGATAATTAAGTTCATCTAATCAAATTACACAATGAACTCCCACTCAGATAGACATCCCTCTAGTCATCTAAGTGAAACATGATCCGAGTTAACTAGGCCGTGTCCGATCTTCACGTGAGACGGACTAGTCAAGATCGGTGAACATCTCCATGTTGATCGTATCTTCTATACGACTCATGCTCGACCTTTCGGTCCTCCGTGTTTCGAGGCCATGTCTGTACATGTTAGGCTCGTCAAGTCAACCTAAGTGTATTGCGTGTGTTCCGAGGCCATTTCTGTACATGCTAGGCTCGTCAACACCCGTTGTATTCGAACGTTAGAATCTATCACACCCGATCATCACGTGGTGCTTCGAAACAACGATCCTTCGCAACGGTGCATAGTTAGGGAGAACACTTTCTTGAAATTATTATAGGGGATCATCTTACTTACTACCGTCGATCTAAGCAAATGAGATGCAAAAACATGATAAACATCACATGCAATCAAATAGTGACATGATATGGCCAATATCATTATGCTCCTTTGATCTCCATCTTCGGGGCACCATGATCATCTTCGTCACCGGCATGACACCATGATCTCCATCATCATGATCTCCATCATTGTGTCTTCATGAAGTCGTCACGCCAACGATTACTTCTACTTCTATAGCTAACGAGTTTAGCAACAAAGTAAAGTAATTTACATGACGTTATTCAATGACACGCAGGTCATACAAAATAATAAAGACAACTCCTATGGCTCCTGCCGGTTGTCATACTCATCGACATGCAAGTCGTGATTCCTATGACAAGAATATGATCAATCTCATACATCACATATATCATTCATCACATCTTCTGGCCATATCACGTCACATAGCACTTGCTGCAAAAACAAGTTAGACGTCCTCTAATTGTTGTTGCAAGTTTTTACGTGGTTTGTAGGTTTCTAGCAAGAACGTTTCTTACCTACGTATGACCACAACGTGATTTGCCAATTTCTATTTACCCTTCATAAGGACCCTTTTCATCGAATCCGTTCCGACTAAAATAGGAGAGACAGACACCCGCTAGCCACCTTATGCAACTAGTGCATGTCAGTCGGTGGAACCTGTCTCACGTAAGCGTACGTGTAAGGTCGGTCCGGGCCGCTTCATCCCACAATGCCGCCGAAACAAGATAAGACTAGTAGCGGCAAGAAGAATTGGCAAACTCAACGCCCACAACTGCTTTGTGTTCTACTCGTGCATAGTAACTACGCATAGGCCTGGCTCATGATGCCACTGTTGGGAATCGTAGCATAATTTTAAAATTTTCCTACGCTCACCAAGATGCATCTATGGAGTATACTAGCAACGAGGGGAAAGGAGTGCATCTACATACCCTTGTAGACCGCGAGCGGAAGCGTTCCAATGAACGTGGATGACGGAGTCGTACTCGCCGTGATCCAAATCGCCGATGACCGAGTGCCAAACGGACGGCACCTCCACGTTCAACATACGTACGGTGCAGCGACGTCTCCTCCTTCTTGATCCAGCAAGGGGGAAGGAGAGGTTGATGGAGATCCAGCAGCACGACGGCGTGGTGGTGGATGTAGCGGGTCTCGGCAGGGCTTCACCGAACTTCTGCGAGAGGGAGAGGTGTAGCAGCGGAGGAGGGAGGCGCCCAAGGCTGTAATTTTGCTGCCCTCCCTTCCCCCCCCTTTATATAGCCCCCTGGGAGGGGGGGGGGGGGGCGCCGACCAAACCCCATCTAGGGTGGGGGGCGGCGGCCAAGGGGGTGCCTTGCCCCCCAAGGCAAGTGGGAAGCCCCCCCGCCACCCTAGGGTTTCCAACCCTAGGCGCATGGGGGGAGGCCCATGGGGGGCGCCCAGCCCACTAGGGGCTGGTTCCCTTCCCACTTCAGCCCACGGGGCCCTCCGGGATAGGTGGCCCCACCCGGTGGACCCCCGGGATCCTTCCGGTGGTCCCGGTACAATACCGGTAACCCCCGAAACTTTCCCGGTGGCCGAAACTTGACTTCCTATATATAATTCTTCACCTCCGGACCATTCCGGAACTCCTCGTGACGTCCGGGATCTCATCCGGGACTCCGAACAACTTTCGGGTTTCCGCATACACATATCTCTACAACCCTAGCGTCACCGAACCTTAAGTGTGTAGACCCTACGGGTTCGGGAGACATGCAGACATGACCGAGACGCCTCTCCGGTCAATAACCAACAGCGGGATCTGGATACCCATGTTGGTTCCCACATGTTCCACGATGATCTCATCGGATGAACCACGATGTCGAGGATTCAATCAATCCCGTATGCAATTCCCTTCGTCAATCGGTATGTTACTTGCCCGAGATTCGATCGTCGGTATCCCAATACCTTGTTCAATCTCGTTACCGGCAAGTCTCTTTACTCGTACCGCAATGCATGATCCCATGACTAACGCTTTAGTCACATTGAGCTCATTATGATGATGCATTACCGAGTGGGCTTAGAGATACCTCTCCGTCACACGGAGTGACAAATCCCAGTCTCGATCCGTGACAACCCAACAGATACTTTCGGAGATACCCGTAGTGCACCTTTATAGTCACCCAGTTACGTTGTGACGTTTGGCACACCCAAAGCACTCCTACGGTATCCGGGAGTTGCACGATCTCATGGTCTAAGGAAAAGATACTTGACATTGGAAAAGCTCTAGCAAACGAAACTACACGATCTTGTATGCTATGCTTAGGATTGGGTCTTGTCCATCACATCATTCTCCTAATGATGTGATCCCGTTATCAATGACATCCAATGTCCATAGTCAGGAAACCATGACTATATGTTGATCAACGAGCTAGTCAACTAGAGGCTTACTAGGGACACGTTGTGGTCTATGTATTCACACATGTATTACGATTTCCGGACAATACAATTATAGCATGAACAATAGACAATTACCATGAACAAAGAAATATAATAATAATAACCATTTATTATTGCCTCTAGGCATATTTCCAACAAATATTTGTAGATCGGTCCGAGCGTCCAGATAAGTACAAGCAGCGGTTCGACCCGGTGCTCAGAAACCCCCCTTAACCCTGGGCCTTCTCTTCCTCTGCCTCTGGCTCGACGCCGTTGTCTTCTCTGCCTCAACGCCGTTGCCTTCTCTGCCGCCGGTTTGGACGCCGCCGCCCATCGACGCGGCATGGAGCCGCTCCTACGGGGGCCCGGGGAGTTCCCTCCTGAGTACGGTACGCGCTCGATCGACCTCGTCTCCTGCTGAGTTGCCCCCTTGTCCTAGGGTTTTGATTGGGCTAGGTTATTCATGATTTTGGTGGAAAGATTGATGTTTTGTTGCCGCAATTCATGCGATGAAGGGAATGTAGGCGTTCGATAGGACGATTACTGTTGTTTTGTTGCTTTCCATGTTGGCTTGCGGTGGTAATGATTTGGGGGTTAATTTAGGGGTTGTTCTTGGATTTGAAGGAAGATGAGATTGTTGTGATGTATGCACTCCCCTGTGATTACTGTGATGGATGCCCTTTTATGGGTGTGAATTGCTCTGTCCTTGCTGTCGAAATTCAGATATGGCTCTGTACTTGCTGTCGAAATTCAGTTAGTGAATGTTGTCAAATTCAGTTAGGTGCATGCTGTCCATAAATGTTGCAGTGAATTCAATTAAGTGATGATAAATGTTGTTAATTATTTATTGGTGTACTATATAGTCAAAAGAACTTCATTTACTACTGTGGTTTGCATCATAGTCTGAACAAAAAATCTATCTTTTTTTGCAGTAACTTCAGGAGAAGAATCTTTGTTGTTCTGTGTAGCTTTTGAGCACAATGGCATATTTATTGGGCAAGGAGTGAACAGATCATATATTGGCAGCACTTACTGTGAATTTGACTATTGTCATGCTGACACTTGGTCCTGAGATATGTTGAAGTTTTGCCTGGACAAGTTGGATTACTCCCATGGTTATCCAGACCTGCAAGTGTACTGGTGCTTGCCAGGCAAAGACATAGTAGATGGCCTTGTTTGTGTGGATACTGAAGAGGTCATTGCTGCTATGGTCAATGCAAGCAAAGAATGTAAGACACTGCTGTTAATAGTGGATGAGGAGAACAAGATAAGAACTTTGTATGATGATGTGATCCTAGATGGGCCCCCTCTGCCAAGGGTAATTACTCCAAGGAAATTGCCAAGGTCTGCTGAAGGAGAGCATGGAGAAGAAGAGCATGGAGAAGCAAGAGAGGAAGCAGAGCAAGGAGAGGGAGAAGATCATGGACATGAAGCAGAGCAGGGAGAGGCAGAAGATCATGAACATGAAGCAGAGCAGGGAGAGGCAGAAGATCATGGACATGAAGCAGAGCAGGGAGAGGGAGAAGAAGAGCAAACAGAGCAGGGAGAGGGAGAGTTTCAAGGAGAAGAAACTGACAGTGATTTTGATGAGAGTGAATATGATGTTGAAGATCTAGATGATGATTTGTTTGTGGAGAATGTGGATATAGATGTCCATGATAACAATGAGAAGGAAGGGTACATTGAAGAAGAAGACCCTTTCGATGATGATGATCTAAACCTGAGCAAGGATGAATTGTCAAAGTTGCAGTACACTTTCAAAGCCTACAATCCAGCAGTGGATCTGAATAATCCAGTTTTCAGTGTTGGTTTGGTGTTTGGTGACATGAAAGAGCCGAGGATGGCTTTGGATGCATATACTGTTATGAACAGAGTGAAGATCTATAAGAAAAGAAATAAATCTAAAAGGCTTAATGCAGTTTGCTCACAAGGTTGTCCTTGGCAACTAAAAGCTTCAAAAGACAATAGGACTGGTAGCATTGTCATAAGGCAGTACAATGACACTCACAAATGTCAGAAATCATTTGATTCGAAGTGTTTGACAGTTAAAATTCTCACACAGAAATTCATTGAGGAATTCAGAGACAACCAGACCATGGATTTGGGTACATTTGGTAAGAAGGTCCAGAGAGAGTTCAAACTGCTACCAAACAAGATGAAATAGGGAAGGGCCAGGAAGGCAGCTCTAGACCTAATTCATGGGGATGAAGCAGATCAGTACAACTTATTGTGGGACTATGGGCAAGAACTCAGAAGAGCTAATCCTGGCAGCAAATTCATAGTTTCCACTACCAAGGTGAAGGAGAAGAATGATGCACTGCCAAAGGATCACCTGTCCTCACTCTATTGGTCATATGATGCTTGCAAGAGAGGTTTCCTAAAGGGTTGCAAGCCAATTATATTTGTGGATGGCTGCCATTTGAAAAGTAGGTACAAAGGTATACTGTTGACAGCTGTGGGAATTGACCCAAATGATTGCATCTATCCAATAGCTATGGGAATGGTAGAGGTTGAATCCACTTACACATGGGAATGGTTTTTGACAACACTGAAAAATGATCTGAATATTATCAACACAAGCCCATACACCATAATGAGTGACAAGCAAAAGGTATTGTTCCTCATCCATTGCATTAATGTGCATGCTTTATGTATGAATTGCATGGGCTAGTTCATATGAACTTATGTGAAAATCCATTGCAGGGTTTGATAAATGTTGTTGAAAAAGTTTTCCCAGATGCAGAGCATAGGTTTTGTGTTAGGCACCTATACCAAAACTTCCACAAGAAATTCAAAGGTGAGACATGGAAGAATCTGCTGTGGGCCATGGCCAGATCTACAAACTTACCAAGATGGAATGAGAACAGAGAAAAAATGAGAGAGGCTTCCATTGATGCTTACAACTGGTTAGAGGGAAAGCCACCTAATCAATGGGTGAAAAACTTCTTCGATGATTTTCCAAAATGTGATATTCTTTTGAACAATATGTCTGAGGTGTATAATAGGTAATGTTCTAACTGCATCTTTAAGTTGTACTTTGCATGTGCATATTTAAGTTGTAGTTTGCATTTGCATCTTCTAGTTGTTGTCTCCAAGTGCATCTTCTAATAGCATGTTCCACTTGTCATGACAGTTACATACTTGAAGCTAGAGAGCTATGTGTTGTGTCAATGTTGGAGTGCATCCTTGCAAAGATTTCACTGAGGCATGCAAGCAAACACAGAGAAGCAGTGGAGAAATGGACAGGAAGAATTTGCCCAAAAATTAGGAAGAAGCTTGAGAAGAATGCAGAATTTTTTGCCAATTGTTTTGCAACAAATGCTGGCAATGGTATATTCCATGTGCAGTCTGGGCCCAACTCATACATTGTTGATATCATAGCAAGGACATGTAATTGCAAAAGGTGGGATTTGAGTGGAGTGACTTGCAGTCATGCAATTGCAGTGTGTAGGGCTGAAAGAATTGACCCTGAAGAACTAGTCCACAAATGCTATACAATAGAGACATATTTGCAAGCATATGGTCACTTCATCATGCCCTTAAGAGACAGGGGCCACTGGGAGAAGATGAATGGAATGTACATTCACCCACCAGTTTTCACAAAACAGATGGGCAGGCCACCTAAGAATAGAAGAAAAACTCCTGAAGAGAAAAGGAAGAAGGATGGAACAGTGTATCTGAATAAAAAAGGGGTAGCTATGCATTGCTCAGTTTGTGGCAAAGATGACCACAACAGCAGGGGGCATGGGAAATACATGCAGAGGGAACAAGTGGAACAACAGGATGAGGAAGAAGATGATGAATTTGCATGTGAAGCTATTCTGCAGGTTGTTGATGTATTTTGAATGTTGTTGTACTTAATATTGCTACTTTTATGACTGTTGTTGTACTTAATATTGTTGCTTTTCTGAATGTTGTTGCTGGACATTGTGCATTGCAGACTGAACCCTAGGTTGGACCCAATTAATGACAGGACAAGCATGGTTTACAGGATGGGACAAGAGGTAAGAGAGAGAGTATATTGAGAGGATTGGACAAGCATGGTTAATATTGTTGTACTTAATATTGCCACAACTGTTTTGTAGGAGAGAGCATATGTTACAAATGTCAGACCACCTGGACCACTGCCAGTGGAGTCAAGCTTTGTAGCTGCAGCTAGGGAATTAATCCCTCAAAGGACCAGGCAAACAACTGCTACAGCTGCTGGTAGAAGGGCTGGCAGAGGTAAAAGAAAGGCAACAACAACAGCTCAAACAAATGTAGGTACAGTAACTGAATCTTTCAAGAACTGAATGAGTACCCTTAATGAATCTTGCATGCCCCTTAAATTTGCATTGTCTGAAACTTACAACAACTGGATTTTGCAGATGAGGTAGGTACCAGTGCTAGTGCAAGCAGAGTAGTGAAGAAATCAAGAGGTGGAAGAGCTGTGAGGGCTGGAAGAGGAGGAAGAGCTGGGAGGGGTGGAAGAGGAGCTGGACCAGAAGCACCTGCAACAGGAGCTGGGCAAGAAGCACCTGCAACAGGAGTTGGGGAAGGAGGAAGAAGAGTTGAAGATTATGCTTTGTGGCAACTGATGTTTGGACATGATGGAGCAAGGAATGCAATCCCAGACCTGAATGAAGAGATTCCAGTGACCCAGAATGCTCCAAGGACTCCAGAGCACTAGTTTTTGTTTCTGTATGCTCCATTAGTTCATCACTGAACTGCAAAAAAATGTCCCAGTTCATGTATGAACTACAAGACTGCAAGAGCAAATTTTGTAATGCATGACCTTAATCTTGGCCATGATGGATCTTTTAATTTGGCAAAGTAGATTGCAACAGAACCTTATGTCAGTATAATCTATGTTTACATTTCAAGTTATGTGTGTGTTTATATGTGTGTGTTGATACGTCTCCGTCGTATCTACTTTTCCAAACAGTTTTGCCCTTGTTTTGGACTCTAACTTGCATGATTTGAATGGAACTAACCCGGACTGACGCTGTTTTCAGCAGACTTTCCATGGTGTTATTTATGTGCAGAAACAAAAGTTCTCGGAATGACCTGAAACTCCACGGAACGTCTATTTGGAAATAATAAAAAATCCTTGCAAAAGATGAAGACCAAGGGGCCCACACCCTAGCCACAAGGGTGGGGGGCGCGCCTGCCCCCCTAGGGCGCGCCCCCTACCTCGTGGGCCCCCTGGAACTCCTCTGACCTCAACTCCAACTCTATATATTTTCTTTCGGGGAGGAAAAAATCAGAGAGAAGGATTCATCGTGTTTTACGATACGGAGCCGCCGCCAAGCCCTAAAACCTCTCGGGAGGGCTGATCTGGAGTCCGTTCGGGGCTCCGGAGAGGGGGATTCGTCGCCATCGTCGTCATCAACCATCCTCCATCACCAATTTCATGATGCTCACCGCCGTGCGTGAGTAATTCCATCGTAGGCTTGCTGGACGGTGATGGGTTGGATGAGATTTATCATGTAATCGAGTTAGTTTTGTTAGGGTTTGATCCCTAGTATCCACTATGTTCTGAGATTGATGTTGCTATGACTTTGCTATGCATAATGCTTGTCACTAGGGTCCGAGTGCCATGATTTCAGATCTGAACCTATTATGTTTTCATGAATATATGTGAGTTCTTGATCATATCTTGCAAGTCTATAGTCACCTACTATGTGTTATGATCCGGCAACCCCGAAGTGACAATAATCGGGACCACTCCCGGTGATGACCATAGTTTGAGGAGTTCATGTATTCACTATGTGTTAATGCTTTGTTTTCAGTAAAAGGAGGCCTTAATATCCCTTAGTTTCCATTAGGACCCCGCTGCCACGGAAGGGTAGGACAAAAGATGTCATGCAAGTTCTTTTCCATAAGCACGTATGACTATATTCGGAATACATGCCTACATTACATTGATGAATTGGAGCTAGTTCTGTGTCACCCTATGTTATGACTGTTACATGATGAACCGCATCCGGCATAATTCTCCATCACCGATCCAATGCCTACAAGCTTTTCACATATTGTTCTTCGCTTATTTACTTTTTCGTTGCTACTGTTACAATCACTACAAAACACCAAAAGTATTACTTTTGCTACCGTTACTTTTGTTACCGTTACCACTACTATCATATTACTTTGCTACTAAATACTTTGCTGCAGATACTAAGTTATCCAGGTGTGGTTGAATTGACAACTCAACTGCTAATACTTGAGAATATTCTTTGGCTCCCCTTGTGTCGAATCAATAAATTTGGGTTGAATACTCTACCCTCGAAAACTGTTGCGATCCCCTATACTTGTGGGTTATCAAGACTATTTTCTGGCGCCGTTGCCGGGGAGCATAGCTCTATTCTTTGAGTCACTTGGGATTTATATCTGCTGGTTACTATGAAGAACTTGAAAGACGCTAAGACAACAATTTATCCCTCAACTACGAGGGGAGGTAAGGAACTACCATCTAGCTCTGCACTTGATTCACCTTCTATTTTGAGTAAGCTTGCGACACCTAAACCTGCTTCTGCTATTCGTTCTGATATGTCGCATGTTATTGATGATGCCACTTCTGCTATGCGTGATACTTATGATGAAACTACTTCTATGCTTGATACTACTGTGCCGCTTGGTGAATTTCTTGATGAACAAATTGCTAGGGCTAGAGAGAAAGAAAATATTGAAACTGATTATATTGATGAAAGTGATGATGAAGACTTGCCTCTTATTCCTGAGGGTTATGTTTTTGATAAAGAAGCTACTTTAGCTATTTTAGCTTGCAAAGATAGATATGAACTCAAGAGGTTATTAGCTAAATGGAATCAGCAATTTCTCCTGTCGATGCAGACCCCGCTAGAGTGAGGCAGGCCGTGGAATACCACGGCGCCACGCACGACGCCATGGTCAGGAGGCAAGCTGCAGCGCCTGGGAAAGCACCAGCGCAGTACAACCATGCTATGGAGCCGAGCTGCAGCCGTCCGACACCTGAGTACATCGACTTGTCGTCCGACGGGGACAAGAGTTTCAGAAAAGTTCAGAACTAGAAACTGAATTTCTGCTAAGTGGTCAGTGTTAATAAAGTTAGTGGTTAGTGTTAGTGCTTAAGTTAGTGCTTAAGTTTCAGAAGTGTTAGTAGTCAGTGTTAATCAAGTTAGTGGTCAGTGTTAGTGGTCAGTCTTAATCAAATTAGTGCTCAAGTGTTAGTCTTAGTGGTCAGTGTCGTACTTTGCATTTGAACTGGATTTCAGTTTCAACTATCTCCTAAGTACTTTGCATTTCAGAGCTTCTTTATACTTAAAAATTGTCACATTTGTACAATAACAAAGGCACAAAACATTACATATTCCAAACTTGCTAAACATTTCAGATTTTCTGCATTACACTTTCTAGTTTCTTCATCTTACAATCACACAAATCCCCTGCTAAGCAATGCAACCACGGCATATACCACAACACTGGCAAGAATCACAAGTACAAGAAACCGATCTATTTTTTTCCCTAGTTTTCCTCTGCTCATCTATTTTTTTCCTCTCTTTCTTCATCCTCTGAATCTCCTGTTCCTTCTCAAACATACTAACTTGCAGCTTCTTGTTATCATCTGCAAGCTTGTGAATAACAAGCCTTGATCTCCCCTGCCATGCATCATCCATCCAACTCAAATACCCACAGGAGTTCAGCCCCTGTCCATTTCAATTGCAGAAACACATTCAGTACAAAATTTGGACATGGCAAAATTCAGTGAAACAAGCAAAATTCAGTGAAACCAAATCGGATACCTCATATGGACAGCTCAGAAAACGTCGTCCTGCATCAAATCCTTCATTGCACACTCTCACAACAGACGTCAGTTTGCAGCCACATTCAGCCTTATGACCTTGGCGATTTTCATTTGCACTGTTCTCCCCTCCCTACAAATCACGCGTGCAATCAGACACAAGAATCCGCGGCAACAAAACGATGAAAGGACACACCTTCATGGATTTTTTGGAGCCAAATGTAAGCTCGGAGCTCATTCTCCACTCGCCATCCATGTTGCTGCTGCCGCCGGCGTCGTTGAGGCCGCCGGCGTGGTTGAGACTGCCGGCGTGGTTGATGCTGTCGCCGTGGTTGATGCTGTCGCCGTGGTTGAGGCCGACGTTCCGACCGCTTACCATGGTCGTACGACGGGATCTGGCCGTCGTTCCCTCCATGGTCGCACGAGAAGGGCGGCCGCCGCGCCGCAGCAGCTAGGGATCTGGAGAAACGAATTGGGGATACAGAGGAGTTGGCGGCGGGTCAGTTTCAATTAAACTGGGGGGTTATCTGCAAAAAATGCCATGACACAGTGGACCGACCCAGGCGTGCGTGGAAGCCCATGTGTCCACTTTGCATGCGAGTTGGGCCTAAATGAGTCTGCATCAGAGTTACTGTATGACTTTTATGAGGTTTTTTTGTTTGTGTATGAATCCGTTACCGCCGCGTAAGTCTATGTACCCCAGCTGTAATTAACTCTTGACTTTGCGTGGTGGGGTGGGGCCCGCTTCATGCATGGGACCCGGGCCCACGGAGTGACTAGATTAGTGGAGAGCTCCGCTCAGCAAAGCAAACTTTATCAGTCGAGAGGCGAAAATACTACACGCGCGCGCAGTAAACAACGGACTTTACGGAGCCCCCCAACGTGCCCTCATTTAATTGGCCCCCTGATTTTCAGGTGTGGGCCCGCCTCACTTAATTTAATTCCAACGAATCAGGACCTAATCACCCCGTAAATCCCCCGTGAAGGGTCCGTGCGTCTAGCATCTCTTGTCGAGAGGTGATGGTTGATAAGATTTAAAGAGAGATCACAGACAGACGTCCACGCCATGACACATGGACACGTGGGTAATGAACGTATACTGATGTGTCCACTGAGCAGCCAACCAGAAACCTGTCGTCGTATAAACTCTCGTGCGATTTGGACGTCCGTCATGGTCCCGCTCCCGCCCGGTATCGCCGTCCAAGCCACCGGTGCTGACAGGACAGATGACACCTTTCGTCTACCCGGAAAGAAACAGCGCCACGTGGACGTGTACGTACTCAAATACGACAAGCGGCGAACAATCTGTGGTCACTAGCTTAGCCTCCAAGTATAGATTCGTTGTAAAGCTAAACAAAACATCATCTGTCCCAAACCACCCTGACAAAACACACAGCGTGGCACTCCTACTACTACTACAGTACTCCTACTGTACTACTACTACTGTACGAATATAAGCTATCTATACAGAGACACCTCGTTTTCTACCAAGTATTAGGCCACCGGCTACTACCAAAGCGTATTCCGGTCGTGCAGACGCCGTCATGCTCAGCGGGTGGAAGGTCGTAGTACATCGATATGAACTAGTATGAAGGAAAAGACAAGTCGCGAGGGCCGGCGTGTATACATACTATCTTGGTAGCAGGTCACCGGTTTGACGGAAAGGAACATAGCAACTCCCCCATACAGTTTCAGCCCTGCAATATTTCCAGGTCCCTTCAGATCGAATCGGACAGCACCTGGATTCAGCAAATCTCACTGTCGCCGGGCACGAGAGAGTAGTTCGATCCGTCCTTCTTGGGCTCCTTTCTGTAACCATGTCACTGTTTCTATTTTCATTATGTGAACTGTGTAATCCTGCCACAGTTGATCGAGAAAAATAAACAGCTGCCTCATGTGACGCGCACACATCTCCTTTTCTCAGAAACCAGCTATGCAATGACACGGTTAATCACTTGATTGCATGGCCTGGCCGGCTCGATCAGGGGTGTTAATTCCGATGTAAACATTCGTGAACTGCGACTGCGAGTTGCACCGCATGTTTTGTTATTCGTGACCCGGACGTTTGGCTAGCTCCTTGTCCGTCCTTTAACCCCGAGCGAATGACGGAGCAGTGCTTGATTGGTTAGCTGCTTGAGAAAATATACGTGATCCTCAGTGCTGTTTCGACTCGCGTAGCATCCTTTTCACAGCTGTCCGATTTCCTCTCAAACGTTTCGCTGTTCGACAGATGATAGTGTTGATGACTGTCATTGTCGGTCGTTTTTGCTGAAATTTCCCTGTCTCTTTATTGCTGTTGTTAAGCTAGTTGTTTGCGATAAAACAATGCAGAGGCCGGTCTACAGGGAGCTCCGAATCACCCCCGCCGAGGCAGCATCGCGATATGTGTTGTGGGTTGTATTTCATTTGCCACCACCGAACGCGTATTTCACCGTATTCCACGGCAGACCCCAAGTGGATGGACTGTACCGTACCTGGGCAAAGCAGCATCCATATGTGTGTGGGACGTAGGTGGTACTAGTGAATAGTGATTTGATGGGTCATCATTTTTTCCTGAACGTTTGCAGGTTTCCACTGACAAGCATGGAGGAGATTACACGTAGACCCTGGGTTGCTAGCACTCTAATCACGGATCTGAAGACAATAGTTGGCTCACAAATAGTTTAGGGTTTGAACAATTTTTTGGGAGATAAGCTATGTGAAAATAGAGAAACCCTCGGAAAGAAAACAACTTTAATCGTTCTTTAGAATAGCCAGGCGTGTTAATTTCCAACTGGAAGCGAAGTAAAAAATTTTTTGCTCACTAATTCATGAGTTTGGTATATAATTTTTAAATCATAGGCGCACAGTTACAGAAAACAAAAGAGAAGGGGCCTACCACTAATTTGTATCATTATCAGATGGGAAAGAGAGGATCCAGACGTTCGTACTCCCTCGGTCCATCCGGTCCTTTTTACTCTGCATATAAGAATTGTCTGAAGTCAAACTTCACAAAGTTTGACTATATTGATATGAAAAAAATATCAACATCTGCCATGCTAAAGTTATACAATATAAAAATTTAAGTCATGACGCATCTACTCATATTGATTTCGCATTGTGAATGTTGGTGTTTTTTCTATAAAGTTGATCAAACTTTACAAGGCTTGACTTCAGACAAATCTTATATGCGAACAAAAAAGTACCGGAGGGAGTACTTGACTAGAAGGGTTGGGCGTGTTTTGCTGCGCCGTTGGTGTTGTTGAGATTCTTAAAAAAATACTCATTTGTTTTAAAATATAAGGTGTATTACTTTTTTGAAACTCCAGTCTCTTTAAGTTTGATCAAATTTATGAAGAAATATATCAAAATTCGTAATATCAAATTGTTGTTATTAGATTCATCATGAAATGAATCTCCATAATCTTTTGGCTTAATATTCTTTATGTCGATATTTTTGGCTCTAAACTTGGTCAAAGTTAAAAAAAATTGACTTTCCAAATAACTAATACCCCTTGTATTTTGGAACTGATGTCGAGTGTGTTTTATGTCTATTTATAATGCGGTTTTTTGGCGGGCCTTTTCACAATGTGATTCTGTGTTATGCGTTAATCAACTCATACTTTTGTTGCTAAATTTTTGCGTCGGTGGCTACATGTACTATATTGGTTCTATAGTATCATCACATGGAGGCGCTTCTTTTTTCTAGATGGTAAGAGGGTGCACGGGGTTGATATGTTTTTCTAGCCGGTTTGTGTTGATTGATTTGAAAAATCGTTGGCCCGATCAAAAATCATAAACCGAGTTCAAAATTGAATATCTCAATCGAATAAAAGTGTTTCAAAATTAGGGAATATAGTGAATTAAAATAATTAACTGGAAGAGCTTCTTGAGAAATTATTGATCTGGTTAGGTGACCAAGTTCTAAACTGAAGACCTTAATTAATTGCGAGGACTTCAAAATTAAGAATCATATTGTATAGCATAAAAGAATTGAATGAGAGCTTTAAGAAATTGTTAATTTGGTCAAAATCAGATGATCCAATTTTAATTGGACACCTCAATTGATTGTAAGACCTTTTATCGTAGGGAGCTTAGTGATATAGTAGATGTCTAATGAACAATACTTTTGATTTTGTTGGTTAGTTTGCTCAAAATCTAACATGTAACAGTACACTAATTAGAGGGTTTGTATTAAGAAAATATGCTGGCAGCACATGTCAGAGAGCTCGCCCAGGATAGACACAGGCTCTGCTTGGATTCATGGGTTAGAGTTAGTTTGGGTTAGTTTGGGCTCGACTAACCAAAAAAATCCAAACAGGAGGGTTAGTTTGGGTTAGATGCATCTAATCCATCCCAAAAAACTAACCCACCTAAGAGGTGCTTATTTGGGTTAGTTTTTTCTCGGGACCACTAAAAACACTTTTTTCTCTCGCTCTCCCCGCAGCAGATCCCTCCCCACTTCCTCGAAGCTTCTCGTCCTCTCCCTCCCTTTCTCTCGCACTACCCGTGAAGGCGCCTCGCCGTATCCGTGCTCCATCTAACCCTGTCATCCAAATACCTTTTTGGTTAGAGTTAGTTCAGGATTAGTTTAGGGTTAGAATCTAACTCTAACCTGTAACTGAGTTAGAGTATCCAAACAGGGCCACAGCTGCAACAGGATTGCGACGTGTGAGACGCTTGGGCTAATACAAAATTGATACTTTTTGCTGCCTGCAACGGGCCTGTGTTAAATCTGTGCCAGATTGTTTCAGAGCAGTCAAGTCACTGCGCAACAAACAGCGTCATTGCATTTACTCGAGCCGTGTAGAGAGCTAGCAACGGGCAAAGGACATACGTTTGCATTATTCCCATATATTGCAAGGTATATCTCAAAAAAGACTGCCCAGATTGAATCGCATAGCATATTCGCACGAGGCAGATAACGAGCTACCTGATGCTCGGCCTCTGCGACGCCACACTCAGTTGTTTGCCTCTACTCGGCGGTGTAAACTGACTTCTGTGTCTCTTCTCAGATGATAGCCAGAGAATTATCTACCCGAAAACGACGATCTTTTTTTTCTTTGCGACAGAGAAAAGTACGATGTGCAAAGTCAATTTACAGAGTTTCAGTGCAATTGTGTAGCTGGTGGTACTTATTTACTTCCTCCCACATATGAACTTTTTTTGAGAAAGGGAATATATTAATATCGCAAAGATATCAATTACACCGGCCTCTGTTCCAACAAAATGTCCAAAGACATCAAGGATACACACAGCCAAAAAAGAAAATAGAAAAGAAGAAGAAAAAAGGCCCCGCCACGATGACCGGTCACTAGCAACAACAACACTCTAACCATCATCAAAGACAACACCCGGCTTACAAAATAAGTTCTCCAAAAGCAACGGCTTCAAGAAGGAAACAATGCACCAGCATTGTCGGTACCTGATCGAAGGTCTTGAGTTTTCACCCTGAAGAAAGTCCGAGTTCACCCAAAAACAATGCCTTCAACAAGGCCATTGCTAGGTACAAGCAATGAAGGCTAGACCTTGGGTTTTCACCCTATGAATCGAGACTCGGTACTCGAGGAGCACCACCAAAATTGCAGTCCTCCAGTGCTGCCGCCCCCGCTTGCCGAGGCTGCTGTTGCAAGTCACCAAACACCTAGCACACAGTCTTCACCGCATCCAGTACACTTTCCGTCAACGCTTCAAGACCTCCAATCGCAGTCACCATGACTTTCTCCACCTCTATCAGTGCCTTGAGAATCTTGACTTAGACAAGTCCCATGACTCTCATAAAAAAGCGAAGCTTCGTGTCGCGTCCTTTTAAAGCCGTGCTGGCTGATAATATGAGCGCGCGCGACCGGAGCCTTTCCGATCTAGAAATTCAGGGGTGACGTACTATTCATATGAACTGTGTAGCTGTACTCTAGAAATCTACATTTCATTTCAGTTCAACGGAGAGTCGTGAGTACACGACGCCATTATCGTTCCTAAACACACAGAAAAAGTGTGTGTCTATGTTTTTGTCCACTGAGATTTTCCTAAGATCCAATCGATTCAGAAATGTGAAAAATCCAGTTTAATAAATACTACTATGTATAATTTGCACCTTTTCTCACTCACTTGCACTTTTTACTCGAGAAAATGTAAGCTGCACTTTCAGCTAAACTAAAGTTGCATTTCCTAGATCGACTGAGACTTAAGAAAGATCTCAGTGAACTTAAAATTAGCAAAATAAGTAAATAAATACAAGAGGTGTGACGGCCAAACATCTGTGTTTGTGAAGTCAAAACCTACCAAGAGGTAGTTAAAATTTGAAACTAGATCCAAGTGTATGTTCCTGACCAACAATCTCAACATGTTCCCCACATTTCAACGTGGCGTCGAAGCAAATGATTGCGCATAGGGGATCTAGCGCTGCCGTTGTTTTCTTTATAACAACAAAACAAAAGATAAAGAAAGATCAAGATGCGGCGGACCACACACGGGGCTACCCAAACATGGGGGTGGGGGCAAGAATATCCACACATCCGTTGCATCCCTGCACAGCACACTAGATGGGGACAATATGCAACGGCCGGCTGCTAGCTTTACCAGTACTACTCTGAATCGTTTGCTGCATCATCGCTACCATACACTAGTACTGTATTTGGGTGTTAATTTTATATTCTGAATTTTTCAACTGAAAAATGATGTCAATTTAATTTGCCCTGATAACCCTTCGTGCTCTTCAGTTGCCTGATCTGAAGATCAGAATTTCTGATGTGAAAATTCCTTTGGATCGCGAATGTCTGGCTGGCCCGCCAATGCGACTGGGCCCACAAGCCGATGACCATGGGGTGGGTGTGGGTCCGCTCTAAGCATGTGAGTTGGTCCCGCGGAGCGTCTTAGAGCATCTCCAGCCGAGCCCCCAACACGCTTTCTCCAGGCGATTTTTTCGCGCCGGCGCACAAAAATCGGCCCAACCGCATCCCCAGAAGCCCAATTTTCGCCGACTCGGTCCGAATTTGGCGCCGGCGGACCTAAGCCGAACCCGGCGCACTGGGGGGCGCTCGGGGCGCCGGGCGAAACGGTTTTGCCGCGAAAGAGCCGCGGGCCCGCCGAGTCAGCGACACTCGCCTCGTCGTCCTCAGAATGCCTCGGTTTCCCGCGGGGAATCAATGCCAAGGCTGCCGCCGGTCAGCCTTCCATTGATTCCTCACGGGGCGGCTCTTCACGGGCGGCGCGGCGACGCTTCACTCCCCGCCCCGCGTACACACGCCTCCCTGGCGGCTATAAAAAGCGTCCCCCCCGCTGGCCACAGACGTCGTGCTCTCTGCCTCTCTCTCTTCGCCGCCGACGAACCTCTCCTCTCTCCCAGCCCCAGCCACGACAATGTGCGAGCGGTTCCCCGGCGACAGAGCGGGCAAATGGCTTCGGCCGCCGCTCGCTGCAATCGTGGGAGGCGCACCTGCTTTTCGTGGCCAACATCCCGGCGCCTCCAGACATGCGCGCTGGGCCGACAGGATGGAGGCTCAGCGCCGGAGGCGTCCCCATTCCCCCCCCCCCCCCCCGACGTCGTCGCGCGCCCCGACTACTTTGTCGGCAAGGTCGACCACGTTCGGTCGTCGCCGACCGAGGAGCAGCGCGCCTCCCCGCAGTACGCCGCCGACAACCATGAGGCGTGGGCGGCGTACTTCCAGCGCCGTCAGGAGCAACGGCTCACCTCCACCAACGGGGCACTGAGGGTAGGGGCGGCCGGTGGAACAGCGAGGGGCGACGCCTGTGCTGGTCCGTCCCCGGCCGGACGCTCCGCGAGGTTCTCGCGCACCTCGAGGGCGGCAACAACCCGTCGCTCACATACCCGGTGGCCACCCTGGTCCCCCGCCGCGGTGCCGGGCAATGGATGCCCAGGAGGTTTGTCTCCGGCTCGTCGTCCTCGTCCCGCTCCTCCTCCCACTCCTCTTCCCACTCCTCCGACTCTCCGGCGGTGTTCGGCGTCAAGGCCGAGCCCGCAGCGGATACCCCGCTCGGCCGGCGCACCCGCTCGGCCGGCATCGTCATCAACGAAGGCGGCGGCCGCGCCTCGTCCTCGGCTCCTCCCCGACTCGTCAAGCCGAAGACGGAGCCGGGGCTCCCCGTCCTGAAGACGGAGCCCGGGCTCGCCAGCGGCGTCAAGGAGGAGGCGCTCGACGACTAAGCGGCCCTCAAATGGGTGCGCGACGACTGGGCGCAGACGGAGGTGGAGCGCCAGTGCGCCGCCTTCGCGCGGTTCGAAGCTCGTCGCCGTGGCCGGGACGAGGGAGGCATCGTCGTCCTCGACGATGACGACGCGCCGCCACCACCGGTCCGCCATGGAGGCGTCGGGCAGGGGTCCAGCAGGGGCGCCCGCGCCATCAAGAAGGAGAAGGCCGCCGACGACGACTAGGACGGCGGCGACTTCGCCGCGCTGATCGACTTCTTCGCCCTGTAGATGTATTTTTTAATAATTTATGTAAACGCCGAACATGTTGAATATGAATGTCAAGTTTGCCGAA
Organism: Aegilops tauschii subsp. strangulata; assembly: GCF_002575655.3. Classification (NCBI taxonomy): domain Eukaryota; kingdom Viridiplantae; phylum Streptophyta; class Magnoliopsida; order Poales; family Poaceae; genus Aegilops; species Aegilops tauschii. Next base: position 542,917,080 of record NC_053041.3, read on the forward strand.
TTTTAGCCGAACTTTACCGAATTCAGATTTTTTAAATTAAAAAAAACGCGTCTGGGGCGACCCTGGGGCGAGCGGCTAGAAACCCGCTCGCGCCCACGCCAATTTTAACGCCAGCTCGCCCGCGGAGGGCGCTTAAAAGCGCCGCCTGGAGAGTCAACTGCTGGAGATGCTCTTAGACTGCGAATACCACGGATGCTGTTCTGTGCGCCCATGCACGCAGCAGAACAAAGAAGTCTTTATCAGTTGATGAGAGACTGTGGGTCGAGATTTGAAGAGAGAAGAAGACGGACGTCGACGCCATGACACGTTGCCGGTGATGTGTCCACGGACCGGCCAACCAGAACCTTGTCGTCGTATGAACTCTCGTGTGATATAGACGTCCGTCATGGTCCCACTGGGTATCGCCGTCCGAGCTACCGGTGCTGATACGACAGACGACACCTCTCGTCTAACCGGAAAAATAAAATACTGCGTCATGTAGACGTGTACGTACTCACATACGACAAGCGGCGAACAATCTATGCTCACTAGCTTAGCCTCCAAGTATAGATCCGCTGTCAAGCTAACGATAATTTTCCAGCCCAAAGCACCGTGACAAAGTACGTCAGAGGAACTAGGAACTACTAGTACGTAGTACTCCCTACTAATCTAAGCTGTATCTACAGAGACACCTCGTTTTCTACCAAGTATTAGGCTACCGGCTACAAAAATGTATGAAGGAAAAGACAAGTGGCGAGGGCGTATATATACACATCTTGGTAGCAGGTCACCGGTTTGACAGAAAGGAACATAGCAACTCCCCCATACAGTTTCAGCCCTACAATTTTCAAGTGCCTTCAGATCGGATTGGACAGCACCTGGAATCAGCAAATCTCACTGTCGCAGGCCAGGAGAGAGCAGATGGGTCTGTTGTTATTGGGTTCATGTATCTGTAATCTTGTCACCGTAGAGAAGAATTGACTGTTCCGGTCGAGGAGAGAGCAAATGGATCTGTTGTTCTTGGATTTCTTTCTGTAAGCTTGTTACTATTTTCTTTTATTTCCTGAACTGTGTAATTTTGTCACTGTTGATAAAAAAAGACAGCTTTTTTCGCCGAGAGTACACAAAGAGCGCACCTTATCTTTATAGAAGAAAAGAGAGGACAATTTACAAGATGCTGTCAATGCATCATCAACAACCACACCACTCCTCGACACCTAGGCAGACTACGCACAAAGATCTTCTAGAAGAAAAGAAAAACAGCTAAATCATGTGACGCGCACAGATCACCTTTTGACTGACTCATAAACATCACGGCACCAGCATATACGGTTACATGGTTGATCACTTAATTGCATGGCCGGGCCGGCACAGGGGTGTCGATTCCGATGTGAACATTCCTGAACTGCATGTTTTGTCGTTGCAGGAAAATGTGGATATGTCCCTGAAGGATTCTGCTCCGTCCTTGAATCCCGAGTGACTGAGCTCTGCTTGGTTGGTTAACGCGGATCACCACATCCGACACACCAAGCGTCCGTCGTTTCACGACTGTCCGATCTTCCCTGAAAACGTTTCGCTCTTTGGCACATGAGGGTGTTCGTTTTTGCTACGGCGGAGTTTATGCTGCTTACTTGTGTCTCTTCTCAAAGGATGGACAGAGATTTATCTATCTAGACAGGAAGATCATTTATCCCTTTGCGACAGAGGAAAGTACGAACTGCAAAGTTAATCTACAGAGTTTCGGTACAATTGTCTGTCTGGGGTATCAGCATTGTGTATCTTGTCAGAAACCTTACATTTTAAATAAACTTCTCACGAGCATTGTACAAGGTTTCCGATCTTGATTATGCATTTCTTCGGGGCTTTGTAGTCGTAATTTGTAAATCAAACACCGTACAACATAGTTATCTTTTTAGCCAATTTGATAAAATCTTTTTTTAACTCAGTACACATGAACGCTCATACATACGCACATACAATCATCCATAAATGCACGCACGCGCGCCCCACCCCTAGGAGCACCTTCAACAGATTGAGCCGACACATCATTTGGAGATTAAATAAGTCGTCACATGCGCCTTCGTAGTCGAGGGAAACGTCTCTTGCTGAATGCACATCACCGGAAGGTCTGCAATAAATTCAAAAAAATGCGAACACCAATGTTAAGTCTGCGACTTGAATCCTGATGAGCTGAGATACCACTGTCCTTCTAGCCATCCAACCACAAGTTGATTCGCATTTCATAACATCTTCTAGTTGATTTAGAAACGATATACAAGCCCCAACCTCTATGTCACCTTAATATCTCTCCGGCATACCCTGTTGGATGCTCATTGCGTCAATTTGACGACAAAACGCACAAGGCGGCGTGGGAAGAATGCCATACTAGGCCAGCCCATTTAGCAGTAGCAGCCTGCACAACGTTCAGTTTTGGAAACCTTAAAGGCGATAGATTCCCAATATGAATCGCCTCCGGGCCTTAGTAGCAGGCCATCCCATTTCTCCATGCGTCGGTTCCCTCACCTCGTAGTGGTCGCTATAATTCAGGTTTACTAAGTTTACTAGTAAATTGTATGTGCTTTACACGTTATATATATATATATATATATATATATATATATATATATATATATATATATATATAAAGCATGAAAAATACATTTGAATATGTATTTTCTTTCGTAGAATCGTATTGGACAAGATCCAACTTGGTTCTTATCTCTCTAGAATCCAGATTGTTCTAGTCTATTATTAGAGTACCAGATAAGCATGTGGATAGATACTTCTAGAACACATGAGATGGTAGAGGCGGGAGTTCAATTAGAAGGCCACGTGGCAGAATTCTATGAGTTAACAACTATATCCAATGGATGATAATGCTCGGATTTGCCATTTCTTGACCGTTGGATGAGCATATCCGATGACTAATATTTGAAGCTATTGGCACACTATATAGTAGTATAGATTTTTGTTTCCTTTTGCTTTATTTATGTTTCACCAGCTTTTTTGTTTTACTTTTTTTTTGCTTTGGTTTCTTTGTTTTCTCATTTGGTTATTTCTATGTTTATATAGTTTTTTTGTTTCTTTCTTGTTTTTCTTCGGGCTTTTATTGGTTTTCTTGCATGCTTTTCTTTTTCTTTTTTCAACACACGTCTACATTTGTCATACGTATGTGCATTTTTTGGTATACACTAGAAATATTTTTTACACATGTTTAAGTTTTTAAATAATTATTAATGTTTTATTTTAACGTACGTTTTGATGACTACTTTTTTTCATACATGTTGTAAATTTTACATACGTATTTTTTTATATATTTATTTTCCGTTTCTCAAGAAGTTTTTACTATTTAAAAAAAGCACGCTTTGAACATTTTTTCAAATACATTTTAAACATTTTTTACTTGTAGTTGTTTTTAAATACACATTGGAACATTTTTTAATGATACTTTTTTTCCTTCTGAAATACGCATTTCGTGACATTGCACAATTTGTTTTTGTAAATGTCCCAAAGACATTTTTTGAAACTTAGGAACTTTTTTTAATGCAACATGCACAAAAGCTGTTTTCACAATGTATACATTTTTTTCATCCGCATGCTTACATTTTCTACTTTCTTAGATTTAAATTGTACATTTTTCATGTACGTATAAAACATTTTTCTATACTCTTTTAACATTTTCTAAATACTGGATCATGGATTAACATTTTCTAAAATTTTATGTAAAATGTTTTTTGTAATATGTATATTTAGAATATTCTGAATATAAACTAAGTTAATAATAAAGCAAAAAAATGTGAATAAAAATGGAAGAAAAACAAAAGAGAGAAAGGTAACATGACGTCAATAGTCGAGCAGCGGCTACTGGTCCGGCCCAATACGTGTCGCTCGGCAGGCGCCATGTTGACCTTCTCAGGTTCGCTTTTTTCATATATTTTTCTTTTCATGTGGCTATTTTTAACACAGTCATGACGCATATGATTATACATACGCATATACACTCTTCACTATGAATGCACGCACACCCTATCCCTATGAGCACCTTCGAGAGTCTAAGCCGGCGCATTATCTTCAGATTGACAAATTCGCCACACACACCTTAGTAGTTAACGGGAACGTTTTCTCCCACTAAACATACTTAATCGGAAGGTCTGAAATAAATCTAGGAAAATGCGTGCTTCGGTGTCAAGTCTAGAACTTGAACTCTGGTGGCTAGGGATATCACTGTCCTCCTAACCAACCAATCACAATTTGGTTCGCTCATGTGGAATCTTTTACGGGTTCTCTTCAGTTCCTTTTTTTCTGTTTTTTATCAAAGTTGCCTTTTAAAAAAGGGGTTTGAATTTGAAATTTTGTTCGGAGAAAGTGTGTGTGTTTTCAAAAAATGCTTAAGATTTTTGAAAAAGTTTGTGCTTTCAAATGTTGTTTGGAATTTCTAAAAGGTTTCTGCTTTTTCAACATTTTATAAATCAAAATTACATTCGTGTTTCCAAAAAATGGCTAGAATTTTTTGAAAAGCATTTACATTTTAAAAAATGGATCCAAATTTGAAAACCGTTCTTGTTTCTAAATTTGTTCACAACTTTAAAAACTGATCATGCTTTCAGAAAATGCCGTGCTTTTGAAAAAATGTTCTCATTTTCAAAAGGAGTTTTTATAGAAAAATGTTCATGTTCTAAACATTTTTCAAAATTCAAAATTGACTAAAAAACGCGCTCTATAGTGCACCCCAGTCGATATTATGCATCTTGCTACGGTACAAGTACCTACGGCCGCACAGAAAAAACCACGTGAACTAGTTGTTTAATGGGCTGGCCCGGTTGCTCACGACTGTGCGTCATAGGGCAATTTGGCACAAAATGCGTTAAATAGGAGCTCCCTATTTGTCCACCGTAGACTGAACATGGTATTATATGGGCCGCCGATTTGGGTCTAACTTGGAAGAAACTTGATAGAACCTGGGCTGCCTTTGAGTGGGGAGCAACTAGTTGACGAGCGCTCCTTCGGGAGCCTCGCAACGATCAGCGCCACTTGACGCACTCTCAGCCGCCCGCCACATGTCACGCTCTGGACGCTTTCTTCGGATTTTTTTTCGCACGCGTTTTCGTCTTTTTAAACTTTTTTTTGACGTTTTGGTTTTCCGCTGGTCCTCCTTAGCTTTTGATCAAAAAAATAAAAAAAATTGCGCGAAGAAATGCGATCTTTTTCTTCCGCGAGAGTCACGGTTTTGCTTCCGCGAGAGGCACGGTCCTCGGAAATGGAAAAAATACGTGTTTTGCTTTTTTTTCCTTCCGCGAGAGGCACGGGTGTGCCTCTTTCGGAAAGGGAAAAAACCCGTGCTCCCGGTTCGGCTTTTTCGTCCGGTTTTTTTGTGAAAGAAAGGTTCGTCAAAACCTATCAATGGGATCTAGTTTTGAAGATCTCGGTGCGAGGAATCCAACGGTGAAAACGATTCTAGATTTGGACGCACAGTTTAAGAGATAAAACGTTTTGAATAAACGGATCTACGAAAAATGGAAAAACTCACAGGTTACGACAAAATGGCGCACATGCAGCACGCCACTTGTCACATCCTGGGGAGATGAGAGTGATCTTTGCAATGAGTACTCCTCAATTAGTGACTTCGCTTTGAGTGTACTATTCAATTTTTGGAACTTGGCCTCATCCTTTCACTTACACCACTGCACCAGAGCCCACTCGGTTCTACTTTCTCTTCACTAGGGGCGTGTTTGGTTGCCTTAGCCAATAATAGCTGCATTGCATAGCCTTCTCAATTCAGCCTGGCTATGCAAATGCAGCCTCAAATGCACCATCTGCATGTTGTTTGGTTGCCTGCATGCCCTCTTGCCTACATGGGCAGAACCACACTACCTGGTGTTTGGTTGCCTGCATGTTAGTGGACAAACCCAAGGTATGGTGTTTGGTTGTATGCAACGCCTGGTGTGTGGTAACCTCATTGGCTAGTTGGTGAGGTTACCAGCACACTTCGGCACAACCATGTAGCACACATCATAAGTAGAGCAGAGTATAAACAGAGGATCAACTAAGAGCATATTTCAGATAAGCAGTACCACACTTCATAACAGTTCTACGCATAAACCATAAACATAAACAGTTCAAAGCAGACTCGATAGTACTTAGGGAGGCCCCGGCCCTACTCCTTGGCGGCGAAGGCTTCGTCGTGCTTCCCGCACTTGTTGACGACCTCAATGCCATCTGTTGGGGAATGCAGTATTTCAAAAAAATTCCTACGATCACGCAAGATCTATCTAGGAGATCCATAGCAATGAGCGGGGAGAGTGTGTCCCCATACCCTCATAGACCGAAAGCGGAAGCGTTAAGTAACGCGGTTGATGTAGTCGAACGTCTTCGCGAACCAACCGATCAAGTACCGAACGCACGGCACCTCCGTGATCTGCACACATTCAGCTCGGTGACGTCCCTCGAACTCTTGATCCAGCTAAGACCACTACAGGAAACAGCTACTTTGCCGTCTGCCATGGCGGACGGCAAAGGCTCGAAAGGCGGACGGCAAAGACCTTTGCCGTCAGCCGCGGACGGCAAAAGGCTCCGGCAAAGAAGGCTACGGTAAACAGCTGCTTTGCCGTCTGCTTCCTGGCGGCGGACGGCAAAGTCTCTTTGCCGTCTGCGGCGGACGGCAAAGAGGGCGGACGGCAAAAATTGCGCTGTCAGTCCGTTAAGTGGCTAACGGCAGACCTTTGCCGTCCGCCGCAGACGGCAAAGAGCCTTTGGTCTTTGCCGTCCGCCTTATGATGTCATCTACACGTCACTAGATGGTAGGTTCTTTGCCGTCTGCCACTGATGGCAAAGTACAGGCTCTTTGCCGTCTGCCACGGACGGCAAAGTCTTTGCCGTCTGCCACTGTAGACAAACTGACCAAATGGGTCAGCTCCCAGGAAGCACAGTTGGCTGCCACGTGGCTTCTTTGCCGTCCGCGGCAGACGGCAAAGAGCGCTTTGCCGTCGGTGGCAGACGGCAAAGAGCCTGCATATTGTCTGTTTTTTATTAAATCCCACAATTTGCAGCACATATCACATATATAAGTTTCATATCCAGCACATATCCAACACATATCTAGCACATAAGTTTCATATCACATATCACATCAGTTTCATCCATACACATTGTTCATACATAAGGAAGTTCCATCCATACACATTGTTCCATCCATATATATATTACAATGCAAAGTGTCATGAAGATAGCAAGCTAGATACAATGCAAAGTTTCATTAAAGGAAAAGCAAGCACTCCATCATAGCAAGCTAGCTTCCATCAAGTGAATGAAATCTGCAAAATGGTAAATAAGAAAGTTAGAAATAGGTGACTAGAACAAGAAGAAGACTAGAACAAGAAGAAGACTAGAACAAGAAGTATATGTCATTTATGAGCTAACTTAGGTGAAATGGATCATATATGAGCTAACTAAGTTGAAATGGGTTGTTTATGAGCTAACTTAGTTGAAATGGATCATTTATGAGCTAACTTAGTTGAAATGGGTCGTTTATGAGCTAACTAAGGTGAAGGGCATCGTTTTTGAGCTAAGTAAGGTGAAATGGGTCATTTTGGAGCTAACCTAGTTGAAATGGATCGTTTTTTAGCTAACTTAGTTGAAATGGATCGTTTTTGAGGTAACTAAGGTGAAATGGATCGTTTTTTTAGCTCACTTAGGTCAAATGGATCGTTTTTGAGCTAACTTAGTTGAAATGGATCGTTTTTGAGCTAACTTTGTTGAAATGGATCATTTTTTAGCTAATTTAGTTGAAATGGATCGTTTTTTAGCTAACTTAGGTGAAATGGATCATTTAAGAGCTAATTTAGGTGAAATGGATCGTTTTTTAGCTCACTTAGGTCAAATGGATCGTTTATGAGCTAAATTAGTTGAAATGGATCGTTTATGAGATAACCTAGGTAAGATGGGTCATTTTGGAGTTAACGTAGGTGAAATGGGCCATTTTAAAGCTAACGTAGGTAAAATGGATCATTTAGGAGCTAATCTAGGTAAAATGGGTCAGTTTTGAGCTAACTTGGATGAACTGCATCATTTATAAGCTAACCTAGGTAAAATGGGTCATTTTGGAGGAAAATAAGCTAACTCTAGGTCATTATGGTAAGCATATTGGAGGAAATAAAGCTAAGTCTAGGTCTTTATGCATTTGTTAAGCAAAACACTAGAGAAACTTACCGTGATCAGGGAGGTGTAGGAGCGGGGTGGCTAGTGCCGCTACCTGGAGAAGGATCGTGCGATGCGTTTCTGGAGTTAAGCTGCAACAAAGATCATTTCCAATGTCTCGTTAGCATTACGACACTCAAATGTTGAGACTACCAACTAATGTCCATTCAAACTAAACTCACCGTGCTCCCAGGAGCAATCACTGGCATCGGCGGAGCGGGCTGACCGGACTTCTCGCACACAGACTGCACATTTGGTTTTCAGAACAGAGTCATACTAGTTAGTAATGAGACTCAAATGTTAAGACTAGCAAGTAATCTGCAGAAGAAACTTACCACAAGGAGCTCGTACATGGCCCTTGCCTGCATGTCATTCCGTGCCCTCTCCTCCTCCATCATCTTTCTCGTCCTCTCCTCCATCTCCCGCTGCCTCTCCGCCGCCTCCGCCAGAAGTTTCTCCGTTCTATCTCTCTCAGTCTGTATAGCAGCCTGCAACACCACTCACATGACCATTTGTAATCATTGATGGAAGCGCACACAATGTAATGGAGAAAGATAACTGAGTACGTATCACTAACCTTGATGGCGAGTTGCACTGGCCGTTCACGAGGCCTTATCTCAGGAGCGGAGCTCGACTGGCGCGCCTTGATCTCCGGGAGAGTGCTAGGACAACGGATAAGTCCATCTCCAATGGCTATGGAGCCATGGGACTTCCCGCCACCAGATATCATCACCAGCTCTGGATCAATGGGACCCTGGCTCGGGTTAAAGTCCTCCCCTTTCCTCGCCTTCCCCTCATCTCTATATCTCACGAGCTTGTTGTGGGAGGAGATGTTGGTGAAGTTGTTTGCATCATCGAGGTCAGACTGAGAGAAAGCCTTGACTTTCTTGTAAGAGCCAGTGTGGGCCATGGCATACAGGTCGTACACCTCTGGCACCTTATCCGCCTTATTGTGGCATGCCTGAAAGAGAGAAACAATGAAAATTAGTAATTAAAGGGCTCAAGCTAGCATGATGAATGAATTGCATGAATCATGAAGCAAACCACATACCCAGTTGCGCCCGAACTGATATAAGTTGGAGCTGCCTTGATGGTGTGGCACACCTTCCATTTGGGCACGTTTGTCCTTGGCCTGGTTGTGGAGGGCTAGCCATTCTTGTGAGCACCACTCATCGACCAACACCTCCCAACAATCCATCCGATCCGCACACCATCTCGGAGGCGCCTAAGTTAGCAAATAGAAACTTGAGCGCTACGGCTAAGAATTACTAAATGAAGGAACTTAAGTAGAAGGCCTTAAGAATTACCTTCATGTACTGCTCCTTACTCAGGAACTTATCGCGGCACGCCGGCTTGGTCTTCTTGATACCACGCAAGGCGTAGTAGTCTCGAACAGCCTGCACCCGAGCCTCGTGCCGTAAGTTCTGGAGTAGGCGCTTGCAGACGTTCTGGATAACATTTGCGCAGTCCTCCTCGTATCCCTCCTCACACCTGTAAAATGTCTGCAATCAAATGAGACAATATTGATTAGTACAATTAATAACTAGCTAGTTGAAGATTTTGAAATGTGTAAAGGAGAAATTACCCAGAACGTCCTGATCACCATGTCTGCCCTCGTGTCGCACACGACACCGTCGATAATGACATCCGGCGGGGCCGGGGCAGCCACGTAGTGCTCCCAGCTCAACCCAAGCTCTGGAAGCCGACCCTCACCAGGCAACGTGACAAACCCCGGGAAGTTTTGCCGGCAAAGAAATCCAAGGACGGAGTTGGGCCGGCGGACACTATGATGGTGGTCCCAACCCCTGCAGCATGACAAGGCCAACGCATTAGTTATTTGAAGAAACGTGAATGCAGAAGGTACAAAAATATTAAATGCACTTACGTACCTCTCCCCATCAGGGAAGATCAACCACCTCTGCTCGCGGGTCGCCGGCACGGACGGGAGCCGTGTAGCACCACGCTGGTAGACGGTGCCACCCTCCTCCTCAAGATCAGTCGGCTCCCCGCCATCATCAGCATGGCCACTCGGCTCCTCGGGCTGATCCGGCCAGGTACCCCATCCGGACGTGTGCTCCTCCGGGGTCTCGTGGGCCGAACTCTCGTGGGCCGAAGGCCAGTCGACCCGAGGCTCGTGGGCCCAAGACCTGTGGACCGGAGGCTCGTGGACCGGAGTCCGTGTAGCCTCCTCCTCGGACGAGTCCACCCTAGCAGTCACGTGCTCGGGTGAAACAGCTGGGGGTGGCGGCGAGGAAGGCGCCCTAGCAGTCACCCTACCTCCTCTCCCGCGACCACGTGCCCCACCTCCTCTCTTCCTACCTCGTCCCCTGCTGGGCACCGCGGTGGACGAAGAAGGGCCCGGCGGTGTGGACATACTGTCCAGCAACGCTCGGCGAAGAGGTACGTCTGGAATCGAAGACCTCAGACCACGCGCCGAGGAAGAAGGGGCCTTGGCGCGCTCCCGACCAGCGCCCACCATCTTTCAACACCTGCCATGACAAACAGTAAACGAAATTAGTACAACATAAAAAAAAGACCGACATGAATAATAATATGTGTATCACTTAAGTGTATCATCATCAAGTACAACATTAAAAAATTTAATACCTGACACTACTAATAATCTCGATCAGTATCATCAATAAATGCATAATCATCATCATCACTATAATCAATGACGGGCTCATAGGGTTCAGTGGCATCAACATGTGCAAGGCCACCTTGACGTAATCGGTCAAGCAATGACAAGTCATCCGCAGCAGTAACCTCTTCTTGTTCCGGCTCTTCTTGTTCCTCCTCTGGGGTGATGTCGGATTCACTGTCACTGTCTACTTCAATGTTTTGGGGTGAAGTATAGCAGTTCTTGAAACGCTTTTTGGAAAGACGTGTCTCTTGGAAGAATTCTCCTTCATATGTGTCTGGGTTAATGTGAGGTTCATAATCCTCTTCCTTTGGGGGAGATAGTCTAGCACGTGGCGGCACTTCATAAACGACATCCCAACCTTTCAGATTTGGATTAGTTTGGCAGGCCCACGGTAGATAGAATACTTGGGTCGCCTGTTGAGCCGTAATATAGACATCAGGAACATCTAAATGGGTGCTTTGGTTGATTTCAACTAGCCCTATATGTTCATGAGTTCTTCTAGTCTCCTTCGGCTGAAACCAATAACATTTGAAGACTACGACATTCGGTGGGTTTTCACCATAGAATAGAAGTTCATAAATTGCTTCAACTCTCCCATAATACTCGGTACCTCCTTCGCCGATAGCAGATACACAACAATTTGTAGACTTTCGGTCGGCCATAGATAGCTCTTTGCCATAGGTACGAAAGCGATACCCGTTGATGTCGTATTTGTCAAATGAACGGACCTTATAGTCAAAACCATTAGCGACTTGTCTCAATTCGGCGTCCATAGACTCTGAATTAGCCTACAAGTTTAATATGAAAGGATTGTTGCATTACGCACAAATTAGCGAATGAAACCGGGATAGCCACCTACAAATTAGCCTACAAGTCTAATAGAAATTACCGTTTGTTTGAACCAAGAGATGAAACCGGGATAGCCGCCACCTTGCTTTGCGAGAAGCTCATACTCTTCGACTGAATCCTTTTGGATCACCGCTCCATACGAGAATAAGGCGACGTATCGACTGTATGAAATATCCAGGAATAAGAGCAGTTCAAAGGAAATAGAAGTTGCGAAACTATGTACCGAGAACTTACTCGATGTACGGCCGCACTTCTATCAGGTTGTTGAAGATATACAACGAAATGGTCCGCCATTGTTCGTTATCCAAAGATACTGGATTTGAAACACTGGCTGGTGCGAGATTCCCTTTGAATAGGCTGAGGTTGGATCCACCCTTTTTAGGGTCGTCAGCATTGTACCGAGGCTTCGGATTATGCAAATGACGATTTTTGGCTTCGTAGTGTGCTGTCACGAAGTTTGCCGCCTCCTCAGTGATGAATGCCTCAGCCATCGATGCTTCAATTCTACGTTTATTTTTACATTTTTGTCGAAGCGTCTTCTGCATCCTCTCAGTTGGGTAGCACCAACGATTTTGCACGGGCCCCCCCAATCTTGCCTCGGTCGGGAGATGCAAAATCAAATGTTGCATTGGATTAAAGAAGCCCGGTGGAAAGATCTTCTCTAACTTGCAGATCAACTCCGGCGCCAACTCTTCCATTTCTTCTAGCACGCTAGGCGATAGTTCTTTCGCACAAAGAACACGGAAGAAATAGCTGAGTTCTGCCAGTACTAGCCATTCATCCTCAGGGATGAAGCCACGCAACATCACCGGCATTACCCGCTCAATCCATATGTGCCAATCATGACTTTTGAGACCAAATATCTTCAATTTATCAAGACTGGCTCCCCTCTGTAGATTCGCTGCATACCCATCGGGGAACATCAACTGCATTTTCACCCACAAGATAATTTCCCTCATAGCCGGCCTTCCAAGATTGAACCATGCCTTTGGCTTCGTCCAGTTCTGCTTTCCTTTCGGTTCTTTCATGTTTTGTAACGGCCTATCACATAGCGCCTCCAGATCGACTCTAGCCTTAGTATTATCCTTTGACTTCCCATCTATGCCGAACAATGTACCAAAAAGTGCCTCGGCGATATTCTTCTCAGTGTGCATCACGTCGATGTTGTGTGGGCAAAGGAGGTCTTTGAAGTAAGGCAGATCCCATAAGCATGTTTTGTGAGTCCAGGCGTGCTTAGAATTATACCCCTTGAAGTACCCTGGACGCTCGGGATCTGGCTCGAGAGCGTTTAACTGATCCAGGGTCTGTTGGCCTGTCAATGCATGTGGTGCAGAGTTTTTGACAACTCTACCTCTGATGAAGTTCTTCTTGTCTTTCCTGAACTTATGGCGAGGATTCAGGAACTCTCTATGCATGTCGAAGCAAGAAAACTTGCGACCGGCCTGAAGCCAACGAAACTCAAGAGCTCCCTTGCATGTGGGGCACGGGAACCTTCCATGCACACACCAGCCAACGAATAGCGCATACGCCGGCAAGTCATGCGTCGAGTACATGTACCAGACACGCATTATGAAGTTCCGTTTGCTATAGGCATCGTATGTCTTGAACCCATTATCCCAGGCTTCTTGCAATTCGTCCTTAAGCGGTTGCATGTACACATTCATATTTTTCCCCGGATAGTTGGGCCCTGGAATTATCAACGTCAGGAAAAATGTTCTTTCTTTGCATAATCTGTCCGGGGGGGAGATTGAGTGGAAAGACAAATACGGGCCAACAACAGTATTGGGCTGCCGTCATACCAAACACACTGAACCCATCCGTGCTGATGCCGACTCGAGGATGCCTCGGATCTGCCGCTTTGTCACCATGTAATTCATCAAACTTTTTCCACGCAACACCATCCGATGTGTGTACAATCATCAGATTCCCATCTGCATCTAGTTCGGTTCTTTTGCCCGTTTTGTGCCATGTCATCTGTCTGGCCGTCTCTTCGACCATGAAAAGACGTTGAAGTCTTGGTACGATTGGCATATACCGAAGAACACTAACGGGGATTTTGGTCTGTGTCTTCTCACCCATACCGTTGTCTACCACAACATACCTGGAAGACTTGCAAATGGGACAACAGTTCAAGTCCGCATAGTCAAGCCTAAACAAGACACATCCTTTCTCACAGGCATGTATCTTATCATAGGGCATCTTCAGTGCACGGAGGATTTTGTCCGAATGGTACAGGTTTGCAGGCATTACATGGCCTTTGGGTAGAAAGCGTCCAAATACTGTCATCATTGCATCGTAGCATTCTCTGCCCAAGTTGAACTGAGCCTTCAGAGCCATTACTTGTGAGATGGCATCCAACTGACAAAGCTCAGTGTGCTCATGGAGCGGACGTTTTGAAGACTCCAACATTTCATTGAAGGCCTTTGCAGATTCCTCCATCTCCTCGTCCGAATCCCGAGCATCATCAAAGTATTGCACCATGTTTTCCATACCGGTACCATGCTCGTCGGTGCGACGACGATCCACCTCAGCTCGGTCACGTTGGGCAGACTCACCATGAAATGTCCACACCGTATAATCGGGCGTAAAACCACTCTTCTGCAGGTGTTTGCCCATTTCAGCCTCTGTCCTCTTTTCCCAATTGCCGCACCGTAAACAGGGGCACCAGGTTTTCCTCTAGCCATTTGCAAATGCGGCTCGCACAAACCCCTTGGTTTTTGTGAACCATTCAGTGCTCCATTTGTTCTGACCAGTGTGACCGGTGTACATCCACGCACGATCACTCATCTTGACTTTCAGAGCTACTAGACACACAACAAATATATATATATATATAATTCACCATGTATGTATTCATCAGTTGATCTACTTTGTCAATTTTATTACGTCCATGCAACCTACACTCTAATAGGTAATGATAGGTCCTAATCCCACCCGAGTATGTTTAGATTGGGTTCATTTTCCCATGCTATGCCCCGGATCCTACGCAAAATTTCGGCAGCACCTCCCCGCTGTTCTCCTGATACACGTCTCTGCAATAAACAGAGAGGATGTGTACCCGGAGAACAACAGGGGAGGCACTGACGAAATTTATGCGTCGGATCCGGAGCAAAGCATATGGGAAAACGAACCCAATCTAAACATACTCGGGCTGTCCATGGATAGCGTTGGACAATTCGAAAGAATCAAGGTTATAAATATGCAAATGCATGCATATTTATAACTATGACGCTTTCGAACAGGAGACACATATTGGTTACGCATACTGATGATTCAAGACACATATATATCTAGCTATCAAGTTTCATCGGAATAGATCAAATAATTAATGGGGGAGGAGGACATGTCATTTGTGCTCACCCACGAACGAAGGGGCAGAGCTCGTCAAACGCACGGCGAGGTCGTCGAACACCAAACCTCGCAGCGATGAAACAACTGCACATTTAAAACTACCCGATCAACACAATTATATATGATGTTTTTCATAACAAAATCGAAAGATATATGACCTAACTAATAATTCACAAATATATGACCCCGTCGGCTTCTGGAAGGCCAAAGAACACCTTTTCGGGGTCGGGGTCTCGGGGTCGGGGTGTCGGGTCGGGGTGCCGGGTCGGGGTCGGGGTGCCGTGTCGGTGTCGGGGTCGGGGTGTCGGGTCAGGCTCGGGGTCGGGGTGTCGGGGTCGGGGTCGGGGTCTCGGGGTCGGGGTGTCGGGGTGTCGGGGGTGTCGTGTCGGGGGTCGGGGTGTCGTGTCGGTCTCGGGGTGCCGTGTCGGGGTCGGGGTGTCGTGTCGGTCTCGGGGTGCCGTGTCGGGGTCGGGGTCTCGGGGTCGGGGTGTCGGGTCGGGGTGCCGGGTCGGGGTCGGGGTGCCGTGTCGGTGTCGGGGTCGGGGTGTCGGGTCAGGCTCGGGGTCGGGGTCGGGGTCTCGGGGTCGGGGTGTCGGGGGTGTCGTGTCGGGGGTCGGGGTGTCGTGTCGGTGTCGGGGGTCGGGGTGCCGGGTCGGTGTCGGGGTCGGGGTGTCGGGTCAGGCTCGGGGTCGGGGTGTCGGGGTCGGGGTCGGGGTCGGGGTCGGGTTCTCGGGGTCGGGGTGTCGGGGGTGTCGTGTCGGGGGTCGGGGTGTCGTGTAGGTGTCTGGGTGCCGTGTCGGTGTCGGGGTGCCGTGTCGGGGTCGGGGTGCTGTTTCGGGGTCGGGGCTTCGGGGTGTCTCCTCCTCCTCCTCCTCCTCCTCCTCCTCCTCTTCTTCTTCTTCTTCTTCTTCTTCTTCTTCTTTCTCCTCCTCCTCCACCTCCTCCTCCTCCTCTTCTTCTTCTTCTTCTTCTTCTTCTTCTTCTTCTTCTTCTCCTTCTCCTCCTCCTCCTCCTCCTCCTCCTCCTCCTCTTCTTCTTCTTCTTCTTCTTCCCCCTTCTACTTAACCTAAACCTAAACTAACCTAAACTAATTAAAACTAAACTATTTAAACTAATTAAACCTAAACTTAAACAAAAAAAAACAGAAAAAAACAAAAAAAAAGAAAAAAAAAAGGGAGGAGGGGCTCACTGTGGGGGAGGGCCGGGGCGGGGCCGGCGACGGAGGGCCGGGGCGGGGCGGTGGAGGAGGCGGGGCGGCGGGGGGCCGGGGCGGGGCGGTGGAGGAGGCGGGGCGGCGGGGGCCCGGCCGGCGGGGGGCCGGGGCGGCGGGGGGATGGGGGGCGGGGCAGTGGAGGAGGCGGCGGGGGGCCGGGACGGCGGGGGGCCGTGGCGGCGGTGGGGCGCGGGGCGGCGGGGGGCCGGGGCGGGGGGGGGGGGCGACGGGGCGGTAGGGCGGCGGGGAGCCGGGGGCGACGGGCGGCGGCGGCGGCGGCGGGGTGGGAGGAGAAGGGCGAGGCGAGGACGAAGTGAGTAACGGGCGGGGGGTACCTGCCGTTAGGCAAGTGCCCTCTTTGCCGTCCGCCAGCCTTTGTCGTCCGCCTTTCTGCCTCTTTGCCGTCCGCTAGCGGACGGCAAAGAGGTGGGCCGTTAGGATTTTTTCAAACGAGCGGGGGGTGGGGGCCACCACACTCTTTGCCGTCCGCTGGCAGACGGCAAAGAGCTGGCAGATGGCAAAGAGCTTCTTTGCCGTCAGCCTTTTCTTTGCCGTCTGTTTATGTGTAGCTGATGGCAAAGAGCTTCTTTGCCGTCAGCTAGCGGACGGCAAAGAGCTGGCAGATGGCAAATTAGCTGATTCCAGTAGTGGACCGAGGGAGAGTTTCGTCAGCACGATGGCGTGATGACGGTGATGATGAAGTTACCGACGCAGGGCTCCGCCTAAGCACTACAACGATATGACCGAGGTGGAAATCTGTGGAGAGGGGCACCGCACATGGCTAAACAATCAACTTGTGTGTCTATGGGGTGCCCCTCCCCCGTATATAAAGGAGTGGAGGAGGGGGCCGGCCGGCCGGCCTCAAGGGGTGCGCCCCAAGGGGGGCAATCCTACTCCAACTAGGAGTAGGTTCCCCCCTTTCCTAGTCCAACTAGGAGGGAGAAGGAAGGGGAAGAGGGAGAGAAGGAAAGGGGGCCGGCCCCCCACCAAATTCGGATTGGGCTTGGGCGGCGCGCCCCTCCTCTTGGCCTTCTCCTCTCTCTTCCACTAAAGCCCATGTAGGCCCATTAAGCCCCCAGGGGTTCCAGTAACCTTCCGGTACTCCGAAAAATGCCCGAACTCATCCGAAACCTTTCTGGTGTCCAAACATAGCCTTCCAATATATCGATCTTTATGTCTCAACCATTTCAAGACTCCTCGTCATCTTCGTGATCACATCCGGGAATCCGAACAACCTTTGGTACATCAAAACACATAAACTCATAATACCGATCATCATTGAATGTTAAGCATGCGGACCCTACGGGTTCAAGAACTATGTAGACATGACCGAGACTCATCTCCGGTCAATAACCAATAGCAGAACCTGGATGCTCATATTGGCTCCCACATATTCTACGAAGATCTTTATCGGTCAAACCGCATAACAACATACGTTGTTCCCTTTGTCATCAGTATGTTACTTGCCCGAGATTCGATCGTCGGTATCTCAATTCCTAGTTCAATCTCGTTACCGGCAAGTCTCTTTACTCGTTCCGTAATACATCATCCCGTGACTAACTCATTATTCACATTGCTTGCAAGGTTTATAGTGATGTGCATTACCGAGAGGGCCCAGAGACACCTCTTCGACAATCGGAGTGACAAATCCTAATCTCGATCTATGCCAACTCAACAAACACCATCGGAGACACTTGTAGAGCATCTTTATAATCACCCAGTTATGTTGTGACGTTTGATAGCGCACTAAGTGTTCCTCCGGTATTCGGGAGTTGCATAATCTCATAGTCATAGGAACATGTATAAGTCATGAAGAAAGCAATAACAACAAACTAAACGATCATAGTGCTAAGCTAACGGATGGGTCATGTCAATCACATCATTCTCTAATGATGTGATCTCGTTAATCAAATGACAACTCATGTCTATGGCTAGGAAACTTAACCATCTTTGATTAACGAGCTAGTCAAGTAGAGGCATACTAGTGACACTCTGTTTGTCTATGTATTCACACATGTACTAAGTTTCCGGTTAATATAATTCTAGCATGAATAGTAAACATTTATCATGATATAAGGAAATATAAACAACAACTTTATTATTGCCTCTAGGGCATATTTCCTTCAGTCTCCTACTTGCACTAGAGTCAATAATCTAGATTACAAAGTAATGATTCTAACACCCATGGAGTCTTGGTGCTGATCATGTTTTGCTCGTGAGAGAGGCTTAGTCAATGGGTCTGCAGCATTCAGATCCGTATGTATCTTAGGAATCTCTATGTCTCCCTCCTTGACTTGATCGTGGATGGAATTGAAGCGTCTCTTGATGTGCTTGTTTCTTTTGTGAAATCTGGATTCCTTTGCCGAGGCAATTGCACCAGTATTGTCACAAAATATTTTCATTGGACCCGATGCACTAGGTATGACACCTAGATCGGATATGAACTCCTTCATCCAGACTCCTTTATTTGCTGCTTCCGAAGCAGCTATGTACTCCGCTTCACACGTAGATCCCGCCACGACGCTTTGCTTAGAACTGCACCAACTAACAGCTCCACCGTTCAATGTAAATACGTATCCGGTTTGTGACTTAGAGTCATCCGGATCGGTGTCAAAGCTTGCATCGACGTAACCATTTACGACGAGCTCTTTGTCACCTCCATATACGAGAAACATATCCTTAGTCCTTTTCAGGTATTTCAGGATGTTCTTGACCGCTGTCCAGTGATCCACTCCTGGATTACTTTGGTACCTCCCTGCTAAACTAATAGCAAGGCACACATCAGGTCTCGTACACAGCATTGCATACATGATAGAACCTATGGCTGAAGCATAGGGAATGACTTTCATTTTCTCTCTATCTTCTGCAATGGTCGGGGATTGAGTCTGACTCAACTTCACACCTTGTAACACAGGCAAGAACCCTTTCTTTGCTTGATCCATTTTGAACTTCTTCAAAACTTTATCAAGGTGCTTTGTGAAAGTCCAATTAAGCGTCTTGATCTATCTCTATAGATCTTGAAGCCCAATATATAAGCAGCTTCACCGAGGTATTTCATTGAAAAACTCTTGTTCAAGTATCCTTTTATGCTATCCAGGAATTCTATCTCATTTCCAATCAACAATATGTCATCCACATATAATATTAGAAATGTTACAGAGCTCCCACTCACTTTCTTGTAAATACAGGCTTCTCCAAAAGTCTGTATAAAACCATATGCTTTGATCACACTATCAAAACGTTTATTACAACTCCAAGATGCTTGCACCAGTCAATAAATGGATCGCTGGAGCTTGCACACTTTGTTAGCATCCTTTGGATCGATAAAACCTTCTGGTTGCATCATATACAACTCTTCTACCAGAAATCCATTCAGGAATGCAGTTTTAATATCCATTTGCCAAATTTCATAATCATAAAATGCGGCAATTGCTAACATGATTCGGACGGACTTAAGCATCGCTACAGGTGAGGTCTCATCGTAGTCAACTCCTTGAACTTGTCGAAAACATTTCGCAACAAGTCGAGCTTTGTGGACAGTAACATTACCGTCAACGTCAGTCTTCTTCTTGAAGATCCATTTATTCTCTATGGCTTGCCGATCATTGGGCAAGTCAACCAAAGTCCAAACTTTGTTCTCATACATGGATCCCATCTCAGATTTCATGGCCTCAAGCCATTTCGCGGAATCTGGGCTCATCATCGCTTCCTCATAGTTCATAGGTTCGTCATGGTCAAGTAACATGACCTCCAGAACAGGATTACCGTACCACTCTGGTGCTGATCTTACTCTGGTTGACCTACGAGGTTCGGTAGTAACTTGATCTGAAGTTACATGATCATCATCATTAGCTTCCTCACTAATTGGTGTAGGCATCACTGGAACTGATTTCTGTGATGAACTACTTTCCAATTCGGGAGAAGGTACAATTACCTCATCAAGTTCTACTTTCCTCCCACTCACTTCTTTCAAGAGAAACTCCTTCTCTAGAAAGGATCCATTCTTAGCAACGAATATCTTGCCTTCGAATCTGTGATAGAAGGTGTACCCAACAGTTTCCTTTGGGTATCCTATGAAGACGTATTTCTCCGATTTGGGTTCGAGCTTATCAGGTTGAAACTTTTTCACATAAGTATCGCAGCCCCAAACTTTAAGAAACGACAACTTGGGTTTCTTGCCAAACCATGGTTCATAAGGTGTCGTGTCAACGGATTTAGATGGTGCCCTATTTAACGTGAATGCAGCCGTATCTAAACCATAAACCCCAAATGATAGCGATAAATCAGTAAGAGACATCATAGATCGCACCATATCTAATAAAGTGTGGTTACGACGTTCGGACACACCATTACGCTGTGGTGTTCCGGGTGGCGTGAGTTGCAAAACTATTCCGCATTGTTTCAAATGAAGACCAAACTCGTATCTCAAATATTCTCCTCCACGATCAGATCGCAGAAAATTTATTTTCTTGTTGCGATGATTTTCCACCTCACTCTGAAATTCTTTGAACTTTTCAATGTTTCAGACTTATGTTTCATCAAGTAGATATACCCATATCTGCTTAAATTATCTGTGAAGGTCCGAAAATAACAATACCCGCCGCGAGCCTCAATATTCATTGGACCGCATACATCAGTATGTATTATTTCCAATAAATATGTTGCTCGCTCCATTGTTCCGGAGAACAGAGTTTAGTCATCTTGCCCATGAGGCATGGTTCGCAAGTACCAAGTGATTCATAATCAAGTGATTCCAAAAGTCCATCAGTATGGAGTTTCTTCGTGCGCTTTACACCAATATGACCCAAACGGCAGTGCCACAAATAAGTTGCACTATCATTATCAACTTTGCATCTTTTGGCTTCAATATTATGAATATGCGTATCACTACTATCGAGATTCAACAAAAATAGACCACTCTTCAAGGGTGCATGACCATAAAAGATATTACTCATATAAATAGAACAACCATTATTCTCAGATTTAAATGAATAACCGCCTCACATCAAACAAAATCCAGATATAATGTTCATGCTTAACACTGGCACCAAATAACAATTATTCAGGTCTAAAACTAATCCCGAAGGTAGATGTAGAGGTAGCGTGCCGACCGCGATCACATCGACTTTGGAACCATTTCCCACGCGCATCGTCACCTTGTTCTTAGCCAATCTTCGCTTAATCTGTAGTCCCTGTTTCGAGTTGCAAATATTAGCAACAGAACCAGTATCAAATACCCAGGTACTACTGCGAGCATTAGTAAGGTACACATCAATAACATGTATATCACATATACCTTTGTTCACTTTCCATCCTTCTTATCCGCCAAATATTTGGGGTAGCTCCACTTTGAAAGGATCGATATAGTTGACTAGAGGGGGGGGGGGTGAATAGGCAACTAACAATTTTTAGCTTTTCTTTACCAAATTAAACTTTTGCATCAAAATAGGTTGTCTAGATATACAACTAAGTGAGCAACCTATATGATGCAAAGACAACAAGCATGCAAGCAAATAAGAGATATAACACGAGTAAACTTGCGAAAGTAAAGGGACGAGATAACCAATAGTGGAGCCGGTGAAGACGAGGATGTGTTACCGAAGTTCCTTCCTTTTGAGGGGAAGTACGTCTCCGTTGGAGCGGTGTGGAGGCACAATGCTCCCCAAGAAGCCACTAGGGCCACCGTATTCTCCTCACGCCCTCACACAATGCGAGATGCCGTGATTCCACTATTGGTGCCCTTGAAGGCGGCGACCGGACCTTTACAAACAAGGTTGGGACAATCTCCACAACTTAATTGGAGGCTCCCAACGACACCACAAAGCTTCACCACAATGGACTATGGCTCCGCGGTGACCTCAACCGTCTAGGGTGCTCAAACACCCAAGAGTAACAAGATCCGCTAGGGATAAGTGGGGGGAATCAAATTTCTCTTGGTGGAAGTGTAGATCGGGGCCTTCTCAACCAATCCCGAGCAAATCAACAAGTTTGATTGGCTAGGGAGAGAGATCGGGCGAAAATGGAGCTTGGAGCAACAATGGAGCTTTTGGGGGAAGAGGTAGGTCAACTTTGGGGAAGAAGACCTCCTTATATAGTGGGGGGAACAATCCAACCATTACCCCCCACACCAGCCCCGCAGAGAGCGGTACTACCGCAGGAGGCAGCGGTACTACCGCTGATCACAGCGGTACTACCGCTCCCCCGGGCGGTACTACCGCTGGGCCCAGAGCGGTACTACCGCGGTGGTCAGGGCGGTACTACCGCATATGAGCGGTACTACGGCCCCCACTGCCATGGCTAGTACCGTAAAACCCGACACGAAAAAAGACCCCTCGAATCGAGGCGGTACTAGCACGAGACCGCAACGGTACTACGGCTGGGGGCTACCAGCGGTACTACGGCTCTAGAGTGGTACTACCGCTTGTAGCCATAAGCGGTACTACCGCTCCGGCCCGCGGTACTACCGCTGGGACCAGAGAGGGCACACTGAGAAGGGGAACGAGCCCATCATAGAAGCGGAAAGGCTCGGAGGGGGGCAAAGGAAGTGTACGTGATGATTCCACCCTAGCCTTTCCAAAGCGGACCCCCTCTTGATAGTACGGTGATCCCTATGAAACTAGTCCACCAAACTAATTCAAAAGGACTACACCGTCTTCGCTTCAAGCTCCGAGGGGAGGGAATCGTCTCGTGCCAAAAGGATGAATCTTCGAAAACACTCAATGCACACGATTAGTCCGCAAAAGCATTGTCATCAATCACCAAAACATCTTAGGGATAAATATGCCCTTACAATCTCCCCCTTTTTGGTGGATTGATGACAATACGGGATTTGCACAAACGGGAAAAGACAAAGGACATAAGCAAACCCCAAATCTCTAAAATATAGACGGGCTCCCCCTAGATGTGTGCCATCAAGATAAGTGCTTTGGACTGCACGACACACATACTAGGATCAACACTCCCCCTGTATTTTAGAGACCAACAACCTAAGCGAGATTCAAGAGAGCAGGATATATAACATAATAAGCATGCAACTCATGAGATACCAAATGACTAGAGACATAGATAAAGATATGATAAGGATAAGGTAGCATATAAGGTAGCATATGTCTCACACCATATGACTGGAACTAAGGTCTTACTGAACACAAAACCAAACAAAGCACAAGGTAGCAAACACAACGAAAGCACAAAGACAAAGACACACTCGCAACACAATGATGCAAATCCCTAAACTCTCTCCCCCTTTGGCATCGAGACACCAAAAGGGGCAAAGAGCTAACCTACGGCTCCAGGTGAGAGCATGCTGAGGATCTCGAACATTAGGACTCTGCATGATCATCTGCACCGCCGTCCTCGGCCGGAAACTGCTCGGCATCTGAATCGGTCCACGGACAGTGCTGCTGGATCCACTCCTCCTCCTCAGTGATCTGACCCTCAGAGCCGCTGGTGACTGTCGCACCCAACTGACGCATAAGCTCCTTGTGACGCCCCCTTGCCTTCTTCTCAGCCACATGAGTCATGTACTGACCGTGAGACTCCATGCAGAACAGCTTCTTCATCTTGTGTTTGAGCTTCTTTGCCCAAGAGGGCTCTGCCGCAGAAGGCTCTGTCCCAGAAGGCACATAATCCTCATCGTCATCATCGGCATCAGTCTCGCCCTCGGTCTCCATGGCAGCAGCAGAAGATGGAACTCCAGATCTAGGAATGCCTCAATTATCCTTCTTCCTCAGACGCTTGATCTCATGAGAAACCAACTCTCCAGTTTCCAGGTGCTCCTCAGGATAGGTACGTCTCCAGGCCTTCTCAATGAGCAACATAATGAATGGACCATAAATCAGGCACTTGCGCTCAGAAATAGCAGCAAGAAGTTCAGACCACATAACATGAGAGATGTCCAGGGACTCGCCAATGTTTGCTTCCTTCTCACGCTGGCAGAAGAGAAGCATGTCCACGAGATAAGAGTGTACCATGTCCAGATTCCCGATACGAGGGAAGAGAGTCTCGCGGAAGATACGGTGAAGGATGTCCAGATAGGCAGACAACTCATAGGTTTCCTTCCTGGTCTCAGGGTGGACCTTCCGAGTACAGTAGGGCCAGAGAGCTTGCTTGTGAGTGGAGGTAACATTGTGGTGAGGACGAAATCCGACTAGAGTCTCGAGCCCTTGATCTTCCACCTCTAGCAACCCCATGAAGGCCTTCCACTTGACAGCTAGCACCTTCCCATTAGTCATCCAAGTCAGAGTCCTGTCTTCATCAGTTCCTAGGTGGACAGTGACAAAGAACTGAGCCAGCAAATCTGCATCAAAGTCTTTGTTGAACTGCATGATCCGGAGAATGTTCAACTGAGAGCACATCTGAAGGGCATCACCAAAATACTCAGGGTCCTTCTCCATAGCATCCGTGTTGATGGAATGAACATTGACAAAGAGGTTCTTCTTAGCCTTGATCACGTCAAAGTAGGTGGCATACTGAAACCGGTTCCAGAACGGGCGATTGACAAGGTTGGGTTCTTGGTCTTCCTCATATGGATTGCGGCGACGCCTGTCCCAGAATTCCTTGCTAGTCATCTCAGTCACCTTCTTGCCACTTGGCTTCGGCCTGTTGGCAGTTTTCTTCTTGAGAGGAGGATTGGCACTTGAGGAAGCACCCACTGGCGGCGGTGGAGCACTGGAAGAACCACCTGCAGCCTCAGATGTGCGGTACCGCTTTGATGTTGAACGCCCGGGGTTGACACGGCGGACTTGCTGCTCAGGATGTTCATCACCTGGAACCAAACACACGAAACAACCAGAAGGAACGATCAAAACCAAATAAACACAACAAATATGGATCAACATGTGGTAGGAAACGATGGAACTGGGCATCCGGCGGTAGTACCGTGCCTGCACAGCGGCAGTAC
The DNA here is from genome assembly GCF_002575655.3 of Aegilops tauschii subsp. strangulata. Taxonomy (NCBI): domain Eukaryota; kingdom Viridiplantae; phylum Streptophyta; class Magnoliopsida; order Poales; family Poaceae; genus Aegilops; species Aegilops tauschii. The sequence goes on from NC_053041.3 coordinate 542,942,211, forward strand.
CGCACCAGCGGTAGTACCGCGCCTCCACAGCGGCAGTACCGCTCCAGCGGTAGTACCGCCCGAGACGGGGCACAGAGGATTCCTACTGCCGTGGTCAGATCCGGCACTACCGGGGATGCCAAATTCAAAAATAAACCTACCAAACATCAATCCAAAGAGTCTAGTTGCCTTCTCCAACCTACTCAAGCCTAGATTTGGCCAAAAATCTAGAGATGCAACCACTATTGCCCCTAAAACGCGAGATCTGAAAACTAGACAAGAAGAGAAGAGGAACGGGGGCAATACCGGCATCCATGGCAAGAGGACGAGGTGGGGATCGACTCCACCGAAGGAAATGGAGAGGAACGGTCCGGAGACGGAGGGCCGCCGGAGCCCTCCCGCGGCGAGATGGCGCTGGAGAGAGAGGAAGAGGAACGAGGGGACGAAGCAAATGGGTATCGGGGAGGAAACCACCCCTGCCCACGACTTAACCCCCTGGCCCCGCCCCTCAGCGGTAGTACCGTGGTGATGGGCGGTAGTACCGCTCAGCAGTAGTACCGTGGTGATGGGCGGTAGTACCGCGCCTTCACAACGGTAGTACCGCCCAGCACAACTCAAAACAAGACTCAACACCTGTGGCACAAAAAGAAAAGAAGGGAAATGGCGGCAAGAAGAGAAAACCAACACAAAGCAACAAGAGCACCAGCACGAGAACAAGAACCACACACCTCTACACGAGAGGGCGGTGGCCGAGGCCACCTATGTTTGAGTCAATTGGTATGGCACCGCGAAGAATTATCCTTGGGCCCATGACCAAAACTCGTCTTTGAAGCACAAGTACCATCAAAAATGGCTAATGTGAAAGAGTGAGATTAGTTTATGCATTATGGGGGGGAGGAAGAGTTCATTGAGAGAACAACACTCCCCCTAAGTCCATGCCTACACCTAGACAAGAATGCATGATGAATGTGAGGGGTGTGCAAAGGTTCAAACCACATTGCTCGAATCAATGATATTTAGCTCATGCCTTAACTCGTGAAATCTTGCTTCATCCAACGGCTTCGTGAAAATATCTGCAAGGTTATCATGAGTGTTGACATAGTTGAGCTCGATCTCCCCTCGCCTAATATGATCCCGGATGAAGTGATACCGAATCTCAATATGCTTCGTCTTGAAGTGTTGCACCGGGTTGAGAGAAATCTTGATGGCACTTTCATTGTCACACCAAAGAGGCACTTTGTCACAAATGACACCGTAATCCTTTAAAGTTTGCCTCATCCATAAGAGTTGTGCACAGCAACTCCCGGCCGCCACATACTCCGCTTCGGTGGACGAGAGAGACACACAACTTTGCTTTTAGGAAGACCAACTTACCAAAGAGCAACCAAGAAATTGGCACCCTCCGGAAGTGGACTTCCTATCCACTTTGTCTCCCGCCCAATCGGAGTCCGAATAACCTACAAGCTTGAAGTTTGCTCCTCTTGGGTACCATAAGCCAAAGTTTGGGGTATCAGCCAAATATCGAAAGATTCGCTTGACCGCCACAAAGTGGCTTTCCTTAGGTGCGGCTTGAAACCTTGCACAAATTCCCACACTCAACATGATATCCGGTCTAGATGCACAAAGGTAAAGCAAGGATCCAATCATGGAGCGATATACCTTTTGATCCACCGCTTTACCATTGGGATCAATGTCAAGTTGGCACTTGGTGGGCATTGGAGTAGACGCCGGCTTGACATCACTTAGCTTGAATCTCTTTAGCATGTCTTGAGTGTATTTGGCTTGGTTGATGAAGGTTCCTTCTCTTCTTTGTTTGATTTCGAATCCGAGAAAGAACTTCAACTCTCCCATCATAGACATCTTGAACTTTGAGGTCATGAGAGCGGCAAATTCTTCATTGAAGGCTTTGTTAGGGGAACCAAAAATAGTATCATCAACATATAGTTGGCACACAAACAACTCCCCTTTGACCTTCTTAGTAAAAAGAGTGGGGTCGATTTTCCCGATTTCGAATCCACGATCTTGTAACAACTCCGTAAGATGCTCATACCACGCACGTGGGGCTTGTTTAAGGCCATAGAGCGCCTTGTGGAGTTGATACACATGATCGGGGAAATAGGGATCTTCGAACCCGGGGGGTTGTTTGACATACACCAACTCATTTATGGGACCATTAAGAAAAGCACTCTTCACATCCATTTGTTGCAACGTGAAATTATGATGAGAAGCATAAGCAATCAACAAACGAATAGATTCAAGGCGAGCGACGGGGGCAAAGGTTTCACCGTAGTCGATACCCTCGACTTGGGAGTAGCCTTGTGCCACCAAACGAGCCTTGTTGCGAACAATGATCCCATGAGCATCTTGCTTGTTCTTGAATATCCACTTGGTTCCTATGACATTATGGTTCCCGGTTGGCCTTGGCACTAATTTCCACACTTGATTATGTTCGAACTTGTTGAGTTCTTCATGCATGGCATTGAGCCAATCCGGGTCCTCGAGCGCTTCATAAACCTTTTGGGGTTCGACACAAGAAACAAACGCATGATGTTCACAATAGTTTGCTAATTGTCTATGAGTGCTTACCCCCTTTCTTAGGCTTCCAACCACATTCTCCATGAGATGACCTTTGGGGGTGAGCTTGGAAGCGATCTTAGCGGCACGACGCTCCAATTCCTCCTCGGAAGTGAAACGAGGAGGGGTTACTTGATCATCTTGAGCATCGTCTTGAGCTTGTCCTTGATCTTGAACTTGCTCGAGGGGGAGAACTTGACCTTGGGCATCATTTGGTGGATCACCACCATCTTGAGGTTGATCTTGCCCTTGATCTTGTTCATGAGGTTGAGAGCCTTCACTTTGTTCTTCGGAAGCGTGTGGGTCTTGGGTTGGTGATGGCTCCACTTGAGTGGAGCATTGTCCTTCTCCTTCGGCCACAAGGGGTTCCTCAATGGGTAGGATATAACCAACACCTATTCTTCTTATGGTTTGGGGAGGAATTTCATCACCTACATCACAAGTACCATTTTGCTCCACTTGGGAGCCGTTATTCTCATCAAACTCCACGTTACACGTCTCCTCAATAAGCCCCGTTGACTTATTGAGAACACGGTAAGCATGGGAGTTTGTAGCATAACCAACAAATATGCCCTCATGAGCTCTAGACTCAAATTTAGACAAACAAACACCTTTCTTGAGAATGAAACACTTACACCCGAACACCCGAAAGTACTTGAGGTTGGGCTTGTTACCGGTGAGTATCTCATATGGAGTCTTGTTCAAGCCTTTGCGGAGATAGAGCCGATTTGAAGCATGACACGCGGTGTTGATGGCTTCGGCCCAAAAGTTGTATGGAGACTTGAACTCCGCCATCATGGTCCTTGCCGCATCCATCAATGTCCGGTTCTTCCTCTCCGCAACACCATTTTGTTGAGGGGTGTAAGGTGCGGAATATTGATGCTTGATCCCCTCATCACTAAGAAACTCATCCAAGGTGTAGTTTTTGAACTCGGTGCTGTTGTCACTTCTTATTATCAAGATCTTTGCATTGTGTTGACGTTGGGCTTCATTTGCAAAGTCAATGACGGTTTGTTGGGTCTCACTCTTCCTCTTGAAGAAATACACCCAAGTGTATCTTGAATAGTCATCTACAATTACCAAGCAATACTTTCTACCCCCAAGACCATCAAAGGATGGAGGCCCAAAGAGATCCAAATGAAGGAGCTCCAAAGGCCTCTTTGAGTAAATGAGAGTCGTGGGAGGGTGAGCCTTCTCATGAAGCTTTCCTTCGATACAAGCACTGCAAGCACGATCTTTAGCAAAACTAACGTTCGTTAGTCCACGGACATGGTCCCCCTTGAGAAAACTTTGCAAAGATCTCATATTGACATGGGCTAAACGGCGATGCCAAAGCCATCCCACGTCAACTTTAGCCATTAGGCATGTCGCGGTCTTAGTGGGTCGCTCCGAAAAGTTAATCACATAGAGACCGTTCTCGACATGCCCAACAAAGGCTACTTTAAGAGTCTTGCTCCACAAGAGGGCCACAATATCAATATCAAAGAAAGTGGCAAAGCCCATGGTAGCAAGTTGACGAACGGAAAGTAAATTGTATGCAAGGGACTCAACTAGCATGACCTTCTTGATCGTGAGATCATGAGAAATGACAACTTTGCCGAGTCCCAATACCTTAGAAGACGAGGCATCACCCCACTCGACATTGGTGGGCATAGATGGAATCTTGTGCACGTCCACCACCAAGTCCTTGCTTCTGGTCATATGATTTGTAGCTCCACTATCGAGCAACCATGATCCCCCACCGGAAGCAAACACCTACAAGAGATCAATGCTTGGTTTTAGGTACCCATTTTGTAATGGGTCCTTTGATGTTAGTAACAAGGGTCTTAGGAACCCAAATGGACCATTCAATATACTCATGAGGAGAACCAACAAATTTGGCATAAACATGCCCATCACTTGCACGGCATAACACATAAGAAGGATTAAAGTTGCCAGCTTTGTTGGATGGGGTGGTATTGCCCTTCTTGACACCGTCACCTTCGCATTGTTCTTCTTCTCCTTGGAAGCACCCTCTCCCTCCTTCACAAAAGTTTGCTTGAGAGGAGGATTTGGTCTTGTCATTCTTCTTCTTGTTCTTGGGCTTGGGTGCGAACCCAATCCCCTCCTTGGCCACAACTTCCTTTTGGTTTCTCAAAAGGTCGTTGAGGTTCTTCTCACCTTGTATGCATGACACAAGGCCTTTCTCAAGTTGCTCCTTCAACTTAGCATTCTCCTCAACAAGATGCACATGCTCACAACAAGGGTTAGTAGCATTTGCATTATCAATTAACATCATATGAGGAAAGGTGGCTTTCTCCTTAGTTAGCTTTACTTGGAGTTGATCATGAGACTCCTTGAGGCTAGCATGAACGCCCTTCAAGACTTTGTGAGCCTTGTCGAGAATGTCAAACTCCTCTTTAAGTCTAGCAAGATCAACCCCAAGTTTTTCCTTCTCGGAGTTTAGCACACGAGACACAACAAGAGCATGATCAAGATCTTTCTTAAACTTAGCATGATCATCGTTGTATGACTCCTCAAGAGCCAAACGAAGACCACGCTCTTCGTCAAGAGCATTGGAGAGATCCGAAATCTCATCGGCATAGTCACGACTATGCCCCTCCATCTTAGAGATGGTATCTTCATGAGCCTCGATCATGTCATTGGCTTCACCAAGTTGTTCCAAGAGAGCAACGAAGTGCTTCTTGGATTTACCCTTGAGTTTACCCATAAAGATCTCAAACTCATTTTCCTCCACATTTGTCCCCTCATGTTCATCAATGCTATCCGTCGAAGAAGGATGATTAATGATGGTAGTTTTGATGTTGGAGGTTACCTTATTGGTGGCTTTAGCCATGAGGCACTTGGCGGTGATGTTCTCATTGGGTGAGTCGAAGAGAGACACCCGTGGAGTCTTCGCAATGGCAACGGAGGCCATGGCAACCGACTCACCATCTTCATCATCGTCATCATCCTCATTGTACTCTTCTTGTACCACCAATGCCTTGGGAGGAGTCTTCTTGGTGAAGTTGCTCTTGTTGGGGAACGACTTGGCCTTGTCCTTTCTAATGAGCTTGCCACCATTGTCTTCCCTCTTCTCGTAAGGGCACTCCGCAACAAAGTGGCTCACATTTCCACAATTGAAGCAAGTCCTCACTCGTTGCTTGCCCTTCGCGCCACTTGAATTGCTCTTGTTGAAGTTTGGCCTTGTGTTCTTCTTGCTCCAAAATTGCCTTGAAGCAAGAGCCATGTGTTCATGATAGGCATACTTCGTATCTTCGAGGTTGCCCTCCTCTTCTTCCTCTTCATCCTCTTCCTCCATACTAACCTTGGCCTTTAGAGCAAGGTTGGGCTTCTTTACTCTTTGAGAGCGAAGAACCGCATTGTCGGCGGTCTTGTCCAAGATGCTCATAGCAACAAACTCATCCAACACTTCACTTGATGACAAGGTGTGGAAGTCCGGGCTTTGACGAATTACGGAGGACATGGCTTTGTGGTAGGGCATCATTGCCTTGAGGAATTTGCGCTTGATCCAATTGTCATCCGTGTCCTTACTTCCATGATCTCGGAGAGAGACCGTGAGTTTGGTTACTCTCCGAAAAAGCTCATGAGGTTCTTCATCTTCTTTCATTGCAAACTCGTCGGCTTCATCTTGCACCACTTCATAGTTGGAGCGTTGAATGCTTGTGCTTCCCCGATAGGGAAACAACTTGGAGCCAAGCATCTTTGGCCACAGTGTAAGGCCGGAGATGAGGAAGATCTTCGGGTGGGATTGCTTCTTGGATGATGAAGAGAGCATTCTCATTGAATTGATGATCCACAACTTCTCTAGGAGTGAAGTTACTTCGGTCATGCGGATAAAAACCTTCTTCAATGATTCTCCAAAGGTTAGTGTTCACATGATTTAAATGACGCTTAAAACGATAGACCCAAGAATCAAAATCAACATTCTTCTCAATCTTAGGGGCCGGGTCGGCATGATTCAAATGAGTGGAAGGGAGCGGTGCACCATAGACAAGTGGAGGTTCCACATGGGCAAAGATGTCGGTCCCATTTTTACCACTAGAAGAAGGAGCTTTCTCGCTAGTAGCTTCCCCCTTGTTGGAGGTAGCATCCGTCACCTTGTTAGCGGGATCACCCACTTTCAACGGTGCGGTGGTAAGTTTAAGCCCTTCTAAGAATTTATTAAACATGCTTTCGACCTCGGTCGTCATGGAGGTTTTCAATGTGTCCAACGCCACATTGAATTCCTCACGAGAGACCGCGGTTCCCCCATCTCCCGTAGACGAGACCGGATTCACACCGGAGTGCTCCTCCACACCGTCTACGATGTAAACCATACTCTTTGGACGGTAAAGTCCTTAATAAAGAGACGAGGCTCTAATACCAATTGAAAGGATCGATATAGTTGACTAGAGGGGGGGGGGTGAATAGGCAACTAACAATTTTTAGCTTTTCTTTACCAAATTAAACTTTTGCATCAAAATAGGTTGTCTAGATATACAACTAAGTGAGCAACCTATATGATGCAAAGACAACAAGCATGCAAGCAAATAAGAGATATAACACGAGTAAACTTGCGAAAGTAAAGGGACGAGATAACCAATAGTGGAGCCGGTGAAGACGAGGATGTGTTACCGAAGTTCCTTCCTTTTGAGGGGAAGTACGTCTCTGTTGGAGCGGTGTGGAGGCACAATGCTCCCCAAGAAGCCACTAGGGCCACCGTATTCTCCTCACGCCCTCACACAATGCGAGATGCCGTGATTCCACTATTGGTGCCCTTGAAGGCGGCGACCGGACCTTTACAAACAAGGTTGGGGCAATCTCCACAACTTAATTGGAGGCTCCCAACGACACCACAAAGCTTCACCACAATGGACTATGGCTCCGCGGTGACCTCAACCGTCTAGGGTGCTCAAACACCCAAGAGTAACAAGATCCGCTAGGGATAAGTGGGGGGAATCAAATTTCTCTTGGTGGAAGTGTAGATCGGGGCCTTCTCAACCAATCCCGAGCAAATCAACAAGTTTGATTGGCTAGGGAGAGAGATCGGGCGAAAATGGAGCTTGGAGCAACAATGGAGCTTTTGGGGGAAGAGTTAGGTCAACTTTGGGGAAGAAGACCTCCTTATATAGTGGGGGGAACAATCCAACCGTTACCCCCCACACCAGCCCCGCAGAGAGCGGTACTACCGCAGGAGGCAACGGTACTACCGCTGATCACAGCGGTACTACCGCTAGGCCCAGAGCGGTACTACCGCGATGGTCAGGGCGGTACTACCGCATATGAGCGGTACTACGGCCCCCACTGCCGCGGCTAGTACCGTAAAACCCGACACGAAAAAAGACCCCTCGAATCGAGGCGGTACTAGCACGAGACCGCAGCGGTACTACGGCTGGGGCTACCAGCGGTACTACAGCTCTAGAGCGGTACTACCACTCTTAGAGCGGTACTACTGCTTGTAGCCATAAGCGGTTCTACCGCTCCACCCCGCGGTACTACCGCTGGGACCAGAGAGGGCACACTGAGAAGGGGAACGAGCCCATCATAGAAGCGGAAAGGCTCGGAGGGGGGCAAAGGAAGTGTACGTGATGATTCCACCCTAGCCTTTCCAAAGCGGACCCCCTCTTGATAGTACGGTGATCCCTATGAAACTAGTCCACCAAACTAATTCGAAAGGACTACACCGTCTTCGCTTCAAGCTCCGAGGGGAGGGAATCGTCTCGTGCCAAAAGGATGAATCTCTGAAAACACTCAATGCACACGATTAGTCCGCAAAAGCATTGTCATCAATCACCAAAACATCTTAGGATAAATATGCCCTTACACACTTCCAGTGACCAGTCCCTTTGCAGTAGAAGCACTCAGTCTCAGGCTTAGGTGCAGACTTGGGCTTCTTCACTTGAGCAGCAACTTGCTTGCCGTTCTTCTTGAAGTTCCCCTTCTTCCCTTTACCCTTTTTCTTGAAACTGGTGGTCTTGTTGACCATCAACACTTGATGCTCCTTCTTGATTTTTACCTCCGCAGTTTAGCATCGCGAAGAGCTCGGGAATTGTCTTATCCATCCCTTGCATATTACAGTTCATCACGAAGCTTTTGTAGCTTGGTGGCAGTGATTGAAGAACTCTGTCAATGACACTGTCAACCGGAAGATTAACTCCCAGCTGAGTCAAGTGATTATGATACCCAGACATTTTGAGTATATGTTCACTGGCAGAACTATTCTCCTCCATTTTGCAGCTGTAGAACTTATTGGAGACTTCATATCTCTCAATCCGGGCATTTGCTTGAAGTATTAACTTCAACTCCTGGAACATCTCATATGCTCCATGACGTTCAAAACGTCGTTGAAGTCCCGGTTAAAGCCGTAAAGCATGGCACACTGAACTATCGAGTAGTCATCAGCTTTGCTCTGCCAGGCGTTCACAATGTCTAGTGTTGCTCCTGCAGCCGGTCTTGCACCCAGCGGTGCTTCCAGGACATAATTCTTCTGTGCAGCAATGAGGATAATCCTCAAGTTACGGACCCAGTCCGTGTAGTTGCTACCATCATCTTTCAACTTAGCTTTCTCTAGGAACGCATTAAAATTCAAAGGAACAATAGCACAGGCCATTGATATACAACAACATAGACATGCAAAATACTATCAGGTACTAAGTTCATGATAAATTAAAGTTCAATTAATCATATTATTTAAGAACCCCCACTTAGATAGACATCCCTCTAATCATCTAAGTGATCACGTGATCCAAATCAACTAAACCATGTCCGATCATCACGTGAGATGGAGTAGTTTTCAATGATGAACATCACTATGTTGATCATATCTACTATATGATTCACGCTCGACCTTTCGGTCTCAGTGTTCCGGGGCCATATCTGCATATGCTAGGCTCGTCAAGTTTAACCCGAGTATTCTGCGTGTGCAAAACTGGCTTGCACCCGTTGTATGTGAATGTAGAGCTTATCACACCCGATCATCACGTGGTGTCTCAGCACGACGAACTGTCGCAACGATGCATACTCATGGAGAACACTTATACCTTGAAATTTGGTGAGAGATCATCTTATAATGCTACCGTCGAACTAAGCAAAATAAGATGCATAAAGGATAAACATCACATGCAATCAATATAAGTGATATGATATGGCCATCATCATCTTGTGCCTTTGATCTCCATCTCCAAAGAACCGTCGTGATCACCACCGTCACCGGCTTGACACCTTGATCTCCATCGAAGCATCGTTGTCGTCTCTCCAACTATTGCTATCACGACCATCGCTACCGCTTAGTGATAAAGTAAAGCAATTACATGGCGATTGCATTTCATACAATAAAGCGACAACCATAAGGCTCCTGCCAGTTGCCGATAACTGTTACAAAACATGATCATCTCATACAACAATTTATATATCATCACGTCTTGACCATATCACATCACAACATGCCCTGCAAAAACAAGTTAGACGTCCTCTACTTTGTTGTTGCAAGTTTTACATGGCTGCTACGTGCTTAGCAAGAACCGTTCTTACCTACGCATCAAAAACCACAACGATTTTTTGTCAAGTGTGTTGTTTTAACCTTCAACAAGGACCGGGCGTAGTCACACTCGATTCAACTAAAGTTGGAGAAACAGACACCCACTAGCCACCTGTGTGCGAAGCACATCGGTAGAACCAGTCTCGCGTAAGCATACGCGTAATGTCGGTCTGAGCCGCTTCATCCAACAATACCACTGAATCAAAGTATGACATGCTGGTAAGAAGTATGACTATTATCGCCCACAACTCTTTGTGTTCTACTCGTGCATATAACATCTACGCATAGACCTGGCTCGGATGCCACTATTGGGGAACACAGTATTTCAAAAAAATTCCAACGATCACGCAAGATATATCTAGGAGATGCATAGCAACGAGCGGGGAGAGTGTGTCCACGTACCCTCGTAGACCGAGAGTGGAAGCGTTAAGTAACGCGGTTGATGTAGTCAAACGTCTTCGCGATCCAACCGATCAAGTACCGAACGCACGGCACCTCCGCGATCTGCACACGTTCAGCTCGGTGACGTCCCTCGAACTCTTGATCCAGCTGAGGCCGAGGGAGAGTTTCGTCAGCACGGCGGTGTGATGACGGTGATGATGAAGTTACCAACGCAGGGCTTCGCCTAAGCACTACAACGATATGACCGAGGTGGAAATCTGTGGAGGGGGGCACCGCACACCGCTAAACAATCAACTTGTGTGTCTATGGGGTGCCCCCCTGTATATAAAGGAGTGGAGGAGGGGGCCGGCCGGCCTCAAGGGGGGGAATCCGACTCCAACTAGGAGTAGGTTCCCCCCTTTCCTAGTCCAACTATGAGGGGGAAGGAAGGGGAAGAGGGAGAGAAGGAAAGGGGGGCCGGCGCCCCTCCCAATACGGATTGGGCTTGGGGGGGCCTCCTCTTGGCCTTCTCCTCTCTCTTCCACTAAAGCCCATGTAGGCCCATTAAGCCCCCCGGGGGGTTCCGGTAACCTCCCGCTACTGCGGAAAATGCCCAAACTTATCTGAAACCTTTCCGGTGTCCAAACATAGCCTTCCAATATATCGATCTTTATGTCTCGACCATTTCGAGACTCCTCGGCATGTCCGTGATCACATCCGAGACTTCGAACAACCTTCAGTACATCAAAACACATAAACTCATAATATCGATCGTCATCGAACGTTAAGCGTGTGGACCCTACGGGTTCGAGAACTATGTAGACATGACCGAGACTCATCTCCGCTCAATAACCAATAGCGGAACCTAGATGCCCATATTGGCTCCCACATATTCTACGAAGATATTTATCGGTCAAACCGCATAACAACATACGTTGTTCCCTTTGTCATCGGTATGTTACTTGCCCGAGATTCGATCGTCAGTATCTCAATACCTAGTTCAATCTCGTTACCGGCAAGTCTCTTTACTCGTTCCGTAATACATCATCCCGTGACTAACTCATTAGTCACATTGCTTGCAAGGATAATAGTGATGTGCATTACCGAGAGGGCCCAGAGATACCTCTCCAACAATCGGAGTGACAAATTCTAATCTCGATCTATGCCAACTCAACAAACACCATCGGAGACACCTGTAGAGCGTCTTTATAATCACCTAGTTACGTTGTGACGTTTGATAGCACACTATGTGTTCCTTTGGTATTCGGGAGTTGCATAATCTCATAGTCATAGGAACATGTATAAGTCATGAAGAAAGCAATAACAACAGACTAAACGATCATAGTGCTAAGCTAACGGATGGGTCATGTCAATCGCATCATTCTCTAATGATGTGATCCCGTTAATCAAATGACAACTCATGTCTATGGCTAGGAAACTTAACCATCTTTGATTAACGAGCTAGTCAAGTAGAGGCATACTAGTGACACTCTGTTTGTCTATGTATTCACACATGTACTAAGTTTCTGGTTAATACAATTCTAGCCTGAATAATAAACATTTATCATGATATAAGGAAATATAAACAACAACTTTATTATTGCCTCTAGGGCATATTTCCTTCACCATCATCGTCGAAGATGATGACCTTGAGGGTGTCGGGAGTGAGGAGCTTGAACGTCACCATGTAGCCGAGCTTGATCTGATGAACGGCTGCGTAGGTGGCCCAACCTTGATCCAGGGTCACCCTGCCATTCATCAGCTTCACCGTCACCTTCCAGGAGCAGCCGGTGTTGTTCCTGAGCTTGAACTCCGTCGACACCGCGACGAAGTGCTTGGCGAAGTCCAGGGGCATGGGGATGAACTCAAGCTTCGGTGCAAGGATGACCTTGCAGAAGTGAGTTGGGCCATCCTCCTAATGGTAGTGGCCGTAGTTGCGGCGCTTGTTGCTGGGGGGCTCCTCCATGCCCTCGTCGTCGCGACCCTCAGGCGTCTTCGGGTCTTCCTCGGCGGTGGGCGGCAGCACAACCTCGTCGGGCATTGGGTGAAGGGGCTGCTTGCCCTTGTTGTCAACGGTTGGGAGCACCTTCGTGCCCATCTCATTACTCTCCTCGCTCTGCACACAATTCATGAAGTCAGGCACAACACAGAGTTCATGGCTTATTGAAGAGCATGTAGTTAAAACGGCATGACTGTCACTCTTCTCCTCCTCTTCATCGCCCCTATATTTACTCACCCTGCCCACCACTACTTACCCACCCCCTCTCTTCTCTGACTGTCAAGCTTCCTCCTCCCCATCGCCATGAGCTCTAGCTCCAGCTCCAACGCCAACCCCTTCCCTTGGGGTATTGGCTAGAGAGCCTTCTTCCTCGGGTGGTCGGCTGGTGACCGCACCAAGTTCGAGAACACCATGCAGGTGTGCTCGAACTTCGGCTCCATGCCTGACATGCAGAAGGAATCTAATGCAGTGCTCATGTGGGCCACTGCACAAGAGCTGAAGACGTTGATTCCTGACATGCAGAAGGGCGCGATGGCAGTTGACATCATTCGCTGGGCCATGAATCAGGCCGTCTCCGACGACGCTAAAAAGAGGAAGAAGTGGTGCAAGTACAAGAACTATTGGGCTCCTAATGACCGCCGTGCCGCAGTGTACTGGGAGACGGCAATCGCGCCGTCGGCGGTCATCGGTGGCGAGCCTAAGGAGGGGGAAGAACCGGTGCAGATGCCAGCGAGGGCGCCGGAGCCAGGCCGTCGTACCTGACAGATCGACCTCGACTCTTCCGAGGACGACGACGACCCGCCGGCCCGCACGGCGATGAAGAAGATGAAGGCCAGCGGCTCGACCCGTCGCTCCGCATGCCGGTGACGGTGTCCGTTGTGAGCCGGTATCCGTTGTGTACTCCCAACCCCCCTTCTGCATCCGCATCTACCTCTATTCCGATCTTGCATGAACTAGTTTGAAGTACTATGAACTCGTATGAACTAGTATGAACTACCTCTACATGCTTATCTACCTCTATTCCCCATTCCCCTCCGCCGTGGATCGAATCTATCGCCGGATCGAACGGGAAAAAGTTCTGCATGTCGAACAGAGAGAAGTGGTTACCGCCATTGCCGCGGGCCAAGTGATGATCCGCTCGCCGGTGATGGAGTCCGATGGTCTTCTTGCTCTGCTCCGATCCGCTGCCGCCGGTGAGAGTTGGGAGAGTGGGGGAGAGTCGGGAGAGGGGGCGGTGAGGGGCGGTGAGGTTAATAAAGCACTCGAGCGTGGCCGCGCGCGTGCAGCCGCCGCCGCCCACGTGCACCGCCCGGGCCTGGCCCTGGAGAAACTGCCGATTCGTGCGTTCCCAGGGAGCCAGGCCCAGGAGTGCTTTAAGGTTCATGCCATGCGGCCCGTACAGTGAAAGCAGGCAACCAATCGGCCTGTTTTCGTCCCGTGCGAGCCAGACCGGGCCTCATGCAGGCTACCAAACACGCCCTAGTTCAAACACGAGACATCATATACAACGGTTAGGTCTTTCCCAGTGCGAAGGCGCTAAGTGCATGAAGATACTTAACAACTAAACTCTTCAATGAATATGTGCTTAACTTCTTATGGGTAAACTTCCTTTCATTTTATTTTTTAGCGGCCAAACTCTTCCCATGCTTAGTTGTTTTGCCTAGGTCTGCTTGCTTCACATCGTTTCTTCATGGGGCCATCAAAGTGCCATCTCCCCTCCTTAATTGCTTCCTCACATTACTTTTTTTCCCTAAGGGCCTTAAGGCGTCGACTAGTGCTCCCAATTTATCATTGTTGTTTTTTTCCTTTTGGTTCCTTTAAAAAAGCCAACTACTGGTTTAAAAAAACAACTGCCAAATTTATAAGACAAATTAAACGGTTTATGAAATAAAAAATGTTAATGAATTTGCAAGAAATTTGTAAATTTCAAATATATAAGTTAATTTGGAAAAGTTCGTCAATTTGGACAATACTCTTGAATTTCGGAAAATATTCCTGAATTTTCAAAATATTCATAATTTTTTAATGTTTACAATTATTTAAAAGCATTCATTTTTAAAATATGCACAAACTTGAAAAACTATAGGTGAATATTCAAAATATTCATGAATTTGAAAAATAAATTAATAAAAATATTCATAACTTTTAGAAAACGAACATCAACAGACCCCAAAAAACAAAACCTTTGAATCGGCAGATAAAAAAGGAAAAGAAAACTAATGAGAAAAAAAAACTGAGGAAGTGAACATTCTAGAATTTTCCCAAAACTGGGATCGCAAAATTATTTTCCGCTATATGGGCTGTCCCGTTAACGAAGAAAGAATAATGCGTTGTTGAACTATTTAGTGCTTTCAGCGCCAAATAGGACATTCCAGTTCAAAGTCAGTTGTTTCTAAAAAAAAAAAAGAGTTCAAAAGCAGCTTGGGAAAACGAAACAATGAGTTCAACACCTAGGCTGCAACTCCGGTGTAATGTCAAAAACGCTTCTATATTGAGACGGAGAGAGCACTTACTACTTCCTCAGTTCCCAAACACAAGTCCTTTTAGAGATTTTAATATGGACAACATACAAAATCTCAATCAGATGAAGTATGTAGTCCATGTTAAAATCTCTAAACAGTCTTATAGGACGGGGGAGTAGTATATTTCTTAGTTTAGCACACACATCTCTATCAGACGAACACCACTGGGATTTGTTAATTTGCAGCCCCTCTACGACGCATTATTAATCCTCACAGACATGGCTTGGAATGCTCACTTGTTCATCCCACACTCCTTCACTACCCATTGCTTCTCAGGAGCATGCAACTTAATCATACTAGCAATCAAGGCAAGTCTCCAGCCTTCTCTTCATTATCCTTTCTTCTTTCCAATTTCCAACTGGTGTAGATTTCCAGACAAGAGTGTCCGGGAGAGCAGAAGGATTAACTAATCCACTGCCAAATTGCTTATTATTGTTAATCCCATTATTATTTTGCCAAAAAAAACAAAAATAATGATGAACCGTCTTGATGGGCTGGCGACAGATAACATCCCGGCGATTATGCACTGGTCTCCACTTGGCTCTGTCGCCGATGATTGGCCTGAATTATCCGGTCCGGTCAAGCAACCGCAGCCGATACTGACACACTGCTGCATCATCGCTAGATTTGTTTTTCGCTTTCCTCCGCTCGTGCCGCGCTGTTCCATGTTTGATGAATCGGAATGGGATGCCCATGTGCTGGCGCCTCACTACTGACATAGGAGTACATATTTGTGCACAGTAGATTAGCTGCTAATCATTTGCAGCCAGCATGGCTAGCTGGGCCATTTGAATCCACTCCACTGCGCGCTTGGTTAATCTTTAATACTAGGAACGCTCTGCTGAGCATGTGTGTGGCAGAGTAGCATCGGTATTACTTTGATTTACTTTGTTTAAGCGGTGATCCGGGCAGTGATGGAGACTGTTACAGGTGAAACCAGAGCGGAAAGCGAAAAGCTCAATCGACAGCCAACATCAACTCTCTTCTCTGTCCATTGTTAATTGGAGTCAGTATAAAGGATAAGGATTGATTAAGTATGTAGGAGTAGATTGCACTATTTATAGGAGGCGCTGTCAGGAAGAGCTTGTCTTGTTTTTCTGATGGCACTGTGAGGAAGGAGCAGCGTTGCACATGGATGGGAAATTCGGATTCAGGATGCAGGCGCACGCAGGTTACATCAGCAGACACGAGCCCACCGGGGCCAATCAATCATTTCGCCAACATGCCGGAGAGCACATGGATGCATGCGCTTGTGCGCCTCCGATTCGGCCACTCGCCACCAGGTGACCTGGGAGGGAGCATGCGATGCCGATGCGTGCGTGCGTCCCCGCTCGCGGGCCGCATCTTTATTCTTACCACGACCGGATCGATGCCCCACTGACCACCGGGGATCTTCGTCTCCTGCGATAGGGTGGGGAGGCCGACGGTCTCGTCGGTGGCGCGTCCTTCGTCTCTCCGTCCGGGGCCAACCAATGATTCCGCCAGGGTGCCGGAGCGCACATGCACGCACGCGCCTGTGCGCCTCCGGTTCGGCCGGTGACCCGACCTGGGACTGGGAGGAGGGAGCATGCGGATGCGTCCCCGTTTTGCCTTTTGCGCATTGCTGCTTCGATTCGGCTCCCAGGCTCGACCGGAAGTGGGCCGGCTGCCGGGGATCTTCCTCTCTGGCGGCGGACGCGATAGGGTGGGCCGCTGGCGCTGGGTGCGGGAGGTCGACGGACGGCCTCGTGGTCGTCGGTGGCGCGTCGCGGTCGGATCCCCGTCAAACCCGACGCGACCTTGTTCGGTTTCGCTTCCCCGCGCGTCAGCGCGGCGTGGCACGAAGCGGTGGTCGGCCACTCGGCCATGCATGCACCGGGGCCGACTCGGCTCCGGGCCGTCTTTTGCCGCCGGCCATGACCATGACCATGACGACGCGCTCGCCTAGCGTGACCCGCCCCTCCGCGCCGTTCCCACCACGTACGTTACATACGAGTGCACGTACCTGTCGACAAGTCGCTTTGATTTTTCGCCCCTTTGCCCCGGTTCCATGCCACGTTTTCTCTTCCTTGTTACGGGCTCCGTTCTTTGTCTGTATGTGCGTGTGTGATGGCAGCCAAGTCCTCTGGAGTAGGTTTATTCGGGATTGCTTTTCTGCGTGCGCGGATCGCAGTCGTGACAGAGATATGTGCCGCAAGACGACGTCCATCTGGTCTGCAAGCGACTTCAAAACGTTATCTCCGTAGAGAAAAGCCAGGCTCTCACTCTCTCCCTGTGCAGGCAAGGCAAAGGTTTTGGCTCCTGGTGCACCTGCGCCCCAGCTAAATCGGAGTAAATACTCAAAACTGTGCCAATAGTTTCAAAATAGAAAGAAACATATTTTACATGTTTTTTAGCCAACTTTTAAATGGCCATTATCGAGTATATTTGGTAGTATGTCGGTTGCCTGCTGTTTTTCTAATTATTAGTCCCACCTCACCAATGGAGAGGGTGGCGGGGAGGGAGCTCTGCATAAGAAGGGAAGGCAGGGGTGCGAGAGGAGGCATCTTTGCGCTTGGGGCAATGACGCAGCTAGCGAGGTTATACCGAGGCGCGTCAATTGTGGTTGAAAACTATTTCCGAACCCCCTCTTTGGCCCTCATGGGCCACTGAGAATTTCTGGAAGGGCTCCCTCTCCTCTCGGCGAGGGTAAAGCCCTGCAATACATAGACAAAATGTTCTCTTAGCCCAAAGCTACCTATGGTTCATATTTGTTCTCATTAGGCAAGGAAAGATAGATGCCTAGGACGACCGGTACATGTAGAATGCTAAGTGCAATTTCAAAGCTTGCCGGTTGACTTCAAAATAGAGACTTGGCCAAGGACAATGTATTTATTCGTTTCTCATTCCAAATTACACATTGCGAATATTTGAAGCGCACGTTGAAGATCATTAATTTTGCACCAAAAATTCACATCAACAAGACACGATACTTGTCCCTAAGAAATTCACACTGAAGCGTGCCAGGCAAATTGATGTCCAAAAAATATAATGGAAGATATTATGTGTGTTCCAACAAAGATTTTTCATTTCAGAGTCCATTGGGGAATGAGCGCTCTAAGAATCAAGTAATGTAGAACGATCATGAGATACCAAAATTTACTTAGAATCATAATGACATGTCACAACAGCCCAACTATCAGGGTACATCCCTCCAACAATCTATTGTCTGATGTGATGATTAAAACCACACACAACCTTTTTTCTTCATCACAGAATTATATCTAACCATTTTTGTTACGAGAAATCATATCTAACCTTGTAATAATTGAGATCTTGGTTTGATCCATTCTTCTCTCACAATACTTATAATACATGCTTAAAGTGTTATATTTTCATGAACACTTTAAAGGTCCGAGACAAACTCAATTAGCGAGAGATGTCAAAATCTTTTTTTTTGCAAGAAATCATATGTATATTTCTGAATCATACTCAAGATTCTTCTTTCACAAATAAAAAAATGCTCAAAGCATAATATTTTTTATCAACAACTTGAAGGACCGAGTCTGCTTCAATTAGGAGGAGTTTTGTGATATTTTTATAGGAATCATTTATACCTTCCTCAATCATACTCGACATATATGTGGACTTTATTCAGAGTTTTGTTCCTAACTAATTCAACAACGTATCTCTTGACAAGTCTACCAAGTATCACCATTCATAGATGATATCTAAACGTCCTTTTCCTTAACTCCAAAACATGCAATCCGATGGTGACGACACGTCAATCACCATAGCTCCTCTCCACAAAAAGTAATTTATACTGTCAACCAGGGTATTACCTTGAAAACACCATCCGATTTTTCAACCGCAAAAAAAGAAAAAACCCACCAACTTTTCTTGAAACATAATAGCTCTACCTTTTGTTATTCATATGCTCATATGTAAGTTCAGTTTGTCCCATAATTTCGTCTAGAAAATGTTGATGGTACATGATTGAGTTCAATTATTACAATATGTACTGCATAGAAAATTAGGGGAATTCGGTGAATGCAGGTAAGACACAAACATCTTGAGCTTGACGAAGTTACCACATGCGCCTCGTAGTCAAGGAAAACGCCTCCTCTTACTGAACAAATATCGCCGAAAACCCCGAAATAAAACAGAAAAATACGAGCACTATTGGCACGTCCGAAACTTCAACCTTGGCGTGTTGGTTCCGCCACAAAGGATCTAACCATATGAGGTATGCTTAGCTCACAATCTTAAAGACACTTAAGATGTCATATTTTATCAGACAGTTCGACGTACCAAGCCTCGCTCAATAGGCAGGAGCTGTGAAAATCATTTTCCATCCCGAATCATGACATATGTCGATTTTATATGGTTCCCAACTAATTCAGCAGCACAGCCCCGTGACAAGTGTACCGAATATCACTATTGACGGATGGTATCTAGCCGTCCCTTTCTTTAATACCAAAAACATGCAGTCTGATGGTGACGACATGTCAATTACCATAAGCTCCTCCCCACGGAAAGTAACTCACTGTCAAGCAGGAATCTCCACCGGCCCATCTTGAACAATTATATTTCCAGTTTTGTTACTCCTGCCTTTCTATGTCTATTCGCCACTTGTGGTTGGAGGTCGTACAAGATGAGTGATGTGTCGCTCTAGTCGTGGTTTCGTAGCCATGGTATGGTTGTTTTCATGCTTTGTATGCCGCTCTGTTGTATGTGTCATATTGTCACTTCTTCTATGAATCTGATACGCCTTTCCATGAAAAAATTCTGCCTTTTTATAGAAGATTTCTTTGTCTTGTATCAAAGTCAAATTTGTCCCATGAATTTGTGTCGAAAATGCTGTGGCACAGGATAGAGTTTATCTTTTGAATTTTGTTAAAATCATGGTAATCGCATGGAGGTTAAAATGTAAAATAAAACACCACATAACGACCATCAACACGGGACCTCAAAATCACGATGGAAGGCGCTTAAAGGCCAAGGACACCGCGTGGGCTTCGTTCCCACGGATCCCATCCCACATCGATCGACCGATCGATCCCAACCGATAGGATCCATCCCACTGTTTTATAGGCGCAGCTGCTGCCCTCCCAACCGATAGCCAAAGTCCAACGCCTCCCACAATTCGCGCAAAGGCACCCAGGGCCGGACCCCCCCGACCCGCCCCACCCCCACCCCCCACCCCGCCCAGGCCGGCGGCGATGCCCCCGACGACGCCCCAGCGCCGGAGGCAGGACGAATCGGGCGGCGGCGACAACTGGCGCGAGGAGGCCGTGTCCGCCGGCTCGCTGCGCCAGGTGGACCTCGACAGGGGCGCCAACGGCTGGGCCGCGCCGCCGGGGGACCTGTTCCAGCTGCGCGCGCGCGGCTACTTCTCCGGCGGCGGCGGGAAGCGCGGCAAGTCGGCCGCGTCGGCCGACTGGCTCCTCCGCCCCGCCGGCGTCGACTGGCTCCGCTCCCACGCGCGCCTCGACCACCTGCTCGCCCGCGACGACGTCCCCGTCGCCGCCGCCTTCCGCCGCGCGCGCCTCCGCAAGGACCCCAACGCCCACTTCCTCCTCGCCGTCAATCTCCAGGTCCCGACCCGATCGATCGCATCTAGGCCGAGGAAGCCGGAGGGCAATAAAAAAAATCGTTTTTTTTCTCTATCTCCCTGCGTGACCGCTTGATTTTGAGACTCCGTGCTTCCATCTCCAGGTCCCCGGCCGGCCGGACGCGTACAGCTCGGTCTTCTACTTCGCGGCGGAGGCGCCCATCCCGCCGGACTCGCTGCTCGGGCGCTTCGTCTTCGGCGACGACGCGTACCGCAACGCCCGCTTCAAGATCGTGAACCGCATCGTCAAGGGCCCCTGGCTCGTCCGCGCCACCGTCGGCAACTACGGGGCGTGCCTCCTGGGCCGCGCGCTCACGTGCCGCTACCACAGGGGCGACGACTACCTCGAGATCGACGTGGACATCGGCAGCTCGGCGATCGCCACCGCCATCCTGCATCTGGCGCTGGGCGCGGTCACCTCGGTGACCATCGACATGGGCTTCCTTGTCGAGTCCCAGTCCGAGGAGGAGCTGCCCGAAAAGCTCTTCGGCGCAGTGCGCATCGCGCAGATGGAGATGGGTTCGGCCAAGTACGTGGAGACGGCGTCTGATGAGCCTGAGACCGCCGGCAAGGCGGCGCCGGGGTTCAGGGTTGGCTCGGCGAGGGTGGCCAATGATAGCCGCCACCAGGAACGCGCCAGCGGCAAGGCCAGCAGGTCGATGAGCTGCCAGGAACGCCTGGGCGGAGGTGAGGGCCCAAATCACTCCTGATATCTTCTTCATAGCAGTGTTTGATATTTCAATGCGGCTAATTTGACCACTTCTATATGATGATCGGGCATGAACTCGATGCTACAAAACTTATAAGTATATGATATATAGTAGTAGCTGACGAATTCGTTCGGTGTTAGCATAAGCCACTGGATAATAATTCCATGATTCTGTCAGTTATAGCTGCTGCTATTTAGCTCAGCTGGGCCTTTCAACAGCATGAGAGTGATGGCATTGGCAGTGCCGTTTCAAGTTTTCAACGCATTCCTATTATCTTAAGAGCAATGCTTGATCTGTTGGCTGGGGATATTATAATTTTTCCAAGGTTGATGTGTGCAAGTTTCTTTTGTGTCTAGTTAATTGATCTTGTGTTGGGACGAAAGGGAATATGTGGGCTGTGCTCTAGGGATCTGATATTGTAGGCTAATTAGTACGGTCATTGAAACAATAATCAGGAGGCAATCCCAATTATTTAATGAGGTCCAAGATTGGGATGTGGGGTGATTGATGGTTGGTACTGACAGTTGACAAGATTGTGATACGGGGTGAAGGTACCACTAACAGTTGCCAAGATTAATCTTGTGTATAGGAGCTTAGGATCTTCAATGGTCTCAACTTCGACGATTTTATAGGTGCTTGCAAATGGGCATTCCTCGTATATTACGGTTTTACATTTCAGTCACTTGTCTAGAAGGAGCATTTCTGCTTGACACCAGAGTACTTCAGGAGATGTGTGCATTTGCCATGCCTCTCATTGTTCCTGTGTGTCAATGTGATTTCTGTTAACTATTTACCTGTTCACCGTGTACTAGTTGTACCCATTCGTGGTCCAGTTTGGCCATGATCCGTGTCTTGGAAACGCATATTGCAGTTCCTTGGGAGCGTCCTCTTCATCGCTCCTTTTCTTGCGCGTTTAGCTGTTTCGTTGTTTTGAGGTTGAGACACAGGCATGTGTGCACTACAGGGTGGTGATCAATACTTGTGATGGTAGAAGCTATTTATTTTAGGTGGGGTTGCCGATCATACTTTTTGTCCTTGATCGGCTGTCCCATTCGTATTAGAAGTTGATTAGGTGGCATTGGAGCGTATATAAATGGTGTTCTTGCAAGCAACATCCATGTCTTTATCACCTAGCTGAACTATCATTACTGTTTTAAGCAAGACAACAGGGTGTCTTGTACTGGTACGCAGCACTTTCATTGGCATCATACGCTGCTTGGGCTTCTCTGCCTGATTTGCAGTGACGCAATTCGGTAGCACTCCTTTATATGTATCAGTTCATGGGTCGAGAAACTTGGATTTGTGGACATGTATGTTAGCCTTTTTCATTCTTTCATTCACTCGTTTCTTTTGCTTGGACGGTTGTTAGCCCGCCTTCAAGCAAAGCCAATATGGTTACTTGTTCTGGCTGTTGTCTGGGGTATAATACAATCCATCAGAATTATAACCTTGTTGTCTAAGATCTGAGATGGTGGCAATACCGGGTTTGCTAGAGGAACTACATTTGCTTTTTGTTGAAGTTTGGAGGAGACCAAAATAACATTTCAGTTTCTACCCCTTTTCAGGAAAATAGGCGCGGAACACGCGAGGACGGATGCTGTATAAACCATGAGTTGGAGAAAAAATGATTCTTCAGTTTGAGAACCGGCGCCGAGAGAGAGAGGGAGAGCCGAGAAGAGGAAGGCCGGGATATTTATTATATTAATTAAAGAAAAAAAAGGGCAAGTTAGTTAGTTGGTGCCACAGAATGCAATGCATGCTCCCTTCGTCATCATCATCATCATCATCATCATAATGTGATCAGAGCTGAGACCTGATCGATGGCAAATATTAGTACGTAGATCAGTACTCCTGCTTACACAAGTCCAGTAATGAGATGCCTCGGTTGCTTCGCTTCTGCTATCATTTCCGTATACATCTCTGAAAAACCTCGTTTCTCTTCTCCCTCCCCCGCCGTTGAAATCCGCTAGTTCATGAAATGAATGGCCGGCGTTGGTTCATGTTTGCCTTTTTTTTTTTGTGATTTTGTCTGGATTGTTGATGAACCATTTGGCGATCCACCGCTGTTTCTTCCTTTTTTGGCTTTCGGCTGGCGTCTTTGGAGGGAAGGAGGGAAGGAAGGACGCGTCGGAAACATGGCGGGACAAGGAAGGCATATACTCCTGAATTCCTGTCTGTGCAAAGGAAGGAGGAAGGCGGGGAGGGATGGGATGGTGACGCGGCCGTGGACCTTTGCAGGCACGGCGAGCGTATCGTATCGTCGGAATCATCTATCTATCTAAATCGTAGTGCGGGAAGAATCACTCCGGCCGGCACGGGAGTCGGGGAGCGCACGCTGCTGTCGACGTAGTAATTGTTGTGAGAGCCTACTCCTACTTGTGGAGCAGTACCGTGTACGCACTAGTAGCACGGTATATGTATGGCCCGTAGATCTGGATCGGCGCCGGTCGTGTCCGACGCAAGAGCCATACCGTACGTAGTTTTTTCCCCGAAACCTAGGGCTCCCTGGCGGCGCTAGGGTTTCGACGTGGAAACCGATCGGCGGCCGCGGATCTCATCGGCGGGCCGCCCCAAGGACTCGGCGAGGGTGATGGCTACACCACCGACGCAGGAGAACTCGGGATCGAACAACACCAGATCGGCGAGGGAGAAACTTGAGGAAGCGCTGGGAAAGCTGGGCATATCCGAGGAGGAGGCGACTCCTCTCGTGATAGATGACCGTCTGGATGGTGCTCCGGTGAAGTGGTTCCTAGCGGGAAGGTTCTGTACCGCAATCAGTATCATATACACACCATTGGCAATGCTTTGCGACCGGCTTGGGGAAACCCTAGAGGACTGCAGTTCTGCTCGACTGGAGCGAATATGTTTGTGGCTGAATTTGAGTCTCATCGAGACCGTGGCAGAGTTTGGGCAGGATCGCCTTGGCACATCAACAAGAATGCAGTCATCCTGGCCGAGTTTGAAGAGTGCATGCGCCCAGATGAGGTCAAGTTCGATCGCCTGCAGGTTTGGGCTAGGGTTCTTAATCTACCCTATAATTTGAGAGATGATGCATGGAGCCTCCCAATAGCCCGGATGATTGATAAAGAGGTTCAGATTGCTAAGTTTGATCACAATGGAGGCTACCTCCGAGCTAGAGTTTCGGTGGAGGTCAATAAACCACTTAGGAGATGGGTGCTTATTGATTCGGCGAGGAGGAAGAAGGTGGATTCCTATGACATACAATATGAACAAATTCCATACTTCTGTTTCTCTTGTGGGCGGCTGGGCCATTCGGATCTTTACTGCTCTAACCCAAGAACACGTGATGAGAAGGGAGAGCTTCCGTTTGGGCCGATACTGCGAGCTCCTGATGAGAACAGGTATCCAGCAGGCAGCGAAAATTCTTCTAGGGGCCAGAAGTCTGACCATAACAGCAAGCAAGAGACGAGGAATTCTAGAACAAAATCCAAGCAAGATGCGGGGGAGGAGGTGGTCTCGCCCTTGAAGAACAAAGAGAACACTCGTTATAAGAGAAAGGAGGGACCGACCGCAGTATATCAACCGAAGCAGTTGCTTCTTACGGCAGCACAAATCCCAGAATATCTAGATCCGAGTACAAGCACTGCAGGTGGAGAAGATGATGAGGATCTTGTTCGGGAACCAAAGAAGAAGAGGCCTACGCCTGACAACTCGGCAGAGACCGGTGATCGGTCCTGCCCAGCCCAATGAGTTGCCTCTCATGGAACTGCCGGGGGCTTGGGAACCCCGAGGCGGTTCGAGAGCTCCGCAACATTGTGAAGCTAGAAGGACCCCCTCTTCTCTTTGTCATGGAAACAAAAATTAAGGGGAAGAGAGTTGAGGACTTGCAAAGACATCTAGGCTTCGGAGGGTGCTTTGCAGTGGATAGTGTAGGCCTTAGTGGTGGCATCGGGCTTTTTTGGTTACATGATGTTATTGTCGATCTTAAAAACTATAGTTCTGGACATATTGATGCTACTGTTAAATACAGAGATCAAAACTCCTTTCAGTAGAGGTTTACTGGTTTTTATGGAGCGCCTCGAGCTGAAGATAGACATCATAGTTGGCGTTTCCTACGTACTTTGTATTCCATGCCGCATGCGGCTTGGATTTGTATGGGTGATTTTAATGAAACTCTCTATGCTAATGAACACTTCAGTCGGGCAGCTAGGCCTGAGAGACAAATGAGAGCTTTCAGAGAAGTCACCGATGAAGTGGCCCTCCAAGATTTGGGGTGGTCAGGCACAACTTACACCTGGGACAATCGGCAGGCAGGTGATGCAAATGTCAAGGCGAGGCTGGATAGAGCCTTTGCCAATGAAGAGTTCCGGCAACACTTTCAATACATCAGAGTCAGACACTTACCTTCTGTTGAATCTGATCATTGTTTTGTTGCAGCGGAGATAAGGGAAGAGCTTACGAACATGTCACGAGCAAAGAGACAATTTAGATATGAGAACGTGTGGTCATCGCATGTGGACTATGACCGTATAGTTGCTGCAGCGTGGCAAGAGGCAAACAGAGGTCCGGGCCTCCAAGGTATTGCGGACTCACTGCATCATCTGAAGGAAACGCTTGAACCTTGGGGGTCTCGCGAGTTTGGCTGCTTAACTCGCCGAGTCAGACAGTTACAGAAAAGACTCGACAATCTTCGGTGTCGTTCGGTGGGACGAGGGCCAACGAAGGAGGAAAAAACTGTGGTTCGACAGCTACGCGAGGCCCTTCACCAGGAGGAGATCTGGCTACGGCAGCGATCTTGTGTTCCTTGGCTGAGAGAAGGCGATCGTAACACTGCATACTTCCAGGCTCAGGCAGCTCAAAGGAAACGTATTAACAAAATACAAGGTTTATGTCGAGCGGATGGCTCGGTTTGCGCAAATGAAGAGGAAGATAAGAGCGAGGTTCAAACATTCTATAGGAATTTATATGAATCCCAAGGTTTTATGGATTCTACCGAGCTGCTCACTCATGTTCCAGTTAAGGTCACGGATGACATGAACGTGGAATTAACAAAACCCTATACGGCGGCGGAAGTCAGGGCAGCCTTGTTTCAAATGGCTCCCTCCAAAGCACCGGGGGTAGACGGCTTCACTGCGGGGTTTTATCAGCGTCACTGGAGCTTAGTAGGTGAGGCAGTAACCGCGACAGTGTTGGATTTTCTAAACGGTGGAGAACTACCAGTGGGTTTGAACGACACTTCCATCACTTTGATCCCCAAGGTACGGCACCCCCAGTTTATATCGCAGTATAGACCCATTGCATTATGCTCGGTTCTATACAAGATTGCTTCAAAGTGTGTGACGAACCGAATGAGAGCATATATGGATGTGATAATCAGTGAAGAACAAAGCGCGTTCGTCCGTGGACGGTTCATAACTGACAATGTCCTAGTTGCATATGAGAGTGTGCACACAATGAGAAGGCGGAAAAAAAGGAAGAACTATGCTTGTGCAATTAAACTAGACATGATGAAAGCGTACGACCGTGTCGAATGGCATTTTCTTGAGGCTATTCTCACAAAGTTGGGTTTCAACAGGGTCTTTGTCCGGCTGATCATGAAGTGTGTATCTTCGTTACGCTTCTCAGTCCGGGTAAACGGTGAGCTGCTGCCCTTCTTTACACCCTCGCGTGGGTTGAGACAAGGTGACCCGGCGTCACCTTTCCTTTTTCTGCTCTGCGCGGAGGGTTTCTCCTCTTTGCTGAAATTTTACAATAATGGGCACATCGACAGAGGTATAATAGTGAGCTACAGATCGCCATGGGTGTCACACTTGCTTTTCGCGGACGACAGCTTGATCTTCGTTAGTGCAACCACCCAAAGTGCAGAGAGATTGAATGACATCCTCATAATTTACGGGGAAGCATCGGGTCAGTGTGTTAATCGTACTAAGAGTGCTATTTATTTCAGCTCCAACACGCCGGCCCAGCTCAAGCAGCAGCTAAAATCGGTTCTCAACATCGACGTCGAGGCCTTTAGCGAGCGTTACCCGGGGCTACCCACGGCGGTTGGCCGCATCACAAGCGGTACTTTCGACCACATTGGGGAGAGAGCTCGCGGGAAGATACAGGGATGGTCTGAGAAACTACTTGCATGCGCAGGTCGTGAAACATTGCTGAAATCAGTTGTTCAGGCGATTCCCACGTACTCAATGAGTACATTCTTATTGACAAAGAAGGTGTGCAAGAGTTTGACTTCACCAATGGCCAAATATTTCTGGAGCAGCTTTATTGACAAAAATGCGTTGCATTGGGTTTCCTGGAAGAATTTGGCTACACCAAAGTGCCAAGGTGGTATGGGGTTTCGTGACCCTCATCAGTTCAATCTTGCACTGCTCGGGAAGCATGGTTGGCGCTTTATGACTAACCCTAATTCTCTTTGCGCAAGAGTAATGAAAGGCCGATACTTTCCTGACACAGATTTCTTGCATGCTTCTGTTCCAAAGTCAGCGTCAGCGACTTGGCGAGCCATCATTGCTGGCAGGGAAGCACTGCAAGCGGGCCTTATCAAGAGAGTTGGAGATGGGAGATCCATCGATGTATGGCAGGACAAGTGGATTCCGGGAACCATATCTATGTCACCTCTGCTAAACCTCCAAACACGCCGATTCAGACAGTTTCGGACCTCATTGATACTGATAACTGGACGTGGAGGCAGGATCTGATTAGGACAACCTTCATCGCCCCGAATGCTGATGCCATTCTTAACATCCCAATCAGAAGGGGAGGAGGAGAGGATTTCTATGCTTGGGCTTTTGAACGATTAGGCAACTACACTGTTGAATCGGCGTACCGTGCTCTAATGACTCAGAACGAGCGCTTTGCTCTAGAGGAAGGGACGGTTACCGGCGCTTCTCGAGATGATAAACAGATGTGGACGGCCTTGTGGAAACTCAAAGTGATCCCAAAAGTTCGAGTGTTCTGGTGGCGGGTACTGAGAGGGATCCTACGGGACGAAAGCACTCTAAAGCATCGCCATATTGCAGTCTTAGATACTTGCAAAGTTTGTCTGTCAAGGGAGGAGGATCTCATGCATGCGCTCATTCAATGTTCCCATGCACGACGCTTCTGGAATGAAGCTTGTGCTTGGTTTGATCTGAGGCTTCCTCGACTACACCCACACTCGTGGGCCAGAGACATCCTATGTGGAGACCGGATCAGAGATGACGATCGAGCAAAGATTATTACCATCATGTGGACGATCTGGCATTCTCGCAATCGGATCAAGCATGGGGAAGAAGGGAGAGACCCAACAGCGGCCATCAGGTCGACGAGGGAGGCCCTAGCGCTGCTGGAATTACCGCAGAAAGAAGCTACACTTCTACCAGGCTTCGGATGGCGACCACCTGAACAAGGTATGATCAAAATGTCAACGGATGGTGCACTCAATGTGGCGGATGGCCGAGGAGGCGCGGGTGGTGTTGCTCGCTCCGCGTCAGCGCTACTGGGAGCATGGTGCAAGCCGTTCGGTGACATTTCAGATCCATTGATTATGGAAGCTTTATCATTGCGAGAAGGAGTGCTTTTTGCAAAACTTCGAGGCATATCGCATATGATAATGGAGACCGACTGTCAGGAGTTAGTGCAACTCTGGAATTCTCGCCGCAATTCACGTTCGATTGTGGGTCCTATCGTAGATGAAATAGGAGAGCTAGTTTTTGATTTTTCAGTTTTTGAGGTTCAACATGTAAACAGGACAACAAATTTACCGGCATCTCTGTGCAAAACGTGCATGCACTCTGAATGGGACCGATTGCTGGCTCGAAGAGACTCTTAGCTTCTTGGTGACCAGCCTCTTGGCTGATTGCCCGGAGAACACTTTTGTTAAATAAAGCTCTCTGATTTGCCCCTAAAAAAAAGCCATACCGTACGTACGCTCCACGGTCTCCGCGCCCATGTGTGCTTGCCTTCCTTGGCGCAGCCCACTCATCATGCGCCGACGGATGAGATTGGAGGAAAACGTCCAGCAGGCTCGACATCAGTCGTGTCCAGGGAAACACACAAGAAATTAGTTACATAGTACAACTCGCCCATGTGTTTCTTGTCCTGCGCCGACGGATTTAGCTTCCAGATGGCTGTGTGCCGGCCGGTAAACCTGCGATTTGCCGCGCTCCCAGGGGACGGTGGACGGCCGTTTGACCGGCTTCACGTAAGCCTCTTCTGTCGACTACTAGTACTTATAAAACTTCACGTGGGTGGGGGATGAGAGGTGCGGCGACAGGTGATGCACCGCGCGCCAGCCGACGTCCGAGGTCGATCGGGTCGTCGACATGGCCGGGGGCTTGCGTGCGCTGCTGTGCAGTGGACGGTGGGCCGGCCGGTGCACTTGCGCCTAGGCGCGCGCGGGGTCGTCGGCGAGCATGCCGCCGCGTGCGTCCTGGGCGGCGCCGCGCAGTGCACGGCTGCCGAGCCTTTGTTGCCGGCATCGATGAGACATCACATACCTACGCAGCAGCGGTGCGCGGACTTTGGTTGTAAGGGTAAACCTGCAAAAATCCTCCCGCATCCGTCTGCGGACAGGGACCAGTTCACGGGCATGGATGCGAGAGACAACCATTCAACCGTAGCCGCATGCATTTTCACAACAACTCGAATTAAGCGGACGAATTTTGATATAAACACCGTGGATTTCATTGAAACTAGGATAATTTGTACATATATTTTTTTGACGGTGCTACGGCGGGCTTACGCTAGCCTGAACCATTTTCATTATAGATAAGATTGAGATACAACATGACGGTTACAACAGATATCCCCCGACACATAGGAGAAGGAACCAAGAACAACAGAATAGAAGATGGAATAAGGAACAACAGAAGAAGAACCAGAGGCGAGCTACGACAAGCAGCCAACACCAAGAACTTAGCATCCATCACCACCAGTGGACCGAGAAGAGCAGGAACTAGCTTTGTTGGATCCGTCGAAAGGACATCCGCCACCAAGAAGACGTAGAGAAGAAGTTGCCTGGTACCATGCGATCTCTGCACCTTGAAGAGCTAGGAGATCGTAGCCACCATCGAAGAGCATCCTGCTACCTAGGAACGTCGCGGCAGAGAAAGCCACAGACCGTGCCGAAGGGCAATTTTCTGCCGAGATAGCCCTACACCTCCTCTGAGCCACACCACGGCCACCATCACAAATAGAGAGAACCATAGCACTCCGCAGGCCACCAAACCTCAGAAGCCATCGAAGGGTGCCGAACACCGAGACCTCACCACCGCCACAAGCCCCAAAAAGAGAGGTCAACCATTAGCATAGGATGACCAAGGTACTGGTCGCCGCCACAGAGCACCTCCACCGCCACCGCCCTACAAACCAGCAACCTGAACCAACACTCCAGCCCAGACATCAGACGACCAACTGCGGATCCCTGGCTCCTGAAACGACGCCCCCAAGGGGGAAACAACATTGAAGATGTCGTCGTCGTCCGATCCAGAGAAGGATCTGGATCTGAGACTTTCGCCCGAAGCACAAAGAAATAGCCGGCAACGGTAGCTCCCCAATGATGCCTTCATGAAGGGACACGACGCCAGGAGACGTCGTCATCATCGTTGCCGACGAGGTCGACAATAGGCTTTCGCCTGAAGCATCCCAGCCCGGCCGACTCCGCAAACGCCGGCCCCCGAGTCCGGCAGCGCTAGACCTTCCCCTCTCCTGCCAGTCCACGGCGAGCGTCCCCGCTTGGTCCAGCAAGAGTCATCCGCAAACACAGCCGCTCACCTCGAGCACCTGCATAGACAGAGTTGGTTCTGTCTCGGCTGCCACCTGCACCCAGCCCCTCACCGCCGGCCACAACACCACACCACCACACGCCTACCCCGCCGACAGCAGCCACCACCGACCCCCCAGCCGCAACCATGGAGTGCACCAGCCGTTGGAGCCACCGCCCCAGAGGGGTCCAGATCTGGGCGAAGAGAGGCACCCAGACCAGGTATGGCAGTCACCAGGGTCACTGCCACGGCCTGCTCCACCACGCTGCGCTGACCACCACACCCGCCTACGCCACCAGCCCTCAGTCGCGGCCGCGGGGACCGCCGGCCAAGGGAAACGGGCCGCCGTCCGAAGGGAGCTGGATCTGGAGCTCCCCTGGGCAGAGCGGCGCCGGATCCTTGGAGACCCAGCTGCCCACGCCTCCGCGCCGCTCGCGCCGGCGCACTGGTCGGCCATTGCCGGTGCGCGGCCCCGACCACCCGCGCCTGCCCGCGAGTCCCCGTCGCCGGCCAGCGTCCCGCGCCGCCACGCCTGGAGAAGAGGAGGGAGAGCCGTCCCCGCCGCCGCCGGCGCCGAGGGCTTTGCCCAGGGACGCCCTCTGGCGGCGGCGGGAGGAGGAGGGGGGAGGCGAGGGTGGCTGTCGGCGGCGGCTGGGGTTTCTCCCGAGCCGCCCGCGAGAGCGACATGGGAGTCCCTCCTTACTCTGTTCATGTCCTACTACGAATTTCGATAATTTGTACATATAACTGGACGATATTTCATCTGGTGAACTAAAAACCTAAAAATAAAACCCTACACTATCCTATATTTCACGGTGACCTCGTAGGCCATGACGGTCTGGCCTTCGGCTCCTCCTCCGTCATCGTGGCCCGATCCGGGGCTTGGGGCGGCGGAAGGTAGCGGCGTCGCGGCAGGGCTTGCCGGCGGCCGCCTGGCGCTCACACATGATCCTCTTAACTTCCTCCTGTGTCGTGTGCAGTGCGGCCACGACCATTGATCGAGGACGCGGGCTGGGGGAAAGGGCGACGGTCATTGGAGGAGGCGTCGTTGGTGGCGACGATGTCGGCGAGGGACCATTCCTTGCAGTACCTGGCCATATCCCCGTCGAGGCAGCGGAGACATGTGTTCGTGTTAGAATTGGGACTTCCGTCTTTCTGTTTGCGTGTGTGTGTTCTTTTCTTTCGGAACGGGCTGCATTCTATCAACCGAGCACTGACACTGCACAAAAATTTCTCAAAGAAAAATGAAAATACAATCCAGTCTTTGGGATGTCCTTCACCCTCTTCATCCCCGCACATGCTGATGGTATGTCGACAGCTGGAGAACAGAAAAAGACAATCCACACGCACAGCTCAGAACTCACCGATCTCTGTTGACAATTGTCAGCAATGTCAATCCCAGG
Source organism: Aegilops tauschii subsp. strangulata (assembly GCF_002575655.3). Taxonomy (NCBI): domain Eukaryota; kingdom Viridiplantae; phylum Streptophyta; class Magnoliopsida; order Poales; family Poaceae; genus Aegilops; species Aegilops tauschii. The sequence goes on from NC_053041.3 coordinate 542,974,577, forward strand.
TATCCATGACTAAGAAAAAAAGGATGAAACTAGGTTGATCACACCTATAGATGTCCGTCCGAGTTGACGAAATAACCACCGGCATATCGAAGATACAACCACTCCCTCTTCTGCAGAGGAAAATACAAACATGTCAGGCCGATCTCATTGCTCGGTCTAACTTTTCACACGAGCATTACGTTTAGCATGTTTGTGAAAAAGAATTTAAGAAAAATTTGACTCGTTTTAATATTTTTGTTTTCTTTATTTGAATACAATGGGCCCCGAGAAGCATTGGCTATTTCTGCGGGAGGACCACCATATAGTATACACCTTTTGCTTCAGCATATCCCCCTAAACACACTGACGGCTGAGATGTCTCTATACCCCTTCATAATAAAGGGTAGGATAGTCTTTTCACCCGCGCAGATACGCGACACCCTTAGCCGTTTTTTACTTTCTTTTTGAAAAAAAATAGTGCAGATAAAGTGAGTCAAACTCAAGCCCTGTTGTCTAAGGAGGACCACGCTAACCAACTAGGTCATACTAATGCTTGTGTGTATTTAGTTTTTTTTTCTTCTACTTCAGTTCGCGGCTGGGCCGGCCCATTGTTGAATAAGTCCTTTTATCACTATTTCTCTTTCATTTTTTCTTTTTCAAAAAATGCTCATGCTTATAAAAATTTGTTCAAAATTTCAAAAAAGTTTGCTCTTAAAATTTTGTTCATAAAGTACAAATATTCGCATTTAAAACATTTGTACATATATGTCAAAAAAGTTCATGTCTTTCAGAATTGCTCAGAATGTCATAACACCAACATATTTTAAAAAGACCAAACAAAATTTTGAGCATGATTTTTTTTTGGAAAAACTATGAAAATTGAAAATTTAAACAGAAATCAGAAAACATGAACAAAAATTGGAAAGCAATTTATTTTGGATTTCCGTGAACTTTTTGTATCTGTCTAGAAAATTTCCAATACAGGATTATTTTCTAAATTCCAAATAAATTTTGAAAGCGTGAACATTATTGAAAAAGCAGAATTGTCAAATCACAAAAACTTGGCATGGTGCCTTGGGATGGTGAAACAATGCCCTAGAAAAAATTTGGTCCATTTGAACGGTGTTGGAAAAGGGTAAGCTGAGGCGGAACCTTCCGCCCTACCCGAACTTTTTTCCATTTAAATCGTGGACATTTTCTAAAATTCGAAAACTTTGTTTCAAAATCCTATTTTTTCCATACCCAGGAACTCTTTTCAACTTTAAAAAACATTTTCTAAAAGCCCATAATTTCCTTCAAATGCATAATATTTCTTTTTCAAAATTGACGAACTTTCTTCAAATTGGCAACTGTTTGGGCCGGCCCAACAGGCAACCGACGGAAGCGATGCCGTCGCCCAGTTGGGCAAGGCCTGAACGTATTTGTTTTCTATTCTATTTTGACGTTTTTTCTTTTTTTCTTTAATTTCAACTTTTCCTTTTAAGTACTATTTTTTATAAAACCGATTTTAAATTTTGAAATATTTTTGGAATACTAAAAATGTTATGGTTTTCAAATATTTTTTACAAATTATAATAATGTTCTGGAACCCAATTTTCAATTAATTGTTCATAAAGTTAATAAATATTCGCGTCTTAAAATGTTGATATTTTTTTAAAAGTATGTGTTTCGCAATATGTGTACAACATCAATATTTTGGTAATTTATTTACAATTTTGGAAAAAGTATTCATCTTTATAAAATTTTCATACACAATTTGAAAATTTAAAATTGTTGACAAATTTCAAGAAATAATTTGGATATAAGAAAATGTTCATGATGATTGATAATGAAAGAAACGACAAATAACAAAAGGCTTGCCCTACCGGCCTACCCGGACCACCGCCTTTGAACTGTGCTTCTTGACATGCATGAATGACACCAATTTTTGGCAGCATGTGGGCATGTTCATGGCAGGCCTCCATGCAAAATTTGAAAGAATTCAGACACCAAACGCTACTGTTTTGGGGTTTTTTCACCGGGAAACCCTTGAAAATGCATAAAACGTCATAACTCAGATCATGGATGCTTGGTATGGTGACGTGAGCAATTTTCTATTTAAACAAACAATTTTTACATATCTTTACAATTTGTTTAAAATGTGAATATTTGTAATTTACGAACACAATTTTAAAATCAAACATTTTTAAAATTTCAAACAAAATTGTATAAGTGTGAGCATTTTAAAAAATAAAAAATAAATAAAAAAAGTGGTAAAAGGAGCGGTTCAACAATGGGCCGGCTCAGCCGCGAATTGAAGTAGAAGAACACAAAAGAAAGGTAAATAGCGATCCTAAAAAAAAAAGGTAAATAGCCACAAGCATTAGGATTTTCTAGTTGGTTAGTGTTGTTCTCCTTATATCAAGAGGTCTTGAATTCAATTCGGTTTTATTAATGGCTCAAGTATGAAGCTAAGGTACAGGGAGCATGGGAGGGTTAGCATTGTCTCATGCTTTTTAGGGGATAGGCTAGAGTTGCCCTAAGCAAGCAATTCTCCCACGAAACCCAAAGGTACAGGAGCATGGGAGGGTTGGCATCGTCTGATGCTTTTCCCATATGCTTTCCGAGGGGATAGCGTACATAATAACACACTGGCACGTACGTACAAGATTCGTCGCCGCCGCACAAAGCGTTGAACAACATTAATCTCCGTACATCGTGTCTATAGGTCAAGAATCTCTCGCCCCCGCGTCGCCCCGCAGGGGCGGCTCGGGCGGAACCCTAAACGCCGCCGACGTCGCCCCCTCTCCCGCTCGACCCTCTCTGCCGCCGCCCGAGGTACTCACCGGCGCCGCCGCGTGGTACTGGTGAAGGTGGCGGCGGGGATCCAGGTGTCTCCTCCTCGGGCGGGGAGCCTCGGATCCATGGCGGCGGCCCTGGCTGGTGGCACGCGGCGCAGCTTGGCGGCGGGCGGCGCCGGCGTGGACAGGTGGGCCACTTCCCTGGCCATGTGGATGGCGGGGAGGTGGTGGGCTTCGGCTGCGGCGGCGGTTCTTCGCTGGATGTTGGTGGCCATGGTGATGTTCGTCCTCGACCCCGATCTACTCCGATCTGTAGCGGATCCGGCCCTTGGTGGCTTTGGTCACCGTTCTTGGGTGCTGGCCTTGCAGATCCGGTGGCTGGAAGGGTTCCGGGGGAATCTCTTGGCCGGCGTGGCGGCCACTCCGATGGCAGTGCCTTTGGGTGTTGCTTCCCTCGTTGGAGGCTTCGGAGAGGACCTCCTTCCTTCCACCCCTCCTAGGAGCTCAGGTGAAAACCTCAGACCCCCCTGTTCCAAGCAACGACGACACCACGGTGGCGTGCTCCTTCCTGAAGGCATTGCTCAGGGGCTGCTCAAGCGGCGGTGGAAGTGGTAGGGATTCGGTGTCGACACATGCATTCTGGTCAGCTTCATCTTGGAGGCTGCGGCGACGTAGGCGACGCTCGTCTGGTAGAGCTACTGCCGATGGTTGAGGCATCGTTGGCAGTCTGCGCCATCAGGCTCGGGGTGCTCAGGGGGAAACCTCAGATCTGGGTCTTCCGGATCGGATGATGATGGCGTTCTATCGCTTTCCCTTCTGGGGGCATCGTTTTGGAGCAAGTGCTGGCTAGAGGGATGGTGGAGCGGTGCTTCATCTCACACATTGATGGCGGCGGAGATCGATGGCATGGCGCTGTGGAGACTCGGCGTCCGATGCGCGGAGATGGGCTCGCGCAGGAGGAGGTTGCTGTCTGGCGTCATGGTGACGTCGATGGCAGAGTGACCAGACAAGGTAGAAGCCTCAATATGATCTGAAGAGCCGTGGAAGATGGCGGCAACGACACACGAGTGCGTCTGACCGGATTGTGCCCTAGACCCGGTACGTGGCTCGGCTGGGGCTTCCGAATGAGTTTCGGCTTCCGGCTTTTGATGTTAGGCTTAGGTGAGTGGCTTGGGTAGTGGCCCAGCTAGCACCCCCTCATCATATTGGATAGGAGTAGCGGCATATGTTGCCAAGATGGTGGATTCAGACACATTGTTGTAATACTTTGTACGGTCTTCGAGAATAATCAATAAAGTGGCCGTATGCATCTCCCAGATGCAGAGGCGGGGTCATCCTCCTTTTCTAAAAAAAAAACATCGTGTCTATACGTGCTTGCCCACTACACCAGGCGTCGTCAGCAACAACAACATAGCGCCGAGTTGCATGCGGGTGGGGATCGACCGATCGATAGAACACATGCAGCTCATCGCGCTGGCCCGCGTTGCCCTTGTGATGAACACGTACCGCGCGCGGCGTACGTGCTCATAGCGCTGACCGGGTACGCCAACCTCTTCGTGTTGGTTGCCGGAGCGGTCGGCGCCGCGGCGGCGCTTCCTGGGCTCCTCCATCTCCGGGCGTGGAGCCAGGGGAGCTTGGCGGCGGCAGCCAACTCCGGGCGCTTGGCCTTGGTGCGTACGTAGTGTAGCATAATAACAAACACGATCGAATAATCCTTACATGTCCGCATGCATCGATCATCTTAACTATGGAGTAGTGAACGTATATCACCATGTGGCACGTAATTAACAATAACTCCACTCTTTCCCTCCACTCCAGGCTGCAGATAACCCTGGGAGCCAACGGCCACGACTACGCCAGCGCCAACTACTTGGTAAGATCGACGACACACATTACATGTCTTATCTTAAAGAAATACGTATGAATTTGAAGTTTGCTAACCACATGTCGTACTGTCCTTATTCTGTTTAGGTGTTTGCTGTAATGAGCGCTTTACTCCTGGGATGCGTCTCGGTGAACCAGCTCCTCCTGACAATTTTTTTCAAGTGGCACGTGATCGATGATCAAGCTGACTAGCTAGCTACGGACGGATCGAGGTGATGAATTTACGCACGCACTACGTCTGATACCACCTCAGTTACTTTGTGTAGTACGGAGTATGTATTGTGTATAAAAATGTGGTCGCTAATTTTCGAAACAAAGTGCAGTGTACATGTGTTTTATAAAAGTACCGTATGTCCCCGATTATGTAATCATGCGTGCTCCCTGAAAAATGTATGTAATGGTTTCGCAAAAAAAAAAAAAGTATGTAATGTAGCTAGTTTCCCTGTGTTAACTCAAGTTTAACAATTGTTCAATTGCTAAAACATTTTCATGCTTTTTGCAATGTACTAGTTCCTCTCTACTGAAATATTATGGTGGTAACATTGATAGAAGCGTCAGAGTAAGCTTTCGGTCGCCATGGGTCAGCCATCTTCTTTTTGCAGATAACTGCTTGATCTTTCTCAGTGCAGATGCAATCAGTGCACAGCGGCTGAATCACATATTGCGGATATATGGGGAGGCATCCGGGCAGTGCGTGACCCGTGATAAAAGTGCCATCTATTTTAGTCCGAATACTCCACATACGATCAGGCAAGTTCTAAAAAACATTCTGGGGGTGAACGTTGAAGCTTTCAGCGAGAGATACCTCAGCCTTCCCACTGTCATGGGTAGAATCACTAGCGGGGCCTTTGATCACATAGGTGAACGATCAAGAGGCAAGATGCAAGGCTGGTCTAAAAGGCTTTCTGCATGCGCGGGAAGAGAAACACTCCTGAAATCTATAGTACAAGCAATTCCCACGTTCAGCATGAGCTGTTTCTTACTTACAAAGAAAGTGTGCAAAAGCTTGACTTCCGGTATGGCTAAATACTGGTGGAGTAGCTCGATTGATAGAAGATCTCTTCATTGGATCTCATGGAAAAATCTCACGGTACCAAAATGCAAAGGAGGTATGGGATTCCGTGATTATCATCTGTTCAACCTGGCACTATTGGGGAAGCATGGGTGGAGGTTCATGACAAATCCAAACTCACTATTTGCCAGAGTTCTAAAGGGGAGATATTTCCCGGATACTGACTTTATGCAGGCTCAAGTGTGCCACATTCTGCATCGGCCATATGGCGCACCATTATAGCCGGATGGGAAGCCCTTGAAGCAGGGGTGGTTCAGCGTGTTGGCGATGGCTCTACTATCAACGCCTGGACCGATAAGTGGATCCCTACCATTGTCTCTCGGTCTCCGATGCTCAAGCCCGCGAACACAAGTGTGGAACGGGTGAGCGATCTTATTGACAACACCAACTGGACTTGGAGACGAGACCTAGTTCGAGGAACATTTGCCATACCTGATGCCGATGCAATCTTGAATATACCACTTCGGCAAGGTGGAGGAGAGGACTTTCTTTCGTGGGCACATGAGAAATCAGGCAACTACAGTGTGAAATCAGCGTACCGAGCTTTGATGAACCGCAACGAGCAACTAGCTCTAGGTGAAGGGCCCGACACCAGTACTTCAGTGGATCAATCACATATGTGGAAGGCACTATGGTCTTTCAAAGTTGTCCCTAAGGTGCGGGTCTTCTGGTGGCGTGTCCTGCGCGGCATTCTGCCTGATGAGAAGACGTTACACTATCGACACATTCGAGATGTCAGTTTATGCAAACTATGCCAAGCACAGGAGGAAGATCTTGAACATGCGTTAATCCACTGCTCGCATGCGCGACAGTTCTGGGCTGAAGCACGCCTTGTCCTGGACATCAAGTTGCTGAGATTGCATCCATCTTCCTGGGCGGGCGATATTTTATGTGGGTCTATGTTCACTGGCAAGGAACGAGCAACAATAATCACTAGAATGTGGTCCATCAAACTCACTAGAGAGGTTTTGGCCTTGCTTGAGGTACCTAAGCAGCAAGCTGCATTGCTCCCGGGACATGGCTGGCGACCACCTGAACCGGACCAAGTGAAGATCAACACCGATGCGGCTGTGCGGTTCGCAGAGGAGAAGAGTGGAGCCTGGGGTGTCGCCTGCTCCCAGACAGCATTGATGGGCGCCTGGTGCAAGCCCCATCCTGGGGTCACTGATCCCATGATCGCCGAGGCATTAGCTCTACGGGATGGAGTCATCTTCGCAAATCTGAGAGGCTATGCCAATGTGATAATGGAGACCGACAGTCTGGAGATTGTGAATCTTTGGAACACTCGCCGCAACAGCCGCTCTGTTGTGGCACCAGTTTTCTTCGAAATTGACGAGCTAGCGGATAGTTTTCATTCTTTTGCAATTCAGCATGTAAGTACATCCGGAAACGGTCCAGCGCACTTGTGTGCCCAGCGTGCATGTAATGTGTCTGTAACCGAGAGTTGGCTCTATGAGACTCCAAGTTTTCTGATTAGTAGCCTCATGGCTGACTGTCCAGTGAACACTTTTGTTTGAATAAAGCTCGGAAGTTCTATGCAAAAAATAGTTCCATTGTACGTATCTCGTCATTGATAGATTGTGTGACCCAGTCCTATGTATTCCTTCTCGGCTTACATAACTTTCCCCAGTTAGTGCAATTGATCTGTTTTCTAAAAGAATTTTTTTTCCGGTGTCGAGTTTATTTATGGACACTCAGGGTAGTACGCCCCAAAAATGCCGGCAGCACCACGAGGGGTCTCATTCACTCTTTTAGTTCATACGAAGCACCGGTACTGAGCATAGGCTGATAAACTTGCATTAACGCCAAATATTTATAGAAGTAGCTAACGAGAGGCACAAAGTCCATGCATCCATGCCCAAGCACGCCGTGTTCTTTAGACTAGCAAATGTGCCAGTGCGTTGTAACGGAGGACAAAAGAGCCGATGCATTACAATGGAGCATACATAATCTCCTGCTCGACGCCCATGAGCATGAAATTGAGGAGCTTTCGCTGAAGCCAGGTGCAAAATCATCCAGCCAATTCTTCCTGCGAGCTTTTTTTGGGTCCGTTCTTATTTCAAAGCTGGGTTCAGAACGTCGTGAGACAGTTCGGTCCATATCCGGTGTGGGCGTTAGAGCATTGAGAGGACCTTTCCCTAGTACGAGAGGACCGGGAAGGACGCACCTCTGGTTTAAAGTTTGATTTTTCTAAAACGTGACTTTTTAAGTGAACAAAATTTAGAAAATAGGAAAAAGAATTCATGTCATTTTTGTTTCAAAAAATATGAACATTTGTTGGAACTGCGAAGAAATTTTTCAGAAACGCGAACATTTTTTGAATTGTAGATATTTTAGAAAATTGAACTAAATTTTAAAAATAAGATTTTTTCGAAAACATGAACTTTTTTTCCAAAAATGTGAACATATTTTGAGATTGCTAACAATTGTTTTTGAATTGTAAAAAAACAAACAACATTTTCAAAATATGAACAAATTTTTAGTGTATGGAAAACATTTTTCAAAAACTTAATATGTTGTGAAATAGCTATCAAATTTATTAAATTTTAAACAATTTTTGAAAAGTGAACAATTTTTTAAAACCATGAACATTGTTCGATAACATGGAAAAATTTAAATAATGTGAACAGTTTTTTTAAATCTGAATGTTTTTGGAAATTGTGAACAAATTTTGGAAGTGAGAACAATTCTTGAAATTTCAAACAAAAATAAAAGTAAAAATAAAAATAGAAAAGAAACAAAAAATAAAAAGGGAAAAAGAAAAAGAACAGAGGGAAAAACAAAAGCAGGTTGTTAAGTGCGCCGGCTGAAGCGGGCAAGGGCCATAGTGTTAAGTGGGCCAGTAAAAAGAGAGTTTTTGCTGGCACTTACTAGTAGTTGGAGTTCGAAATTCCTACTTAAGGAGTATTCGTTGTAAAGAACACTCCATCTTCCCAGGTCACGACAAGTGGTGCACATGTAGCGTGCCACTTGTCGCAACCTGGGAGTTTTTCCTTTTTTCGTAAATCCGTTTATTCAAAACGTTTTATCTCTTAAACCGTGCGTCCAAATCTCGAACCGCTTTCACCGTTGGATTACTCGCATCGAGATCTTCAAAACTAGATCCCATATTGATAGGTTTTGACGAACTTTTTTTTCATGAAAAAAACCGAATGAGAAAACTGGACATAAAAACCGAACCGGGAGCACGAGTTTTTTCCCTTTCCTGAAAGAGGCACGCCCATGCCTCTCGCGAAATCACAACCGTGCCTCTCGTGGAAGCAAAACCGTGACTCTCGTAGAAGGAGAAAAAACAGAAAACACTTTTTTTTCCGTTTCCGAGAGGCACGGTCGTGGCTCTCGCGAAAGCACAACCGTGCCTCTCGCGGAAGCAAAACCGTGACTCTCGCGAAAGAAAAAAAAACAGAAAACGCGTATTTTTTTCCCTTTCCGAGAGGCACGGCCGTGACTCTCGCGAAAGCACAACCATGCCTCTCGCGGAAGCAAAACCGTGACTCTCGCGAAAGAAAAAAAACTGAAAACACATTTTGTTTTTCCCTTTCCGAAAGGCACGGCCGTGACTCTCACGAAAGCACAACCGTGCCTCTCGCGGAAGCAAAAGCGTGACTCTCGCAAAAAAAAAAGAAAACGCGTTTTTTTTGTTTCCGAAAGGTACGGCCGTGACTCTCGCTAAAACACAACCGTGCCTCTCGCGAAAAAACCGTGACTCTCGTGAAAAAAAAACGTGTTTTTTCGTGAAATTTTTTTTTTCAAAATTTTTAATCGAAAAGCTAAGGAAGACCGGGGGAAACCAAAAGGTAAAAAAAAAACAAAAAAAACATTTAAAAAGCGGAAAACGCGTGCGAAAAAAATAAAAAACAAAATCCAGAGGAAGCATCCAGAGCGCGACACGTGGAAAATGGCTGAGAGCGTGCCAAGTGACGCTGATCGTTGCGAGGCTCCCGAAGAAGCGCTTGTTAACTTGTTGCTTTCGTTGGAGTTGGATTGGATTGGATGGGACCCCCTATGTGCCGCTTTTTGCGGCGAATAACCAGCTCGACGCACATAAGGCGTGCGGCTGGGCCGGCCCACTAAGAGGCAACACATGTGTGTCTACATCGATAAAAATCGCAAAAACAGAAAGTGAAGCAGAAAGGAATCGAACCCGCGACATAGCCCTCCACAAACAGCGCTGCTAGCCACCAGAACAAGTCTACACATATGAAATATGATGCATAGCTACATTATTTAATAACCTACTCTTGCGGGATATCCCCCTTGTATGTTATTTTCTGACCGTGTAATGTAGCATATAGATTTTTGAAAATTGAACACACTCTGGAAAACACGAAAAGAATTTTTGAGGAATTGTGAACAAAATTTGAAATTTCAAACGGATTTTGAAAATTTTGTGAAAATTTCGAAAAATAAGAAGAAAATTTATGAAGGTGATTTGAAAAAGTGTGCATTTTTTAAAGTGTTTATTTTGAAAATGTGCAAGAATTTTCTGAATTTCAGAACACATTTTCAACAGGAATATTTTTTTGAATACATGAACAAATTTTCAAACCGCAAACATTTTTCAAAATTTTGAAAAAATATTTCATAAAATAGAACATTTCATGGAATTCGGAACAAAAACTTATAACTACGAACATTTTTAGAATTTATGAAAAACAATTGAAAATGGAACTTTTCATGAAATTCCGAACCAAATATTGGAACCGCAAACATATTTAAAATTTGTGAACAAATTTAGAAACCGTGTACATTTTTTGAATTGTGAACAAATTTTAAAAGAGTGGGAATCTTATTTGAATTCTTGTACATTTCATGAAATTCAGAACAAAAAATTATAACTACAAACATTTTTATAATTTATGATTTTTTTTTGAAAAATGGAACTTTTCATCAAATTCCGAACAAAAAATTGGAACCGAAACATATTTAAAATTTGTGAACAAATTTTGAAACCATGAACATTTTTTGAAGTGTGACCAAATTTTAAAAGAACATGAACCTTTTTTGAATTCTTGAACAAAAATTTTAAATTGTGATTTAAAATGAGAGCATTTTTTGGAAGACGAACATTTTATGAAATTATGAAAGAAAATTTTCAAAATGAGCACATTTTTGGAATCTTGAACACTTTTGAAAAATGTGAACAAAATTTGAAATTCCAGGCCAGGATCACTTTTCTTTCCTTAAAAAAACAAAAAAAGAAAGAAAATGAGAGAAAAACCAAAAGGGAAATAAATAGAAACATAAAGAAAAAAGAAAATAACTTTGATAAAGAAAATGAAAATGAGAGAAAATAAAAAAAAGGAACGAAAAAGAAACGAGAAACATACTAAGGAAAAACGTAAAGAAAAAACAGAAAAAGGAAAAGAAACTGGGAAAAAAGAAAAAAGAAAAAAAAAACCCGGCTCAGGAACCTTCTAGAAGTTTCCTAAAACCAGAAAAAACCCGGCCAGAAACCTTCAGAAGGTTCCCAAAACCAGGATCGCTGAAGGGATTAAATGGGCCGGGCCAACTCCTCTGTGCGAAAGAAGGGCAACTTGCCGCTCTGCGGCGAATAGGGATTTCCGGATTGGATGCCCCTTTGCATGCGTCGGTCGCCTGTGCTCACCTGTTGGGGAGCGTATTAATTTCAAAAAAATTGCTACGCACACACAGGATCATGGTGATGCATAGCAAAGAGAGGTGAGAGTGTTGTCCACGTACCCTCGTAGACCGAAAGCGGAAGCGTTAGCACAACGCGGTTGATGTAGTCGTACATCTTCACGCTCCGACCGATCCAAGTACCGAACGTACGACACCTCCGAGTTCAGCACACGTTCAGCTCGATGACGTCCCGCGAACTCCGATCCAGGAGAGCTTCACGGGAGAGTTCCGTCAGCACGGCGGCGTGGTGACGGTGATGATGATGCTACCGACGCAGGGCTTCACCTAAGCACCGCTATGATATGATCGAGGTGGAATATGGTGGAGGGGGCACCGCACACGGCTAAGAGATGAAGAGATCAATTGTTGTCTCTAGAGGTGCCCCTGCCCCCATATATAAAGGACCGGGGGGGAGGAGGCGGCCGGCCAGGGGAGAGTGCGCCAGGGAGGAGTCCTACTCCCACCGGGAGTAGGACTCCCTCTTTTCCTAGTTGGAGTAGGAGTGGGAAAAGGAAGGGAAGGAGAGAGGGGAAAGGAAAGGGGGCGCCGCCCCCCTCCTTGTCCAATTCGGACTAGAGGGGGAGGGGGCACGCGGCCAGCCCTAGCCGCCCCTCCTCTTCTCCACTAAGGCCCATCTTGGCCCATTAAACTCCCCGGGGGGTTCCGGTAACCCCCCGGTACTCCGGTATATGTCCGAAACTCCCCGAAACCATTTCGGTGTCCGAACATAGTCGTCCAATATATTGATCTTTACGTCTCGACCATTTCGAGGCTCCTCGTCATGTCCGTGATCACATCCGGGACTCCGAAAAACCTTCGGTACATCAAAACACAAAAACTCATAATACAATCGTCACCGAAACTTTAAGCGCGCGGACCCTACGGGTTCGAGAACAATGTAGACATGACCGAGACACGTCTCCAGTCAATAACCAATAGTGCAACCTGGATGCTCATATTGGCTCCTACATATTCTACGAAGATCTTTATCGGTCAAACCGCATAACAACATACGTTGTTCCCTTTGTCATCGGTATGTTACTTGCCCGAGATTCGATCGCCGGTATCTCAATACCTAGTTCAATCTCGTTACCGGCAAGTCTCTTTACTCGTTCCGTAATACATCATCTCGCAACTAACTCATTAGTTACAATGCTTGCAAGGCTTATAGTGATGTGCATTACCGAGTGGGCCCAAAGATAGCTCTCCGACAATCGGAGTGACAAATCCTAATCTTGAAATATGCCAACCCAACAAGTACCTTCGGAGACACCTGTAGAGCACCTTTATAATCACTCAGTTACGTTGCGACGTTTGGTAGCACACAAAGTGTTTCTCCGGTAAACGGGAGTTGCATAATCTCATAGTCATAGGAACATGTATAAGTCATGAAGAAAGCAATAGCAACATACTAAACGATCAAGTGCTAAGCTAACGGAATGGGTCAAGTCAATGACATCATTCTCCTAATGATGTGATCCCGTTAATCAAATGACAACTCATGTCTATGGCCAGGAAACATAACCATCTTTGATTAACGAGCTAGTCAAGTAGAGGCATACTAGTGACACTCTGTTTGTCTATGTATTCACACATGTATCATGTTTCCGGTTAATACAATTCTAGCATGAATCATAAACATTTATCATGATATAAGGAAATAAATAATAACTTTATTATTGCCTCTTGGGCATATTTCCTTCAGTCTCCCACTTGCACTAGAGTCAATAGTCTAGATTACACAGTAATGATTCTAACACCCATGGAGCCTTGGTGCTGATCATGTTTTGCTCGTGGAAGAGGCTTAGTCAACGGGTCTGCAACATTCAGATCCGTATGTATCTTGCAAATCTCTATGTCTCCCACCTGGACTTGGTCCCGGATGGAATTGAAGCGTCTTTTGATGTGCTTGGTCCTCTTGTGAAATCTGGATTCCTTTGCCAAGGCAATTGCACCAGTATTGTCACATAAGATTTTCATTGGACCCGATGCACTAGGTATGACACCTAGATCGGATATGAACTCCTTCATCCAGACTCCTTCATTTGCTGCTTCCGAAGCAGCTATGTACTCCGCTTCACACGTAGATCCCGCCACGATGCTTTGTTTAGAACTGCACCAACTGACAGCTCCACCGTTCAATATAAACACGTATCCGGTTTGCGATTTAGAATCGTCCGGATCAGTGTCAAAGCTTGCATCAACGTAACCATTTACGATGAGCTCTTTGTCACTGCTACCTCTTGAGCACTGCGTTGGTTTTCCCTTGAAGAAGAAAGGGTGATGCAGCAAAGTAGCGTAAGTATTTCCCTCGATTTTTGAGAAGCAAGGTATCAATCCAGTAGGAGGCCACGCACGAGTCCCTCGCACCTACACAAACAATTAAATCCTCACAACCAACGCGATAAGGGGTTGTCAATCCCTACACGGTCACTTACGAGAGTGAGATCTGATAGATATGATAAGATAATATTTTTGGTATTTTTATGATAAAGATGCAAAGTAAAGAAAGCAAAATAAAAATGGCGCCAGAAATAGCTTGTTGTCGGGAGATTAATATGATGGAAAATAGACCCGGGGGGCATAGGTTTCACTAGTGGCTTCTCTCGAGAGCATAAGTATTTACGGTGGGTGAACAAATTACTGTTGAGCAGTTGACATAACTGAGCATAGTTATGAGAATATCTAGGTATGATCATGTATATAGGCATCACGTCCGAGACAAGTAGACCGACTCCTGCCTGCATCTACTACTATTACTTCACACATCGACCGCTATCCAGCATGCATCTAGAGTATTAAGTTCATAAGAACAGAGTAACGCTTTAAGCAAGATGACATGATGTAGAAACTCATGCAATATGATATAAACCCCATCTTGTTATCCTCGATGGCAACAATACAATACGTGCCTTGCTGCCCCTACTGTCACTGGGAAAGGACATCGCAAGATTGAACCCAAAGCTAAGCACTTCTCCCATTGCAAGAAAGATCAATCTAGTAGGCCAAACCAAACTGATAATTCGAAGAGACTTGCAAAGATAACCAATCATACATAAAAGAATTCAGAGAAGATTCAAATATTGTTCATAGATAAACTTGATCATAAACCCACAATTCATCGGTCTCAACAAACACTCCGCAAAATAAGATTACATCGAATAGATCTCCACAAGAGAGGGGGAGAACATTGTTACTGAGATCCAAAAAGAGAGAAGAAGCCATCTAGCTAATAACTATGGACCCGAAGGTCTCCGTGATCGATGTTGTTGATGTAGAGGCTATGGTGTTGATGTAGAAGCTATGGTGTTGATGTAGAAGCCCTCCGTGATCGATGCCCCCTCCGGCGGAGCTCCGGAACAGGCCCCAAGATGAGATCTCACGGGTACAGAAGGTTGCGGCGGTGGAATGAGGTTTTTGGCTCCGTATCTGGTAGTTTGGGGGTACGTAGGTATATATAGGAGGAAGGAGTACGTCGGTGGAGCAACAGGGGGCCCACGAGGGTGGAGGGTGCGCCCTGGGGGGGGGGGGGGTAGGCGTGCCCCCTACCTCGTGCCCTCCTGGTTGATGTCTTGACGTAGGGTCCAAGTCCTCTGGATCACGTTCGTTCCGAAAATCACGTTCCCGAAGGTTTCATTCCGTTTGGACTCCGTTTGATATTCTTTTTTTGCGAAACTCTGAAATAGGCAAAAAAACAGCAATTCTGGGCTGGGCCTCCGGTTAATAGGTTAGACCCAAAAATAATATAAAAATGTATAATAAAGCCCAATAATGTCCAAAACAGAATATAATATAGCATGGAACAATAAAAAATTATAGATACGTTGGAGACTTATCAAGCATCCCAAGCTTAATTCCTGCTCTTCCTCGAGTAGGTAAATGATAAAAACAGAATTTTTGATGTGGAATGCTACTTGGCATAATTTCAATGTAATTATTGTTAATGGTGGTATGAATATTCAGATCCGAAAGATTCAAGACAAAAGTTTAATATTGACATAAAAATAATAATACTTCAAGCATACTAACTAAGCAATTATGTCTTCTCAAAATAACATGGCCAAAGAAAGTTATCCCTACAAAATCATATAGTCTGGCTATGCTCTATCTTCACCACACAAAATATTTAAATCATGCACAACCCCGATGACAAGCCAAGCAATTGTTTCATACTTTTGACATTCTCAAACTTTTTCAATCTTCACGCAATACATGAGCGTGAGCCATGGACATAGCACTATATGTGGAATAGAATGGTGGTTGTGGAGAAGACAAAAAGGAGAAGATAGTCTCACATCAAATAGGCGTATCGACGGGCTATGGAGATGCCCATTAATAGATATCAATGTGAGTAAGTAGGGATTGCCATGCAACGGATGCACTAGAGCTATAAGTATATGAAAGCTCAACAAAAGAAACTAAGTGGGTGTGCATCCGACTTGTGGGGGAGTCATAGTCTTCATCATCCTTTCCTCACTTGGGACAATGCTCTAAAAATGATGATCATCACACTTTTATTTTCTTACAACTCAACTATTACAACCCAATACTTAGAACAAATATGACTCTATGTGAATGCCTCCGGCGGTGTACCGGGATATGCAATGAATCAAGAGTGACATGTATGAAAGAATTATGAATGGTGGCTTTTCCACAAATACAATGTCAACTACATGATCATGCAAAGCAATATGACAATGATGGAGCGTGTCATAGTAAACGGAATGGTGGTAAGTTGCATGGCAATATATCTCGGAATGGCTATGGAAATGCCATGATAGGTAGGTATGGTGGTTGTTTTGAGGAAGGTATATGGTGGGTGTATGATACCGGCGAAAAGTGCGCGGTATTAGAGAGGCTAGCTATGGTGGAAGGAAGAAGAGTGCGTATAATCCATGGACTCAACATTAGTCATAAAGAACTCATATACTTATAGCAAAAATCTACAAGTTATCAAAGCAAAGTATTACGCGCATGCTCCTAGGGGGATAGATTGGTAGGAAAAGACCATCGCTCGTCCCCGACCGCCACTCATAAGGAAGACAATCAATAAATAAATCATGCTCCGACTTCATCACATAACGGTTCACCATACGTGCATGCTACGGGAATCACAAACTTTAACACAAGTATTTCTCAAATTCAAAACTACTCAACTAGCATGACTCTAATATCACCATCTCCATATCTCAAAACAATTATCAAGCATCAAACTTCTCATAGTATTCAACACACTCATAAGAATTTTTCTTTTTTCTTTACTAATCTTGAATGCCTATTATTGTTAAAGCAAACTACCATGCTGTTTTGTAGGACTCTCAAAATAATCTAAGTGAAGCATGAGAGAACAATAGTTTCTATAAAACAAAACCACCGCCGTGCTCTAAAATATATAAGTGAAGCACTAGAGCAAAAACTATATAACTCAAAAGATATAAGTGAAGCACATAGAGTATTCTAATAATTTCCGAATCATGTGTGTCTCTCTCAAAAGGTGTGTACAGAAAGGATGATTGTGGTAAACTAAAAAGCAAAGACTCAAATCATACAAGACGCTCCAAGCAAAACACATATCATGTGGTGAATAAAAATATAGCTCCAAGTAAAGTTACCCATGGAAGTAGACGAAAGAGGGGATGCCTTCCGGGGCATCCCCAAGCTTTGGCTTTTAGGTGTCCTTAGATTATCTTGGGGTGCCATGGGCATCCCCAAGCTTAGGCTCTTTCCACTCCTTGTTCCATAATCCATCAAATCTTTCACCCAAAACTTGAAAACTTCACAACACAAAACTCAGCAGAAAATCTCGTAAGCTCCGTTAGCGAAAGAAAACAAAAGACCACTTCAAGGTACTGTAATAAACTCATTATTTATTTATATTGGTGTTAAACCTACTGCATTCCAACTTCTCTATGGTTTATAAACTATTTTACTAGCCATAGATTCATCAAAATAAGCAAACAACACACGAAAAACAGAATCTGTCAAAAACAGAACAGTCTGTAGTAATCTGTAACTAACGCAAACTTCTGGAACTCAAAAAATTCAGCCAAAATAGGACGACCTATACAATTTGTTTATTGATCAGCATCAATTGGAATCAATATTTTATCACGTTCTGGTGATTTTTAACAATTATTTTCGTGAACAGAAAGTTTCTGCAATTTTCAGCAAGATCAAATAACTATCATCCAAGAAGATCCTATAGGTTTAAATTGGCACAAACACTAATTAAAACATAAAAACACATCTAACCAGAGGCTAGATCAAATATTTATTCCTAAACAGAAGCAAAAAGCAAAAACTAAAAATAAAATTGGGTTGCCTCCCAACAAGCGCTATCGTTTAACGCCCTTAGCTAGGCATAAAAGCAAGGATAGATCTAGGTATTGCCATCTTTGGTAGGCAATCCATAAGTGGCTCTCATAATAGATTCATAAGGTAATTTTATTTTCTTTCTAGGGAAGTGTTCCATGCCTTTCCTTAACGGAAACTGGAATCTAATATTCCCTTCCTTCATATCAATAATTGCACCAATCATTCTAAGGAAAGGTCTACCAAGAATAATAGGACATGAAGGATTGCAATCTATGTCAAGAACAATAAAATCTACGGGCACATAATTACTATTTGCAACAATAAGAATGTCATTAATTCTTCCCATAGGTTTCTTAATGGCGGAATCCGCAAGGTGCAAGTTTAGAGAGCAATCATCAAAATCACGGAAACCTAGCAAATCGCACAAAGTTTTTGGAATCGTGGAAACACTAGCACCCAAATCACACAAAGCATAGCATTCATGATCTTTAATTTTAATTTTAATAGTAGGTTCCCATTCATCATAAAGTTTTCTAGGGATAGAAACTTCCAACTCAAGTTTTTCTTCATAAGATTGCATCAAAGCATCAACGATATGTTTGGTAAAGGCTTTATTTTGACTATAAGCACGAGGAGAATTTAGCACGGATTGCAACAAGGAAATACAATCTATTAAAGAGCAATTATCATAATTAAATTCCTTGAAATCCAAAATAGTGGGTTCATTATTATCTAATGTTTTGATCTCTTCAATCCCACTTTTATCAATTTTAGCATCAAGATCTAAAAACTCCGAATTTTTGGAACGCCTTCTAGGTAAAGGTGGATCATAT
Organism: Aegilops tauschii subsp. strangulata; assembly: GCF_002575655.3. Classification (NCBI taxonomy): domain Eukaryota; kingdom Viridiplantae; phylum Streptophyta; class Magnoliopsida; order Poales; family Poaceae; genus Aegilops; species Aegilops tauschii. The sequence goes on from NC_053041.3 coordinate 542,993,083, forward strand.
TCAGTCCCATCATTATCAAGATTCATATTGCAAAAAAAAGATTTAATAGGGGACACATCAATAACTTTTAGATCTTCATCTTTATTTTCATAGAGATTTGAAGAACACGCTTTCACAAAGCAATCTTTCTTAGCACGCATCCTAGCAGTTCTTTCTTTGCACTCATAAATGGAAATTCTCATGGCTTTGAGAGACTCATTGATATCATGCTTAGGAGGAATAAATCTAAGTTTTAAAGAATCAACATCAAGAGAAATTCTATCAACGTTCCTAGCCAAATCATCCACTTTAAGCAATTTTTCTTCAAGCAAAGCATTGAAATTCTTTTGCGAATTCATAAATTCCTTAACACTAGTCTCAAATTCAGAAGGCATCTTATTAAAGTTTCCATAAGATATGTTGTAGGAATTACCATAATTATTAGAGGAATTACTAGGATAAGGCCTAGGATTAAAGTTTCCTCTATACGCGTTGTTACCAAAATTATTCCTACCAACAAAATTCACATCCATAGGTTCATTATTATTCTCAATCAAAGTAGACAAAGGCATATCATTAGGATCAGAAGGAACACTCTTAGTAGCAAATAATTTCATAAGTTCATCCATCTTTCCACTCAAAACATTATTTTCTTCTATCACATGCACCTTTTTATTAGTAGATCTTTCAGTGTGCCATTGAAAATAATTAACCATAATATTATCTAGGAGTTTAGTAGCTTCTCCTAAAGTGATTTCCATAAAAGTGCCTCCCGCGGCCGAATCTAAAAGATTTCTAGAAGCAAAATTCAATCCGGCATAAATTTTTTGTATAATCATCCACAAATTCAAACCATGCGTAGGGCAATTACGTATCATTAATTTCATCCTCTCCCAAGCTTGTGCAACATGTTCATGATCAAGTTGCTTAAAATTCATAATATCGTTTCTAAGAGAGATGATCTTAGCGGGAGGAAAATACTTAGAGATAAAAGCATCTTTGCACTTATTCCAAGAATCAATACTACTTTTAGGCAAAGATGAAAACCAAGCTTTAGCAGGATCTCTAAGCGAAAAAGGAAATAGCTTCAATTTAACAATATCATTGTCCACATCTTTCTTCTTTTTCATATCACACAAATCAACGAAGCTATTTAGATGAGTAGCGGCATCTTCACTAGGAAGGCCGACGAATTGATCTTTCATGACAAGATTCAACAAAGCAGCATTGATTTCACAAGATTCAGTATCGGTAAGAGGAGCAATCGGAGTGCTAAGGAAATCATTATTGTTGGTATTGGTAAAGTCACACAATTTAGTATTATCTTGAGCCATCGTGACAAGCAAGCAATCCAACACACGAGCAAACAAGAAGCAAGCAGAAAAGAAAAGGCGAACGGAAAAGAGAGGGCGAATAAAACGGCAAGGGTGAAGTGGGGGAGAGGAAAACGAGAGACAAATGGCAAATAATGTAATGCGGGAGATAAGGGTTTGTGATGGGTACTTGGTATGTTGACTTTTGCGTAGACTCCCCGGCAACGGCGCCAGAAATCCTTCTTGCTACCTCTTGAGGACTGCGTTGGTTTTCCCTTGAAGAGAAAAGGGTGATGCAGCAAAGTAGCGTAAGTATTTCCCTCAGTTTTTGAGAACCAAGGTATCAATCCAGTAGGAGGCCACGCACGAGTCCCTCGCACCTACACAAACAATTAAAGCCTCGCAACCAACGCGATAAGGGGTTGTCAATCCCTACACGGTCACTTACGAGAGTGAGATCTGATAGATATGATAAGATAATATTTTTGGTATTTTATGATAAAGATGCAAAGTAAAGAAAGAAAAATAAAAACGGCGCCAGAAATAGCTTGTTGCCGGGAGATTAATATGATGGAAAATAGACCCGGGGGCCATAGGTTTCACTAGTGGCTTCTCTCGAGAGCATAAGTATTTACGGTGGGTGAACAAATTACTGTTGAGCAATTGACAGAATTGAGCATAGTTATGAGAATATCTAGGTATGATCATGTATATAGGCATCACATCCGAGACAAGTAGACCGACTCCTGCCTGCATCTACTACTATTACTCCACACATCGACCGCTATCCAGCATGCATCTAGAGTATTAAGTTCATAAGAACAGAGTAACGCTTTAAGCAAGATGACATGATGTAGAGGGATAAACTTGTGCAATATGATATAAACCCCATCTTGTTATCCTCGATGGCAACAATACAATACGTGCCTTGCTGCCCCTACTGTCACTGGGAAAGGACACCGCAAGATTGAACCCAAAGCTAAGCACTTCTCCCATTGCAAGAAAGATCAATCTAGTAGGCCAAACCAAACTGATAATTCGAAGAGACTTGCAAAGATAACCAATCATACATAAAAGAATTCAGAGAAGATTCAAATATTGTTCATAGATAAACTTGATCATAAACCCACAATTCATCGGTCTCAACAAACACACAGCAAAAGAAGATTACATCGAATAGATCTCCACAAGAGAAAGGGAGAACATTGTATTGAGATCCAAAAAGAGAGAAGAAGCCATCTAGCTAATAACTATGGACCCGAAGGTCTGAGGTAAACTACTCACACATCATCGGAGAGGCTATGGTGTTGATGTAGAAGCCCTCCGTGATCGATGCCCCTCCGGCGGAGCTCTGGAACAGGCCCCAAGATGGGATCTCACGGGTACAAAAGGTTGCGGCGGTGGAATTAGGTTTTTGGCTCCGTATCTGGTAGTTTGGGGGTACGTAGGTATATATAGGAGGAAGGAGTACGTCGGTGGAGCAACAGGGGGACCCACGAGGGTGGAGGGCGCGCCCTGGGGGGGTAGGCGCGCCCCCTACCTCGTGCCCTCCTGGTTGATGTCTTGACGTAGGTTCCAAGTCCTCTGGATCATGTTCGTTCCGAAAATCACGTTGCCGAAGGTTTCATTCCGTTTGGACTCCGTTTAATATTCTTTTTCTGCGAAACACTGAAATAGGCAAAAAACAGCAATTCTGGGCTGGGCCTCCGGTTAATAGGTTAGTCCCAAAAATAATATAAAAGTGTATAATAAAGCCCAATAATGTCCAAAACAGAATATAATATAGCATGGAAAAATAAAAAATTATAGATACGTTGGAGACGTATCAGTCACCTCCATAAACGAGAAACATATCCTTAGTCCTTTTCAGGTATTTCAGGATGTTCTTGATCGTTTTCCAGTGATCCACTCCTGGATTACTTTGGTACCTCCCTGCTAAACTTATAGCAAGGCACACATCAGGTCTGGTACACAACATTGCATACATGATAGAGCCTATGGCTGAAGCATAGGGAACGTCTTTCATTTTCTCTCTATCTTCTGCAGTGGTCGGGCATTGAGTCTTACTCAACTTCACACCTTGCAACACAGGCAAAAACCCTTTCTTTACTTGATCCATTTTGAACTTCTTCAAAACTTTGTCAAGGTATGTGCTTTGTGAAAGTCCAATTAAGCGTCTTGATCTATCTCTATAGATCTTGATGCCCAATATGTAAGCAGCTTCACCGAGGTCCTTCATTGAAAAACTCTTATTCAAGTATCCTTTTATGCTATCCAGAAATTATATATCATTTCCAATCAACAATATGTCATCCACATATAAGATTAGAAATGCTACAGAGCTCCCACTCACTTTCTTGTAAATACAGGCTTCTCCAAAAGTCTGTATAAAACCATATGCTTTGATCACACTATCAAAGCGTTTATTCCAACTCCGAGAGGCTTGCACCAGTCCATAAATGGATCGCTGGAGCTTGCACACTTTGTTAGCTCCCTTTGGATCGATAAAACCTTCAGGTTGCATCATATACAACTCTTCTTCTAGAAATCCATTCAGGAATGCAGTCTTTACATCCATTTACCAAATTTCATAATCATAAAATGCGGCAATTGCTAACATGATTCAGACGGACTTAAGCATCGCTACGGGTGAGAAGGTCTCATCGTAGTCAATCCCTTGAACTTGTCGAAAACCTTTCGCAACAAGTCAAGCTTTATAGACAGTAACATTACCATCAGCGTCTGTCTTCTTCTTGAAGATCCACTTATTCTCAATTTCTTGCCGATCATCGTGCAAGTTAACAAAAGTCCACACTTTGTTCTCATACATGGATCCCTTCTCAGATTTCATGGCCTCAAGCCATTTTGCGGAAACTGGGCTCACCATCGCTTCTTCATAGTTCGTAGGTTCGTCATGGTCTAGTAACATGACCTCCAGAACAGGATTACCATACCACTCTGGTGCGGATCTCGCTCTGGTTGACCTACGAGGTTCGGTAGTAACTTGATTTGAAGCTTCATGATCATCATCATTAGCTTCCTCACTAATTGGTGTAGGTGTCATAGGAATCGGTTTCTGTGATGAACTACTTTCCAATAAGGGAGCAGGTACAATTACCTCATCAAGTTCTACTTTCCTCCCACTCACTTCTTTCGAGAGAAACTTCTTCTCTAGAAAGGATCCATTTTTAGTAACGAATGTTTTGCCTTCGGATCTGTGATAGAAGGTGTACCCAACAGTTTCCTTTGGGTATCCTATGAAGACACATTTCTCCGATTTGGGTTCGAGCTTATCAGGTTGAAGCTTTTTCACATAAGCATCGCGGCCCCAAACTTTAAGAAACGACAACTTTGGTTTCTTGCCAAACCACAGTTCATAAGGTGTCATCTCAACGGATTTTGATGGTGCCCTATTTAACGTGAATGCAGCTGTCTCTAGAGCATAACCCCAAAACGATAGCGGTAAATCAGTAAGAGACATCATAGATCGCACCATATCTAGTAAAGTACGATTACGACGTTCGGACACACCATTACGCTGTGGTGTTCCGGGTGGCGTGAGTTGCGAAACTATTCCGCATTGTTTCAGATGTAGACCAAACTCATAACTCAAATATTCTCCTCCACGATCAGATCGTAGAAACTTTATTTTCTTGTTACGATGATTTTCAACTTCACTCTGAAATTCTTTGAACTTTTCAAATGTTTCAGACTTATGTTTCATTAAGTAGATATACCCATATCTGCTTAAATCATCTGTGAAGGTGAGAAAATAACGATACCCGCCGCGAGCCTCAACATTCATTGGACCACATACATCAGTATGTATGATCTCCAACAAATCAGTTGCTCGCTCCATAGTTCCGGAGAAAGGCGTTTTAGTCATCTTGCCCATGAGGCACGGTTCACAAGTACCAAGTAATTCATAATCAAGTGATTCCAAAAGTCCATCAGTATGGAGTTTCTTCATGCGCTTTACATCAATATGACCCAAACGGCAGTGCCACAAATAAGTTGCACTATCATTATCAACTCTGCATCTTTTGGCTTCAACATTATGAATATGTGTATCACTACTTTCGAGATTCAACAAAAATAGACCACTCTTCAAGGGTGCATGACCATAAAAGATATTACTCATATAAATAGAACAACCATTATTCTCAGATTTAAATGAATAACCATCTCGCATCAAACAAGATCCAGATATAATGTTCATGCTCAACGCTGGCACCAAATAACAATTATTCAGGTCTAAAACTAATCCCGAAGGTAGATGTAGAGGTAGCGTGCCGACGGCGATCACATCGACTTTGGAACCATTTCCCACGCGCATCGTCACCTCGTCCTTAGCCAGTCTTCGCTTAATCCGTAGTCCCTGTTTCGAGTTGCAAATATTAGCAACATAATCAGTATCAAATACCCAGGTGCTACTGCGAGCTCTGGTAAGGTACACATCAATAACATGTATATCACATATACCTTTGTTCACCTTGCCATCCTTCTTATCCGCCAAATACTTGGGGCAGTTCCGCTTCCAGTGACCAGTCTGCTTACAGTAGAAGCACTCAGTCTCAGGCTTAGGTCCAGACTTGGGTTTCTTCTCTTGAGCAGCAACTTGTTGCTGTTCTTCTTGAAGTTCCCCTTCTTCTTCCCTTTACCCTTTTTCTTGAAACTGGTGGTCTTATTGACCATCAACACTTGATGCTCCTTCTTGATTTCTACCTCCGCAGCCTTTAGCATTGGGAAGAGCTCGGGAATTGTCTTATCCATCCCTTGCATATTATAGTTCATCACGAAGCTCTTGTAGCTTGGTGGCAGTGATTGAAGAATTCTGTCAATGACACTATCATCCGAAAGATTAACTCCCAGTTGAATCAAGTGATTGTTATACCCATACATTTTGAGTATATGTTCACTGACAGAACTATTCTCCTCCATCTTGCAGCTGTAGAACTTATTGGAGATTTCATATATCTCTATCCGGGCATTTGCTTGAAATATTAACTTCAACTCCTGGAACATCTCATATGCTCCATGACGTTCAAAACGTCGTTGAAGCCCCGGTTCTAGGCTGTAAAGCATGGCACACTGAACTATCGAGTAGTCATCAGCTTTGCTCTGCCAGACGTTCTTAACGTCGTCAGTTGCATCTGCAGCAGGCCTGGCACCCAGCGGTGCTTCCAGGACATAATTCTTCTGTGCAGCAATGAGGATAATCCTCAAGTTACGGACCCAGTCCGTGTAATTGCTACCATCATCTTTCAACTTTGCTTTCTCAAGGAACGCATTAAAATTTAACGGAACAACATCACGGGCCATCTATCTACAAACAACATAGACAAGCAAAATACTATCAGGTACTAAGTTCATGATAAATTTAAGTTCAATTAATCATATTATTTAAGAACTCCCACTTAGATAGATATCTCTCTGATCATCTAAGTGATCATGTGATCCAAATCAACTAAACCATGTCCGATCATCACGTGAGATGGAGTAGTTTTCAATGGTGAACATCACTATGTTGATCATATCTACTATATGATTCACGCTCGACCTTTCGGTCTCAGTGTTCCGAGGCCATATCTGCATATGCTAGGCTCGTCAAGTTTAACCCGAGTATTCTGCGTGTGCAAAACTGGCTTGCACCCGTTGTAGACAAACGTAGAGCTTATCACACCTGATCGTCACGTGGTGTCTCGGCATGACGAACTTTGGCAACGGTGCATACTCAGGGAGAACACTTTTATCTTGAAATTTAGTGAGAGATCATCTTATAATGCTACCGTCAATCAAAGCAGAATAAGATGCATAAAGGATAAACATCACATGCAATCAATATAAGTGATATGATATGGCCATCATCATCTTGTGCTTGCGATCTCCATCTCCGAAGCATCGTCATGATCACCATCGTCACCGGCGTGACACCTTGATCTCCATCGTAGCATCGTTGTCGTCTCGCCAACTATTGCTTCTACGACTATCGCTACCGCTTAGTGACAAAGTAAAGCATTACAGGGCGATTGCATTACATACAATAAAGCGACAACCATATGGCTCCTGCTAGTTGCCGATAACTCGGTTACAAAACATGATCATCTCATACAATAAAATATAGCATCATGTCTTGACCATATCACATCACAACATGCCCTGCAAAAACAAGTTAGACGTCCTCTACTTTGTTGTTGCAAGTTTTACGTGGCTGCTACGGGCCGAGCAAGAACCGTTCTTACCTACGCATCAAAACGACAACGATAGTTCATCAAGTTGGTGCTGTTTTAACCTTCTCAAGGACCGGGCGTAGCCACACTCGGTTCAACTAAAGTTGGAGAAACTGACACCCGCCAGCCACCTGTGTGCAAAGCACGTCGGTAGAACCAGTCTCGCGTAAGCGTACGCGTAATGTCGGTCCGGGCCGCTTCATCCAACAATACCGCCGAACCAAAGTATGACATGCTGGTAAGCAGTATGACTTGTATCGCCCACAACTCACTTGTGTTCTACTCGTGCATATAACATCTACGCATAAAACCAGGCTCGGATGCCACTGTTGGGGAACGTAGTAGTTTCAAAAAAATTCCTACGCACACACAGGATCATGGTGATGCATAGCAACGAGAGGGGAGAGTGTTGTCCACGTACCCTTGTAGACCGAAAGCTGAAGCGTTAGCACAATGTGGTTGATGTAGTCGTACGTCTTCACGATCCGACCGATCCAAGTACCGAACGTACGGCACCTCCGAGTTTAGCACATGTTCAGCTCGATGACGTCCCGCGAACTCCGATCCAGCAGAGCTTCACGGGAGAGTTCCGTTAGCACGACGGCGTGGTGACGGTGATGATGATGCTACCGACACAGGGCTTTGCCTAAGCACCGCTACGATATGATCGAGGTGGAATATGGTGGAGGGGGGCACTGCACACGGCTAAGAGATCAAGAGATCAATTGTTGTCTCTAGAGGTGCCCCCTGCCCCCGTATATAAAGGACCAGGGGGGAGGAGTCGGCCGGCCAGGGGAGGGCGCGCCAGGGAGGAGTTCTACTCCCACCGGGAGTAGGACTCCCTCTTTTCCTAGTTGGAGTAGGAGGGGGAAAGGAAGGGAAGGAGAGAGGGGAAAAGGAAAGGGGGCGCCACCCCCTCCTTGTCCAATTCGGACTAGAGGGGGAGGGGGCGCGCAGCCAGCCCTAGCCACCCCTCCTCTTCTCCCCTAAGGCCCATCTTGGCCCGTTAAACTCCCCGGGGGGTTCCGGTAACCCCCCGGTACTCCGGTATATGTCCGAAACTCCCCGAAACCATTCCGGTGTCTGAACATAGTCGTCCGATATATCGATCTTTACGTCTCGACCATTTCAAGACTCCTCGTCATGTCCGTGATCACATCCGGGACTCCGAACAACCTTCGGTACATCAAAACACAAAAACTCATAATACAACCGTCACCGAAACTTTAAGCGTGCGGACCCTACGGCTTCGAGAACAATGTAGACATGACCGCGACACGTCTCCGGTCAATAACCAATAGAGGAACCTAGATGCTCATATTGGCTCCTACATATTCTACGAAGATCTTTATCGGCCAAACCGCATCACAACATACGTTGTTCCCTTTGTCATCGGTATGTTACTTGCCCGAGATTCGATCGTCGGTATCTCAATACCTAGTTCAATCTCGTTACCGGCAAGTCTCTTTACTCGTTCCGTAATACATCATCTCGCAACTAACTCATTAGTTACAATGCTTGCAAGGCTTATAGTGATGTGCATTACCGAGTGGGCCCTGAGATACCTCTCCGACAATCGGAGTGACAAATCCTAATCTCGAAATACGCCAACCCAACAAGTACCTTCGGAGACACCTGTAGAGCACCTTTATAATCACCCAGTTACGTTGTGACGTTTGGTAGCACACAAAGTGTTCCTCCGGTAAACGGGAGTTGCATAATCTCATAGTCATAGGAACATGTATAAGTCATGAAGAAAGCAATAGCAACATACTAAACGATCAAGTGCTAAGCTAACGGAATGGGTCAAGTCAATCACATCATTCTCCTAATGATGTGATCCCGTTAATCAAATGACAACTCATGTCTATGGCCAGGAAACATAACCATCTTTGATTAATGAGCTAGTCAAGTAGAGGCATACTAGTGACACTCTGTTTGTCTATGTATTCACACATGTATCATGTTTCCGGTTAATACAATTCTAGCATGAATAATAAACATTTATCATGATATAAGGAAATAAATAATAACTTTATTATTGCCTCTAGGGCATATTTCCTTCATCATCCTCATCTGCGGCGCCGAGACATGGTGTCGCACCATTATCGTGGAAAAGGGGATCTTCCTGGCCCTTATGCTTCTGGATCATTCGCCCTTGTCGCAGCTTGTCCCCCCCCCCCCCCAAAATATCACCAAAATGTCCGACTCAAGTTAGTTTTGGTAACACCGCCTGTTCGAGTTTCATTAATTTTTGAAGCCAAGCAGTTTTTTTTGCATGGTAATACGTGCCTCATTCATTTCATAAAGAACAAAGTACAAGTCACGTAAAGACCGACATGACAAAACTGAAAAGATCGTTTTCCTCTCGTCCCTGGCGGCTGGAACCCTAGCCGCCGCCAGGGGAGGCCGATCTTCCAACTCCGCTCTCCGGCGGCTCCCCTCCGCCGGCGACCTCGGTCGTCGGTGGTTAGGGGGGTCGCTGGATCCACGCGTGTGGATCATTTTTACTCTCTCATAGTCTAGGTTTTTAGGTTGTTCATCGTCTTTGTTTCGGCGGCGACGATGGCAACGCTGAATAAAGATTCTTCGGATCCTTTCCTGACGAAGCCATCGGTCCTATGGTTGGGGATGGATTTGGAAACCAGTCTGTTCAAGCAAGGATGGCGTGGCGGCGGCGGCATCCTCGTGGTGGACCTGTGTCCTCGGGCTCCGCCGTTGCTACGGCGTTTGCTCCAGCGTCGGCGCGGAGCTTGGGAGTTAGTCCAGGAGCGGATGCAGATTGTGGTCTGCATCGACGGCATCTGGAAGACGGAGCATGTGCTGGGCTCATGGTTCGTGGATGGCAGATATGGTTTCCTCCTTCGGCGTTTTAGTCGTGGTGGGGTGCTAGATCTGGAGTTCGATGGCGTGTCCGAGGTGTTGCCCCGGTCTGATTCGTTCAACGGTAATGGCTTCACTTCTGGTGAGCCACCTTGGAGGTCCGCAAAGCTGCATATCAGCGATGGAGCCGCGTCGAGCTCGGATGAGAAGGTGATTCGTCATTCTTTTCTTTGGTGGCTACTGTGGTGGTGCCGGAGGCAGGTGACGGGCATTGGTGTCAAACCAAGCAGGTTAAGGTAGCTGCATAGAATAAACAAGTGTATGTGTAACTTGGGCACATACGCCCAAGCTCTACACAAATAATCCCCTCATAAAGTAGTAATGGTTTTCTATATATGACTTTTTTTTACTTTATTTCACAAAGAGTACAAGATAGTTTGAACGTATACGAACGCTCTTATCCAAGATCTCTGCACAAACAATCCTCTTAAAAATTAACCGAGAGCCTTTCAATTACTTTACTTTACTTCTCGAAAAATAAAAGATAGGTAGAATTTAGATGCACACCCTCACGCAACTGTAAAAGCAAAGCCTTTTATTTACTTTACTTTTTTCAAAGACTAAAAGGTAGCTAGAACATAGAGGCACATCCTCACGCAAACTCTACAAGCAAGTAATTTTAATTACTTTGCTTTACTCATAAAAGAGTACAAGGTACCTAGTGTTGAAGTGTATATATATGTGGATTATGCAGCCTTTTTCGTCAGTTTGGACTTTTAGGCTGGTCATAGTGGGGAGTATCATATACTACCTTCATCCTGGTTTATTGGTCCCCTATATATTTTATGCTAAATTTTGATCAAATATTTAACTAACAAAATGTTAATGCATGTTAACAAAAATTATATCGTTGGATTTGTATTTGAACATAGTTTTCAATGATATAATTTTTTGTGACATGCATGAACATTTTGTTAGTTAAATTTATGGTCAAAATTTGGCAGAAAATACAATGAGGACTAATAAACCAAGACGGAGGTAGTACTAGTATCATGCAAATGATACTAGTGTATGATACCACATCCGTAGTGCATAGATAGATTAGTATCATAGGTTGTCTCATTTGGTATCATGCATGACACATAGTAGCATAACATTTATTATGATCGATATCTATGTATATTACTATAACACTTTCTCTCTTTTTAGTTGTCTGTCACGTAAGCATGTTTACGAGTCCCAAGTGCATGATACTGCTTATGTTACCCCACTATGACCAGTCTTAGTTGCATTGGCTAGTACATGAAGCTAACATGGTATTAGAGCCCTAGGATTTATTTTCTTGCACGCCCAACTCGTGCTCTTTCGATCCAATTTCTCGCGTCGGCCGTCGCAGCTCCTATCTCTGGCCGATTGCTGCTGCTACTCTGCTATACGCACGTTCCTGATCGTTGGCCGCCGTCGCCCCGATTCAGGACGTGTGTTCGTCCGTGTCAGGACGCCATCGATCGTTGGCCGCCGTCGCCCCGATTCCTCTACCTTTGTCTAGATTGAGTCAACAGATCAATTCCTTCTCCTATGGGTGCAGACTTTCGTCCACGCCCACCCGATTCCACCCAAGATCGGCCGCCGGTCGCCGGTTCCCGCTGCCGTCCGTGTTCGCCAGCCGCCGGCCACTGCCGTCCGCGTCCACTGGCCGCCGGTTCCCGCTGTCGTCCGATGGTTTCCGCCCAGGCTGCCACCCGCGTTCGGCGTTCGCCCGGTTCCGCTCAAGATCAGCCACCGGCCGCTAGTTCCCGTGCTTGATCGGCTGCTGGCAGCCGGTTCCCGTGCTCGATCGGCCGCCGGCCGCTCGATCCATCTCGCGCGCCTGCGTCGACTGCAAGGACGTGAATCGATCCACCTCTGTGTTTTTTTTTAGGGAAACCTCTGTGTTTCTGTGTGCGTGCGTGCGTGCTCCCTGCATGGCCCGCTTTGCTTTGGGCTGCTGGTGGGCAGCCCGCAAAGTGCTTTTTACCGGTGCAGGGAGGTATCGGTGCCTCTCTCACCAATAGGATGTTGCCAACTCAAAAGTTGTATTCATGTATTTCTCTCCTTTGTTCATTTAACTCCATTGTATTTGATCAGCTGGGGTCCTACCAACATGCATTTCACTCTTTTCACGTACACCTGACGCACCTCTCACTTCAGACGTACAGACCATGTCAGTTCATTTTCTCCAACCAATCAACCTCTCTCACTTTAAACTTATTTGATTTTTTTGTCAAGTAGATTTGAATTAAAAAAACAGAAATATATTTCACAAAGGGCGGAACTTTGTATTTCAAAAGTGTAATGTATTTGAAACGAGTGAAATTAGTTTTAAATTCAGTTTTTGAAACAAGTGAAATATAGGAGTATTTCAGTTGAGTGAGCATAATATATTTCTCAAATGAAAATGAGCGTAATGTGTTTTCTGAAACTAGTGAAATCTATATTTTTTTGTAATGATTGAAAACAATTTTTTGAAATAAGTGAAATATACTTTTTCAATTGAGTGAGTGTAATGTGTTTCCTGGAATGAGTGAAATAAGTTATTTTAAAGTGGTGAAATATAATCGATATTTTGTATGAAACTGCTTTTTCTAGTGTTTCAAATTGATATTTTTGATGAGTGAAATACATTTCAATATTTTTCGTAAATTCACAGTGAAATTAGTTTTGCAAATGAGTCTAATGTGTTTTCTGAAACGAGTGAAACCAATTTTTGAAACAAGTGAAATTTTTTTTTTAACCGATAGTTTTCCTGAAATGAGTTTCCTGAGATGAGTGAAATTTGTTTTCCATGCACATGACACATATTTCGGTGTGAAATACGTTAAATATAGTGAAATGTGATCTCTCAAATGAGTGAAATTCATCTTTTGTAAGTGGGTGTAATGTGTTTTTCGAATCTAGTGAAATGTGAACCTGACTGAAGGTTTGCTGAAACTAGTGAAATATGAAACTGATTGAAATGTGTTTTCTGAAATGAGTGAAACGACTAAATTCAAACTAGTCAAAGTGTATCCAAGATTGATCTTTTTTTAAAGGTCTTGTCGCCCTGAATTCAAAAATAAAAAAAATTCAAAACTGGATATTTAGTTTAAAAGTTATCAACCTTTTAAAAATGCCACATAAAAAACAAAGTGCATGTATTTAGTGTTTGCATGCAGCCGTGATGCACATGTTTGCTCTCACCTGACACCTGACAAAAGGTGCTGCTGTGGCCCCTATCCAACAGAGTATATGTGTTTGTATAACATTTGTATTGCTAAAAGAAAGAAATAAAGACATGGTGGGGTCTTCAACCAGATCAATCTCAAAGCAAGGTTTAATGGTGGATGCTCCACCGGTAGCTCCCGCCTTCGGTAAAAGTACTTTTTCGGTGGGCAGCCGGGCTACTCTGCCAGTTTGACCTGATTCGTTCGGCTGCGGCTTGAGTTCTTTCCTAACAGAAAAAAAGAGAAAGAGTAAAAATAGAAAAAAGTGAGAAACGGTAAAAAAAGGGTACAATGCTTTCACTAGGTACACTTCTCCCTCGCTGTCCGACGTTTTTTGATCGTACTGCGTACATTGATCCCATCTCGTATGTGCGCCTTCCGTCGGTGCTTGGTGCTCGTCCGCTTGGATGTGTTGGTTGTCGCTCTATTTCGACACCTTTTATGACTTTCACCGGTGCCGCTAGCCGCTCTACACCGACTCTTCTCATGACTCCTGAACCCGATGATTGTCACCCTATGTCGACTCCCTTTATGAGTTCTGCATGCGGTGGTGACCGCTCTATGTCGACCGCCGTGGCTTCTACCCACGGTTATAGCCGCTCCATGTTGACTCGTTCTACGTCGACTGATACGTCTTCAATGTATGTATAATTTTTATTGTTCCATGCTATTACATTATCTACTTTGGATGTTCTCTATGCATTAATATGCTATTTTATATTATTTTTGAGACTAACCTATTAACCTAGTGCCCAGTGCCAGTTTCTGTTTTTTTCCTTGTTTTTGACTTTTACAGAAAATCAATATCAAACGGAGTCCAAATGGAATAAACTTTGCGGTGATTTTTCTTGGAGCAGAAGACATCCACGAAGCTTCGGGAAGAGGCCAGAAGACCCACGAGGTGGCCACAAGCCGACAGGGGGCGCCGGGGGGGGGGGGGGGACGCCCCTAGGGCTTGTGGGCCCCTCATGGCTCTTGTAACCCTAACTCCAGCTCTATAAATACCCAAATATTCCCCCTACGTCAGAGGGGACGCCAAAAATACTTTTCCACCGCCGCAAGCTTCTGTTCTCATGAGATTCCATCTTGGGGCCTTTTCCGGTACTCCACCGGAGGGGGATTCGATCACGGAGGGCATCTACATCAACCTTGACGCCCTACCGATGATGTGTGAGTAGTTTAGCACAGACCTACGGGTCCATAGCTAGTAGTTGGATGGCTTCTTCTCTCACTTTGATCTTCAATACAATGTTCTCCTTGATGATCTTGGAGATCTATTCAATGTAATCTTTTTTTGCGGTGTGTTTGTTGAGATCCGATGAATTATGAATTTATGATCAAATTATCTATGAATATTATTTGAGTCTTCTGTGAACACTTTTATGCATGATTAAGATAGCTTTGTATTTATCTTTGATCTATCGATTTGGTTTGACCAACTAGATTGGTTTTTCTTGCAATGGGAGAGGTGCTTTGTGATGAGTTCAATCTTGCGGTGTCCTCACCCAGTGACAGAAAGGGTAGCGAGACACGTATTGTATTGTTGCCATTAAGGATAACAAGATGGGGTTTATATCATATTGCTTGAGTTTATCCCTCTACATCATGTCATCTTGCTTAAAGCGTTGCTTTGTTCTTGTGAACTTAATATACTAGATGCAGGCAGGAGCCGGTCGATGTGTGGAGTAATAGTAGTAGATGCAGAATCGTTTCAGTCTACTTGTCACGGACGTGATGCCTATATTCATGATCATTTCCTTAGATATCGACATAACTTTGCGCTTTTCTATCAATTGCTCAACATTAATTTGTTCACCCACCATTTTCTTTCTTCGAGAGAGAAGCCTCTAGTGAAACCTATGCCCCCCGGGTCTATTCCTTATCATATACTTTCCGATCTATAAAACCAAAATCCCAAAAATACCTTGCTGCATTATTTGTATTTACTTTATTTTACCTTTTATTTATATATTAAATCTATCTCTATCAGATCTCACTCTTGCTAGTGACCGTGAAGGGATTGACAACCCCTTTTTCTCGTTGTGTGCAAGTGTTTATTAGTTTGTGTAGGTGCATCTATTAGGGACTTGCTTGGGCCTCCTACTGGATTGATATCTTGGTTCTTAACTGAGGGAAATTCTTATCTCTACTTTGCTGCATCACCCTTTCCTCTTCAACGGAAAAATCAACGCAACTCAGGAAGTAGCATCGACTCGTCACACAACCTGCATGGGTGATGGCAGACGCTCTTCATCGGCAGGTGGTTCTACCCCAACCTCTACCACTGTGTCCATGTCTGCGCACGAGATTGCGCAACTCCAATGCCTTCTTGCTGCTTGAGATTCTTTACCGAGAGGTTCTGGAGGTTCTGCGCCCGAGTTTTCTAGCACTGAGAGATCGCCTTCTACTCATTCAGGTACATCCTCATGGATTATTAATACTAGAGCGTCTTTTCATATGACTTATGATTCTTTGCCTTTGACCTCCATTTGACTTGTTGAGTTTTCTATTAGTGTTTTTACTGCTGATGGTACTCCCCTCTCTGTTGCTAGTCAAGGCACTCTTAGCACATCACCCTTTCATGTTCCCTATGTTGCTCATGTTCCTTGACTTAGCATGCAGATCTTTTCAGGTAGTCAGATTGTTGACTCTCGTTGTAGCGTCAATCTCGACTTTGATTCATGTTCTTTTTAGGATCGTCGCACGGGCGCTCTGCTTGGTGCTGGCCCCGAGGCCATGATGGTCTTCGTCTTCCCACTATGCCGCCACCGCCAGTCTCGTGGCCCTTGTTGCTGCATCTGCTAGCTCTTTTCAGCAGTGACATATTCGCCTTGGCCATTTATGTGGTTCTCATCTCTTGTCTTTAGTTCATCGTGGTGTTCTGGGGGCTGTCTTCGGTAACGATTCGTTCGATTGTCTGGGTTGTAGGCTTGGTAAGCAGATTCAGCTACCCTATCCTTATAGTGATCAGTGTCCGAGTGTCCTTTTGATCTCGTTCACTCAAATGTTTGGGGTCCGGCTCCTTTTGCTTCGAAAGGGGGTCATCACTACTATATTCTCTTTATAGACGATTTTACTCGCTACAGTTGGATCTATTTTATGTCTTCTTGTAGTGAGGTCTTATCTATATAAAAAAAATTGCTACCATGGTTCATACCCAGTTCTCCACTCCTATTCGTGTTTTTTCGCGCAGATTCTGTTGGTGAGTATCAGAGTCCAAGTTCTTGAGTTCAGGTCCTGACTTTTGCAGTTTATCAAAAAATTGTTGTTGCGCCCCTTCGTTCACGTATAGGCCTCTTGAGCCATACCTCTGAGTCTATCCACGTGTTGAATTTTCGCGTCACACGTGAGAGGGGGTGTTGGAGTGTATATGTGGATTGTCTAGCCCTTTCCATCTGTTCAGACTTTTGGTTGTGTTGGCTAGTGTATGAAGCTTAACACCTAGAATGTAGACGCAAATCCTCACACAAATATCTACAAGAAATTCTCCCACAAAATATCCTATGGTACATGGAAAAGGCAAAAGCATTGGAGTTAGATAAATATGTGAGGTCCACAAACTTGCAAAGGTAGACTCCATGACCCACAAACTTGCAAAGGTTTTAGACATAGTAGAACTAAAGCCGAGTACATGAGGTGCGGTTTCAGTACTACTAGGAACAAGGAGGAGGAGAAGGCTGGCCTCGATGGGCAGGTGGTGCCTCAGAAGGACATCTTTCGATATTTGGGATCAATGATGTAGAAGGATGAGAATATCGAGGAAGATGTGAACCATCGAACCAAAGCCAGATGGATGAAGTGGCACCAAGCTCCTGGTATTCTCTATGACAAGATAGTGCCACAAAATCTAAAAGGCAATTTCTATAGGACGGCGATTCGAACCGCAATGTTGTATGGCGCCGAGTGTTGGCCGACAAAAAGGCGACATGTTCAACAATTTGGTGTGGCGGATATGCGCATGTTGAGATGGATGTGTGGCCACACAAGGAAGAACCGAGTCTGGAATAATGATATAAGAGATAGATTTGGGGTATCACCGATTGAAGAGAAACTTGTCCAACATCGTCTGAGATGGTTTGGGTATAGCGCATGCCTCCAGAAGTGCCAGTGCATACGGATGGTAAAGCGTGCTGATAATGTCAAGTGAGGTCGGGGTAGACCGAACTTGGTATGGGAGGAGTCCGTAAAGAGAGATATGAAGGATTGAAGTATCACCAGAGAACTAGTGATGGACAGGGGTGCGTGGAAGCTTGCACTGGTAGAAAACAGGGCTTTGGTCTAGGCAGGGCAAGCCCATTAATCCCGATTCACTCATGAACCGGGACCAATGGGGGCATAGGTCCCGGTTCATGAGGCCAGGGTGCGGGCCGGGCCTCGGGGGCCATTGGTCCCGGTTCGTCTGAGACCATTGGTCCCGGTTCCAGACACAAACCGGGACCAATGGGCCTTGCTCCTGGGCCCACAACCTTTAGTCCCGGTTGGTGTCTGGAACCGGGACCAAAGGTGTGTTTTTTACCCACTAATATTCTACAATAGGAAAAAGAATCAACTAAAAAGCTTTAATAAAAATCTAATAGGAAAAGGAATCAACTAAAAAGAATCAATAAAAAATAAAATTTATGCAACTAAAAAGAATCATTTGTAGTGCTTTTCAATTTCATGGTCATTTAGCTCAAAAATATGAGTGAATGCATGAAACAGAACAAATGAAGTCAGAAAGGGTTGAAAATTGCTGATGTGGCTTTGAATGGTGCATTTTGAACATACAAAGAGTCTGGAGTTCAAATAAGTTCAAAATAATGAAATCCTTTTGTAACAGATGAGTTTTCGTCCGAAACCCTGATACTTCGAAAGAGATTGTCCGTTTTGTACACGAAGTGCATCCAGTTTTTCCCGTAACCCTCTCAACTTTTTAGCACATGCTATGTGGGTGAAATGATGATAGCATGCCAACTTTCAACCTTTTCAGAGTTCATTTGTAGTGCTTTTCAATTTCATGGTCATTTAGCTCAAAAATATGAGTGAATGCATGAAAAAGAACAAATGAAGTCAGAAAGGGTTGAAAAATGCTGATGTGGCTTTGAATGGTGCATTTTGAACACACAAAGAGTCTGTAGTTCAAATAAGTAAAAAATGAAATCCCTTTGTAACAGATGAATTTTCGTCCGAAACCCTGATACTTTGAAAGAGATTGTCCGTTTTGTACACGAAGTGCTTCCAGTTTTTGCCGTAACCCTCTCAACTTTTTAGCACATGCTATGTGGGTGAAATGATGATACCATGCCAACTTTCAACATTTCAAAGATCATTTGTAGTGCTTTTCAGTTTCATGGTCATTTAGCTCAAAAATATGAGTGAATGCATGAAAAAGAACAAATGAAGTCAGAAAGGGTTGAAAATTGCTGATGTGGCTTTGAATGGTGCATTTTGAACACACAAAGAGTCTGGAGTTCAAATAAGTTCAAAATAATGAAATCCCTTTGTAACAGATGAGTTTTCGTTCGAAACCCTGATACTTCGAAAGAGATTGTCTGTTTTGTACACGAAGTGCATCGAGTTTTTGCCGTAACCCTCTCAACTTTTTAGCACATGCTATGTGGGTGAAATGATGATATTATGCCGACTTTCAACCTTTTCAGAGTTTATTTGTAGTGCTTTTCAATTTCATGGTCATTTAGCTCAAAAATATGAGTGAATGCATGAAAAAGAACAAATGAAGTCAGAAAGGGTTGAAAATTGCTGATGTGGCTTTGAATGGTGCATTTTTAACACACAAAAAGTCTGGAGTTCAAATATGTTCAAAATAATGAAATCCCTTTGTAACAGATGAGTTTTCGTCCGAAACCCTGATACTTCGAAAGAGATTGTCCGTTTTGTACACGAAGTGCATCCAGTTTTTCCCGTAACCCTCTCAACTTTTTAGCACATGCTATGCGGGTGAAATGATGATGCCATGTGAACTTTCAACCTTTTCAGAGATCATTTGTAGTGCTTTTCAATTTCATGGTCATTTAGCTCAGAAAAATGAGTGAATGCATGAAAAAGAACAAATGAAGTCAGAAAGGGTTGAAAAATGCTGATGTGGCTTTGAATGGTGCATTTTGAACACACAAAGAGTCTGGAGTTCAAATAAGTTTAAAATAATGAAATCCCTTTGTAACAGATGAGTTTTTGTCCGAAACCCTGATACTTCAAAAGAGATTGTCCGTTTTGTACACGAAGTGCATCTAGTTTTTGCCGTAACTCTCTCAACTTTTTAGCACATGCTATGTGGGTGAAATGATGATAGCATGCCAACTTTCAACCTTTTCAGAGTTCATTTGTAGTGCTTTTAAATTTCATGGTCATTTAGCTCAAAAAAATGAGTGAATGCATGAAAAAGAACAAATGAAGTCAGAAAGGGTTGAAAATTGCTGATGTGGCTTTGAATGGTGCATTTTGAACACACAAAAAGTCTGAAGTTCAAATAAGTTCAAAATAATAAAATCCCTTTGTAACAGATGAGTTTTCGTCCGAAACCTTGATACTTCGAAAGAGATTGTTCGTTTTGTACATGAACTGCATCCTAGTTTCCCCGTAACCCTCTCAACTTTTTAGCACATGCTATGTGGGTGAAATGATGATACCATGCCAACTTTCAACCTTTTCAGAGTTCATTTGAAGTGCTTTTGAATTTCAGGGTCATATAGCTCAAAGAATGAACTAATATAAAAAAGAATGAAGTAGAAAACTTTTATGAAACTCTAATAGCAAAAATAATAAACTAAATTTTATGCAACTAAAATTATCAAAGTATTTTCTGTTCAAAGCATTAAAAGCAAAAGAATTTTCATGAAGAACTTTTTTTGTTAGGAACTTTAATAGCAAAAAGAATTATCATAAAGATTTTTTTGTTAGAAACTAAAATAACAAAAACTGTTTTTGAATATAATGATAAAACACAGTAATATTAAATAGCAGGAAAAAGAATCACTCCAAAATCTATTTTTATAGTAAAGTTAAGCAGAAACTAGTGATTCACACAAATTTCAAATAATTCAAATTTAAGCTATTCAAATTTGAAAACTAATGGCACTAACAGAAAGTTCATATTTTTCTAACCTAAAAGCAAAAAGAATTAAAAATAAAGCAAAAAACAAAAGAAAATAAATAATGCAAAAAACAAAACAAAAAAACTGGAAAAATGCCACCCACTGGGCCACCACGGCCTGAATACGACTAGAATTCCACCCATGGGACAGGATTCAGGCCCGCAGAAGGCCCAGTAGGCCCACAGGCAGATATAGTGTGTTTAGGCCCGTAAGCCTGCATTTTAGAGGAGCTTGAGAGGGCAGCGGGAGTGGGGCTTATAAACCACTCCGAGCCCCTCTCAACTAGCGTGGTGGGACTAAAGTTTTGGCCGCGGTAGCAGCACACCCCTTTCGTCCCGGTTGGTGCCACCAACCGGGACCAATACCCACCTTTGGTCCCGGTTGGTGGTACCAATTGAGACTAATGCCCCCTTTAGTCCCGGTTGATGCCACCAACCGGGACCAAAGGTCTCTGTTTCCTGCCCTTTGGGCTGCTGAAAAGAGGTCTTTGGTCCTGGTTGGTGGTACGAACCGGGACCAAAAGGGTGCATTGGTCCCGGTTCGTGCCAAGAACCGGGACTAAAGCTTCATGTATATAAGGAACACTTGTGAAAATTTTGGTTTTCATCTTGCAGTTTGCCCACGCCGACGCCGTCCACTGCCCACGCCGTCGCCGTCCGCCGCCCACGACGATGTCGTCCGCCGCCCACGCCGTCGCCGTCGCCCGTGCCCCTGCCCCCGCGCGCCCGCCCGGATCCTGCACGTCGACGCCGTCCGCCGCCCCCACCGTCGCCGTCGTCGATGCCCTCGCCGCCCCCGCCGTCGCCCTCGCCGGCCGGCCCCGCTGTGAGCCACCGCCGCCCCGGCTCTCTTTTTTTCAATTTTTTTTCATATTTGTATTTTTTCCATGTATATATACTTGTAATTTGTACAGATTATTATGTATAGTCATAGTACTAAATCATTAAATTATGTAATTTTTTCACAGAGTAAAAATTTTCTATATGAAGAATGCATTAGGCAAAACCTTTACTTTTTTCCTAAATTTTCTATTTTAACATTTCTTTAAAAAAACCAAGCAATACTACTTTATTTGAACATTCTCTGATTTAGGTTAGTGCATTAGATATTAGGTTAGTGTGCATTTTAGGGTAGTTGAATTACATGTTTTTTAGTAAGTGTTTAATAGAATTAGTTAGAAAAATAATAGAACTAGTTAAACTAGTTTATTTTTAGTAAGTACTACTTTATTTTATTTATAGTAAGTGCTTAGTTGAATTAGTTGATTTAATAAAACTAGTTTATTTTACTATAGAAGTAGTTTATTTTTAGTAAGTACTACTTTATTTTATTTATAGTAAGTGCTTAGTTGAACTAGTTGATTTAATAAAAATAGTTTATTTTACTATCGAAGTAGTTTATTTTTAGTAAGAAAATTAATAGAACTAGTTTATTTTTTTAGTTAAACGATATGTCCTTTTTTAGAAAGATAATTAAACGATATTCCGGGTTGACTTTAAGTCTGTCGAGGCTCCACCATATATGAGAGGACGAAGAATCCCGACTATTGTCGTGGGGGTAGCTTCTCCTTCGTTCCCATGTACTAGACAATTCGGTGTAATGAACTCGGGAACGAAAGGAGGAGCTACCATCACCGACGGTCGCAAATGTCAGAGAGGAATCAGTGAGGGAGAGTCTCCACCATATATGTGAGGACGAAGAATCCCGACAGTTGTCGTGGGTGTAGCTTCTCCTTTGTTCCCGTGTGCTAGACAATTTGGTGTAATGCACTCGGGAACGAAAGGAGGAGCTACCATCACCGACGGTCGAATATATACACAACGTGAGCTGAGAGTTTTCAAGAAAAGACCCGACAGACCGATAGTCAACCCGTGATGAATAATAATGATCTAATTTAGTTTTTGTAGTACATATATTTAACCGTACAAGTTTAATCTTTGAATTATGAACATAGGAAATGTCGTATTCGGACGACGAAAGTCTCCCGGGGGAGTGCGACTGGTGCAACGACGACCGAGGTCTGTGCGACAGGCCTCACCTGGACGAAGATCAGCGCTTTAGCATTAAGCTCCATGAGACCTTCGATGTTGAAACGGTACACAACGTCGACAAGTGTTTTTTCCGTAATTAATTAATCACGACTTCAACTATTTCAACGTGTAATTTTCATCTTTTACGATTTGACTAGCTTATTCCATGCCATGCAAGACGCTATGTCTTGGAGAGGATGGGTTTTGAAGACCATGAAAGTTTCGAAACAAAGAAAATTCACCTAAGGACCCATCATGGTATGGATTTTGAAGTAAATCTGTACAATTCTCAGAGCGTAATCCATTTTGGTTGCCCAAATTGGAAAGCACTTTGCAAGATGTATGATTTTTATGAGGATATGATTGTCACCATGGATCTTGGTGATCCTGACATCGAGCAAGACAATATGGACATTTGGGTCCTTGTTGATACGCTTCCAATTCTACCGCTATGTGAGTTTTCAAACATAGTTATTAACTAATTTATATTGTTTATTTCAAAATAGTTGACAGCTTATTTCCATTGACAGCTTATTTTCATTCTTCAAACAATGTGCGGAAGATGGTAGACAAAACCCACTACACCGATGACTCCGAACTAACTTATCAGGAGAAAAATCATCTGATCGCATTTTGTACTGACCTTGAGAATTACAATACCTATTATCATATTTCTCCAAATTATGGTCAATACGTGCCACTAGTGCACGTGTTAAACCACGATAACTTCCATGGAGATACCCTGGTAAGATTATTTACTATTACGACATCCGTGCATCTTTTGCATACTTCTAAAACTAGTACATCATTGCTAACTACGAAGTTATTACTATGTTTTTAACAGAAAATCCCGATGGATTGTGTGCCTCATTTGATGTATCAGAATGGTCGCCTTGATGTTTTGAACATACAGCCAAGTCATCCTACGAATCTCACCTGTCCATACCGGATTTCTAAAACCGGTGAACACATGGTAATCAAAGAATGGAAAAAATGTATTGACAGTCATAAGGAGGTTCTTGAAAGCAAAAGGACGCGAAGCGCAAGAATTGGAGACAGGATGATCTCCATTCTCCATAATGGAGAGTCAGGGCCTATATTGTTTTATGCTATTTTACCTTAAAGAGGGTATTTAGGTCCTACCTAATACTGATGATCATGTGCTAAGAACAATTAAGTAGGGTTGGTTCGATGACTATGAGGATGATGATCGTATGACTTGTTATTAATAACGAGTAGAAGTTGTATGATGATGATTAGTAGGACTTGTTATTATGATGATGCATGATGCGAGCATGAAGAGTTATTATATATCAGTGGGTGAAATGAACATGGATTGGATTGAAGTGAAGGCAACATATGGTGCATGTCGAAAGTAGTACTAATCCAAACTTGATCAAGTTAGGATTAGTATTTCTTTCGACATGCACCACATGTTGCCTTCACTTCAATCTAAGCCATGTTTAGGCATAACAGTAGCATTGATAAACCAAGCACGGAGATAAGAGAGGACACTTCTCTTTATTAACTAGCTAACACCCTAAATTAACCCCCCAAAACCACCAAAACCCACCCTCTTAAAAAAACAAAAACCTCAGCTCTTGCCAGCTGCTGACGCGTGGATGCCTTTTGGTCCTGTTGGTGCTATCAACCGGGACCAAAGGCCCTCCTGCCCGGGCTCGCCGCAGCGGCCACGTGAAGGCCCATCTGTCCCGGTTGATGTAAGAACCGAGACTAAAGGTATGGGGCTTTAGTACCGACCCTTTAGTCCCGGTTCCTGAACCGGGACAAATGGGTCTCTAGAACTGAGACAAATGGGCCTTTTTCTACTAGTGTTGCTATCCATGTGTCAGAACCATGAGTTGGTTGCAAGATCTTATGTGTTTCACCTCTAGCATACCCCAACTTGTTTAGGACTATTTCATATGTTAATCCAGATTTCCACTCTAATTATATTGTGTCGTCGTCATGATGGGAACAAACCGTTCAAGGTTTTCTTCTAACAGACTACATTCTTAGATAGATAATTCGGTTTGGACGTTAACATCTATTTTCTCTCTGAATTTTAGTGTAGGGTGGTCTTGGCTCTAGAACTTCATTGTTGGACATGGTGTGGATGATGATAATTACTGTGAATCTGGGCTCGCTCTAATCCGGATTAAAGGCTTGGGATCAAAAAACATGCAAGCAATTCAAGTTTATACAGTAAATTCAAAATCATAAATTTATCTGCAATTAAGCTTGCATATCTCTATCATCTGCTATGTCTATATCTCTACCATTCCTTCACTGGGAGGCTTCATAATTAATTTTGTCATACTTATATATTCTACATGATGAAAACAGTGTGTCCACATGGATTAGGAACCTTACGGCCTCACTGAATCACGACTTGGTTGAGAGGCAGCTACAGTGTATTCTTTCCTAGGCGAATATAGATATTTGTTTTTATGCAATTTTCCTCATGCTTGGTTAAAAGAAAAACATAAACATTAAGATATTTTTTTTCGAGAGTAAGCGAATGCGTCCAAATTTTTGTAGAAGGCAGAATTTCAATTACAAGACGACTACAACTTGTTGCGAACAACAAGCGTAGCACAGACTCCACACCAGGGCTAGTCCGAAGACAGCCACCAACAACAACACAACTACAAAGCAAAAGGAGCCTGACCAAAACCAAGCAACCTCGTCGCGTCTCGACTAGTCCTGGCCATCTCAGGCCCGGCCCTGTCGGCCCACCCAGGCCCGGCCCTAAAATCCAGGGCCTAGGCCCGATGGGCTTGCCCATGGGCCGGGCTTGGGCCTGAGTTTTGAGCCCACCAGCAGGGCCTGGACGGGCTTGGGCTTGGCATATTGGCATTTTAAGGAAGAGGCCCGGCCCACGGCCCTAAGCCCTAATGGCTTTTCAGGGCTTTTTACCAGATGGGCCGGGCTTGGGCTTGAAAAGTAGGCCCGATGGTAGGGCCTGGGAGGGCCTGGGCCTCAGTTTTCTGCCGTGGGCTTTTTCAGGCCCGGCCCAAGCCCGGCCCTGCCCGACCCATGGCCAGATATAGTCTCGACCAGCGCTGGTCACCTCCGAAGACAACCAACTCCAGCAGTACTTCCCTCGTCGATGCACCATCCACCCTTGATGCCAAAAAGGAGGTGGCAAGTAGATGGCGGAACTTGGTCGATACACTAAAGCCACCGTCTTGGACTCACCGGCTGCGACGTACATTGCGCCTCAGAAGCTCACCTTGGACAACAGCGAGCACCGGAGTAGCACAACAAGGACCTCAAGACCCGGTCTTCAAACACGATGCTCCCAACAGAGTGGTGACGATGAGGACACCGCCATCACGCCGGTTCAACTCCGAACCTAGGCTTTTGCGCGAAGACATCTACCAATCCCATGAGCGAGCGAGGGAGATGCCGACACACCTTGGCAACGCCTCCAAGGAGGGAAACGACAACCACGGGTGCCGTCGTCGCCAGCACCGACCGAATACGGGCTAGAATTTCTTCCGGATTGCCGTGCACCTCCATCCCTGCCCTCCGGATTGGGGCCACACTGTCCAGGTTGACCACTCCGCCGCAGCTGCAGCACATCGCCGGCGTAGCCGAGCTGTCGTGGTCCACCGAGGCCGCACAGGCAGAAGCAAAACAACCCGACACACCAAACCTCCCCGTGACTGCGAGCTCGCTGGTCTCCCTCCTGGCCGAATCAAGGACCACCAGGAGCCACACACAGCAGCAGTCAAGCCAACTCCGGCAGACGCCCGTGCCGAGCCCCTGCGGTCCAGATCTCGCCCATCCAGCCCGCGCCTTCACCTGCATCCTCCACGACCAGGACCTGGAGCAGGCACTACGATGGAGACGTCCGAGGACGAAGCAGGCTCGGCCACTGCAAGGCAGCCACTCCTGGCTGAGCGCCGCCCCGCCGCCATGGCCTCGTCGCGCCGCCTCCTCCTTTCTGCCGCCTGCTCCGTCATGCGCCGCCCGGATGACGCCGCTCCCCGCGCGAGGGAGGCCCGTCGGGGTGCGCCGACTGTGCCCGCCGCCACCACCGCCGGCGCCGCTTAGGTGAGCTCGAGGTGGGTGGGACGCTGGGCACTAGGGTTTCGGCCCCCCGGGGTCGCCCGCGCGTGCGACCCGGGAGGGGAGGGGAAAGGGGACATAAAGATATTATCAAAACGTAGAGGCGTCACCGGCGCAGCAAAGCACGCCCTACCGCTTCTAGTTCTATTATTAAACATAATAAATTGGTAGAAAGTAAATACGGTGTTCCTAATGTATAATAGAAATCACATGTTAATGCCGCCACATAGAAACATCTTCTGCCTTAAGCAAAGAATGAGCGCCATTTCGCACCATTTCGCACACACGTGTGGTGAATTCACATTTTGCCCACATTTCACACATTTATTTATTTCTTACTTTTGTGTTCCTTTTCAATTTTAATTTCCTTTATGTTTAATTTTATTTAGGATTTGCTTTTTATCTTACTTTTTTTTAATTGTTAGTCATGTAGTTTCCTTGTGAAAGGTTAATAGAAATGATGCTTGTTCTACACTATAGTTCTGCAACCTCTAATATATCTCCCAATAGTTACACCAAGCAGAGCAGGGGAAATTTGTTCTTTGGGTGACACTAGAAGAGATATTGATGCTTGTTCTGCACTAGCTAGTACCCAGTGGCGGAGGACGAAAAAAATTGAAGGTGGGGCGGACCTTTCACTAATAACCGTCGCGGCAACACGCCACCCAACACCGGCCACCGGCAATGCCGCTGCTGCTCACATGACCGACAACCATTTTTTCAGTTAAATTTAAGTTCAATGCACGGGGAGTTGTGAGACATTTTCCGATCATGAAAATTTCAGTTCATTGTCAGATAAGCAAATAAATTCCTGCATAAGCTGGTTATATACTTCATCCAAAACCTAGAGCCAAGCACCCGTTCTAATATCTCCTCGTGGCCTCATCTAATAAAATAGCCAAGCTGTGATACGTTATAAGAAAATTACCAAGCATGAACGAAAATTTTCAAGCGACGAGACAGCCGGCGCGGCTGCCCTGCTGTGAACGGAGGCAGCAGCAGCATGCGGCCGGGACGTTCTCTCGCAGCCAGCAGTGGGCTGCGCTCGCGAAGGATGGCGGGGACGGGGACAAGACCAGGGGAGTGGGGAGGCCAGGACGGCGACAGGCGGCGGCACATGAGCAGCCGATTAGGGAGGCGGCCGGCGACGCTCGCGTTGGAGGATTGGAGCGCATGGTGCGTTTGTGCAGAGGAGTTAGGTGGTGTTTGGTTCTCTAGTCCTAGGACTTTTTTTAGTCCCAATTAAAAAGTCCCTGGTCCCTAAAAAGTCCCTCCCTGTTTATTTCCAGAGACTAAAAAGTCCATAGTCCCTTTCTAGAGATTATTAAATGACCATGTTGCCCCTAGTATATAGAAAAATAACAATCAAACAACACCATGGGATGGCGGGCCAATGGGTGCATGGAGGGGCATTATTGGAAAAGTCCCAAAAAGACTCTCCTTGAGAGTCTTCTTCATTTAGTCCCAAATGCCTAGTTTAGTCCTAAAAAGTCCCTCCCGTTTGGTAAAAAAGTCTCTAAAAGGGACTTTTTCTAGTCCTACACAAAAAAGTCCCTGGAAAGAAACACCCCCTCTTTATTTGGGCCTTTCTTTTCTGAGTTGTGCCGGGCTGAACCCAAGCCCCACGACATGTCCTCCTTTTTCTTTTCTGCCGTGCTCCGGAGGCGTGTGTACACAACGAGACAATGTACCTGTATATAAAATCTTGCGCTAAATCAAGGTGGGGTGGGCGCCTGACCTCGCCCTACCGGGTACAGTAGTACCGATGAAGAACACCGAGCAAGAATCGATCTTTACAGGCGGAAATGAAACCAAACCAAACCAAATCAACTGGTGGCAATGGCGGGCGGGCTAGCAGCCGGAGATCTTGACCCTGAGGATGGTGCACTTGGTCTTGTTGAAGGCGATGGCGGCGACGTCCGAGTCGACGAGCTGCAGCCGGAGCGGGCAGATGATATCCAGGGGACACCACGTCTTGCGGGCCATGTCGTACTGCACCACCGCGTCCAGCCGCACCTC